>NC_034590.1:9001337-9039917 GCF_900095145.1 Mus pahari | reverse complement strand
TGTGTGTGTGTGTGTGTGTACATACAGTAGTGTGCACTTGCCTAAGTATGACATGTGCAGGTCAGAGGTGAAAATCAGGTGACCTCTATCATTTTCTGTCTTGTTTTCCGGAGACATAGTCTCTCACTCACTGATCCTGGAGTTTCCTGCTTTGGCCAGGCTCCCTGCCCAGCAAGTTCCCGGAATCCATTTGTCTCTGTCCCCTCCTTTCCCGGCTCCAGAGTTATAGACACATGCTACATGCTACCATGTCTGGCTTTGACACGGGCAATAAGAATCAAACTCAGGTCCTCATGCATGCACAGTAGGTACTTTACCCAGTGAGACATCTCCTCAACCAGCTATATGTAATTTTTTTCCCTTGAGAGTTTGATGGTAAGGATTTTTTTTTAATGTGTCTGCGTGTTTTGCCTGTACATGCACCACCTGTGAGTCCAGTGCCTATGGAGGCCAGAACAATGTATTGGATCCCTTGGAACTGGAATTACAGATGGTTGTAAGCTGCCATGTAGATGTTGGGGACTGAACCTGGTTCCTCTGAAAGAGCAATAGGACTCTTAACCACAGGGACATCTCCCTGGCCCCAGTGGTAAAGTTTGGATCTGATGATAAAGTGCGGTGATAATGCCCCTGGGTCTCTTGTAGCTAATTAGTGATAATTCTCCCCCATAGCTCTAGCTGATAAGAGTCCGCCTCTGCTCAGGTGGCCAGGCTCTGCAGGGGTTCTTAGCCAACTCAGGACTGTTTCTCACATAGCCTTGGCTGGTGTACTAAGCTGATTTCCCAGCATCTGCTCTAAACCTGAACCTTGATTTAAGGAGGAGCCAATATGGCTGAATGGGAATGGCCTCTGGCCTCCAGCTCCTTGGGTCCCCATCTTGCCAGTCTACTCCTGAGCATCCGTGTTCTCAGATGCTGTGATCTTTGCTGCCAGGCTCCTGTTGGCATGCAGTCTGTCTGGAATTGGGGGTGGGGTGCTCTGCAGCTCGTGATGTCACAGCCTGCAAGAGTGGGGCTCAGCGAGCACTGTGAAAGAACATCTCCCTGAACAACTGTGAGGTTGCTCAAAATTGCCACCCCACGTTTACAGCACACACATGGAGATGGTACATGGCCACCGCTCTCCAGGTGCAGAGAGCGGAGTGAGAAGGCTAACCAGAAAGCCTGCATTCAGATGTCCCCTCCCCAAAGTGACCAAGATCTCAGAGGCTGTCTGTACAACTTTTATCAAAATCTTACCCCATGTCCTGCAAGCTGATTCAAGGTTACCCCTCAAGGCTATAGTGAGTAAGGCAGGAGACAAAGAATTCAGCCAATGGGATGGAGTCTTACCAACCCTTATCTTGGCTATCTTGATGTGGCTTCTCTGCTGGTTCCCTATCTAGACTTACAGGTCCCCTACTTAGAAATGATGTCCTAACCACCCAATTTGGGGTCCCTTTCTCGATGACTGCCGCATTGTACCTTCTGAAGAGAGTATCAACTACAACTGTCACCAGAAAATTTCTTGATGATGGCAATGGTTTTGTGTCGCTACAAGCAAAACACCAGAGAGAGAGCAATATAACATGGGGAAGATTTATCTGGGTTTGGTTTATGAGGGTTCAGTACACAATCTGTTGGCCTCGTGTGCTTAGGAGAACAATACGGTGGCTGGGGCTTGTCGGGGAGGAGGCAGATAACCAGAAAGAGTCTAGAACCAGACTAGTGGCTTGCCTTCCGTGACCTACTTCCCCCAGCTAGGGCTCAACTCTTGAAGTTTCTAGAGTCTCCCCAAACAGCACCATCAGCTGTGAAGTAAGCCTTCAGTATACAATCCCATGGAGACTACTTTAGATTTGAACCGTAACAATTGTATTTTGTACTTGTTCGTTATCTGGAGAACAGAAAGTATGTGTTAGCTATGGGAAAGGACTATGGCTGGCTCTTAGGAGAGCCTCACTGACAACAAATGAATAGCTAAAGAAGTAATAATTGTATTGACTTCTCACCCAGATGCCTGGATGTTGGGGCCTTGGACAGCCTGAGTCCCATTTCTTGGTTCGGCGAGTGTTACTCCCTTCTGAAAATACTTCAGCAATGACAAGGCAAAGACTCTTAGAAACAGCTGATCCCACTGAATTCAGAGAACCAAGAACAACATCACCCCCACCATCGACCCTGAGCCCTTTATGATAAACCGGTCCCAAATAGCATGATGCTCCAGGCTTGCCTGTGCACCTGTCCCCTATGGAAATCAATAAACATCCCATTGTTGGTCTGACCAGACCTCACCACTTAAGAAAGCTGCTACCCACTGTCAATCAAGTTAGGACCTTTAACATCTAAGACCATTTCTACAGAGCAGAGACAGGTATTTGCCCCTTCCTCGATTTCTCCTCATCACGTTTGATTCTCCCTACACCATTGACAATAGGGAGGATGGCTAAGATGGTGTTTGAAATACACAACAGATCCTACCGATGTCTAGTGTCAGCACTCCCATCTCTGAGCATTGTGTGGCAGTCGCAGCCAAGCCTCCAGCTAGCTGGACAGAGCCCTTGACAGTACAGTTTCTGAACACCTGTACTCTGCATCACTCCCTCTGGGCTGCACCCTCTTTAGGAGACACAGTCTCCTGTGCATGCACTATAAGGCTGTCCATCCGGAGACAGATTGATTGACAGATGTGAAACAGCCGAACTGGAAAACAGAAGACACCCAGTTGTAGAGAGAAACAATGGGGAAAGAAGAGGAGAGAAGCTATTTGTTAGGTACTTTTGTGCTGTTTTGACAAAATCTCCAGCAGAGCAACTGATAGGAGGAAAGGCTGCCCTGAGGCCGAGGAAAGGCGGGAGAAACCTGACCTGCTCTGGCTTCTGACTAGAGGCTTGGCAGCCTGTTTGCTAAGATTGCTAAGTAGACAGAACAAAGCTTCCTTGTCCCCTCCACATGACCTTCCCCCTGGAGAAACCAGGGGCTTAAACTGAGAGAGAGAGAGAGAGAGAGAGAGAGAGAGAGAGAGAGAGAGAGAGAGAGAACCTTCACAGCTCTTGCCTGATGGGAGACATAGAGCTCACTGACGTCCTCACAGCATAACACTCAGAAATCTGAGAGCAGAGGGTCAGCCACAGGGGTCCGAGGGTTTGCCTGCATCTCCAGACCACATCAGTGTTCGAGTCCCGGCTCTGAAAGCCCATGGATCCCCAGAGGGTCCCCCTGCCTGTGCCTGTTTAGATGGAGTTTTCATAAACATGAATTCCTTCATCAGCAAGTTTGAATTTATAAACAGAGCTCCTCTCCAGAAAAGCAGCAACGAGGGCTTTTCGATAAAAGTTACATCTCCATTGAAGAAAGAATACATAATTCCATATCCCACTGTCCCTCGAACTTTATTCCCGTTTATGTAGATCTTAATACAGTTATATAGTCGCGGGGCTAACGTCCCCTCCGGATGGTAATGAGGTCCTCTAGAACCCTTTAGCTGCAATAAAGTATGCAGAAGTTAAATGCACAGATGGAAAAAAATTTGTCTCAATTTTATACTTCTGCAAAATGGTAATTTTGTACTTAAAATGTACAAGATGGATGTTCAGAAATATAGGCTGATAGCCTAAATTATATTTGGTCATAATTTATGTAGTACAGTCCCAAAGAGATACAAAAAGGCAGAGCATAATTTATCTGCTCGAACCAGCGATAGCTTTGCTAAGACTCCCATTTATTCCTTCCCCCATAGTTTCACGCAGCCTCTGTCCTCGGGGCTCACTCCATTTAAGTTCTCCATGCTGCTGTTTGATCACATATTGTAGTCTATAATTTGCCTATCGTCTGAAGCAAATTTAGGTCCCAGAAGTTATGATCTCTACATAGCAACCACTTTATTTGGTAAATGCAAAATATTTATAGCAATATAAAAACCAGATGAAAATAAAATTTCTATAATCATTGCAACATACATGCTTTATCACGGGAGCTCATAAGACTATTATCGTGGGACTAGCGTGTGGCCTAATACAATTACCTTTGGACACACGTTGGAATTTGCTGATGCTGAGAAACCAAAGAAACTTTTCCTCCAGCAGCTCTTTCATCTTTCTACCAGAAGAAAACATCTGGATAATGGCTCCAGAGGAGATGTCCAAAGAAAATCAGATGGGAGGTGAAGTGGTACTCAGCAATGCAAAGGAGTTTCCCCACGGAAACAAGTATGGTAATAAGCGAGACAGCCCTGGACCCGTTCACCTCTCCCAAAGCAGGATTACCAACGAGGTAGATGAAACCAAGGACTGTCGACCACAGTCTTTAAGTCAGAGCCAGTGACTGCTTACCTTTGTCTGCTAACACGGCTCCTTTGTTCTGCATGCGTCCTTCCTCCCATAGTCTTCCCATGCCCCCAACTTCTCTTCGTGTTTAATGTTCCATGGAGAGGTCTGTGGTGTTGCGAGACTCTGTCCATCAGCAGCTCCTTTGGAAAGCAACTTGTGAAGCTGGAGAGATGTTCAATGGATAAAATATCTGCTGTACAAGCATGAGTTCCAATCCATCCCCAGCACCCTACATTGAAAGCAGGGCATGGCAGTGGCAGCACACCCCTGTAGTCCTGTCAACAACAACAACAACAACAACAACAATATAATGGGAAATCAGGGAAGACATACAACTTTGACTTGCCTCAATGTGTCTAAACATGTCTACACACACAAACATGCACACACACTAACAACTACACACACACACAAACCCCCAAAATTCAACTTACTTAAAATTTTGTTCTCTATCAAAAGTGATATTGTAGAGCCATTTGAATTTCCAAGGGTAATCCACCGCTGCTCGACGAGGGTGGAGAGGTGGTGGGACCCCATCAACATCCTCCACATCTCGATCCTTCCTTTCTTCCAGGGACATGTAGGATTGGGGCTTCACCAAAGTGTTGCACGTCTTGTCTCCTGGAGCACAAACAGAACTTACACCTGGCCATGTGTCCTTTTGTTGGAAGACATTGAAACATTTTGCTTGTCCATGTCTGCTAATGAATAAATATAAGCTTTCTGTGACTGTGATAAAAAATACACTGTGACCAAAGCAAGTTATAGAAGAAAGCATTTATTTGGTTTTTTTTTGGGGGGGGGGGGATAAAAACCCATAATGGTGATATAGCAGCAAGCAGGTGATATGGCCGCAGGAGCAGAAAGCTGAGATCGCACCTTCTGGATGACAAGCAGGAAGCAGAGAGAGAGAACAGGAATTGAGGTGAGCTGCACCTCCCATAACCTCTCCAAACAGCACCACCAACTGGGGATCAAGTGTTCAAATAACCAAGCTTATGGGAGACACTGTCAATCAAACCAGCAGAGAAGCAGAGACTGCAGGGGGGGGGGTGCAGTGGGGGGGAGGTAGACAAGCCCCAGATGGGAGGAGCAAGGAGCACTTGACAACTGGAAGAGACGACTTGTGGCAAGTCTCAAGTGCTTATGAGCAGCCTTCCCATCTACACAGTGCGCAAATAGCCCCTCTGTTTCTCCTCAACATCTTCCAGGGGCCTGTCCATCTCTTCCACATGAGACATATTTCAAAGAGAAGCCGGGCCCAGAGAGATACCCCAGTGGAGTCACTGGTAGAGGTGAGATTCACATGTGCAGGCCCTGGACCCTTCAAACCAGCAGCCTCTCTCTCTCTCTGCCACACACCAAGGCAGGACTGCATTTCTCAAGGTACCTGCCTGGACATATTTCTCCTCTATCTTCAGCCCTCTCTCCCTGCCACCCCAGCCCCCCTTCCATCCAGCCCTCAAGGTTGCCTTTAGCTGAGTGAAGATGAAATAACACCTCAGATACATCTCTACGATAAAAACTTCAACGGGAGCCTCATATATTTTGTGGATACTAAAGATCTTGTGGCTTTTTGAAGACGGGTGTTAGTATTAATCACGGTGGCAGCTGGGGGGGGGGGTCGGATTATGTCCTCAGCACCCACTTCCTCAGCAGTCACTTAGGAGTCACAGGCTCCCAGCCAGCACCCCAGCTCTCTGTACATGTTTGTTCTTCTTTCTTAAGACTCTTCTGCTCTTTCAGTCTACAAGAGCATCCCCACTTAGCATCCTTCCACCCAAATATGCTGAAGCAAAAAAACCAAAAAAAATATGAGTAAACACATATTTGAGCAGAAATCTGCTGAAACACAAATATTATTCAATGAGGTCTATTTTAAACATTGTTTCTATCATACAAAACTCAGAAAGAAGGGAGAGGCCAGAGAGAGAGAGAGAGAGAGAGAATGAGGATGAATTAGAATCCAAAATAGATGTACAGAAATCAGGGAGGGAAGGACAGAAGAAATAAATAGGTCTTGTTTATCCTCCAATTTTGTAATTATTTAAGACCAAAGCCAGGTCTGGTGGCACGTGCCTGTCATGCCAGCCAGCTACTCAGAAGGCTGAGCAGGAAAATATCAAGTTCAAGAACTGCCTGCACTACAAAGATGAGTTTAAGGCCAGGCTGAACAGTCTACTAAAACCAAATTTCAAAATAAAAAATAAAATAAAAATAAATTTTAAGCCGGGCGAGGCGGTGTACACCTTTAATCCCAGCACTTGGGAGGCAGAAGCAGGTGGATTTCTGAGTTCGAGGCCAGCCTGGTCTACAGAGTGAGTTCCAGGACAGCTGAGGGCTACACAGAGAAACCCTGTCTCAAAAAACCAAAAATAGATAGATAGATAGATAGATAGATAGATAGATAGATAGATAGATAGATAGATAGATTTTAAAGGGCAAGTGCTGGCAAGGTGGTTCAGCAGAGAGAAGCATTTGCTGTGCAAATCTGAAGGCGTGAGATTTGCCTCTGGACCTAGTGCGTGAAGAAATGAACCAATGCCTCAGGAGCATCCATTCAGAGACAATGCTTCAAATAGTCCTGTTGCACAGATGAGGCTCCGTTAAGTTGTCCTCTGACCTCCGCAGGTGCAGGGTGGCATAGTTGTAACTGAATTTACACAAGCATTTCTCTTTCAGATAATAATAATAATAATAATGAGGAGGAGGAGGAGGAGGAAGAGGAAGAGGAGGGGGAGGAGGGCTAAGAGTGTAGCCTAATGTTAGAATGCTTGCCTTGTATTTGGGAGACCCTAGGTTCAATCTCCAACACAGCAAAACTCTGTGTGTGAGTGTATGTGTGTGTGCGTGCACACGTGCGTGCACAAGGGAGTATATGTGTTCATAAACAGTGAGAGTGGGAAAACCGTTCATGTACAAGGCCCATTCATTTTGCAACTAGAGAAACTGAGACTCAGAACATAAAAATCACATTATCAGTAAACAAACAGATAGGTATTTATCGGCATCTCCACAGGTAACATGTAAACAGTGGTTGTGTTGTCTTCGAAGACAACAGCTATCACCATCAGCTGGATCTCCAAGGACATGGGACAGAAAGAACCATCAGCGACTAGGTTCCTGGTCTGCTAGCCTGAGATAGGAGAAATGGAGGGCAAGCCAGCAGGGAGGGAGATGGATGGCATCTGCCTTTGGGTTGGCAGTGACCATCCCTTGCTAGGCAGGGATGAGTGGAAGGAGGTACAGGTTGACTTGGCTCCAACTAGGCACAGAGGGAGCAGGCTCTTTCCCCCACAGATGCCTGCAAATGGCCCCATTGTACAGATGAATCGGGTATCTGCCCAAGGACATGCAACAATGAGCACGAATATATAGCATCTCCATAGTGATTATGTTAAATGAAGTAACTACTAACTCATCCCCTCAGGGAATACGGGCTGACATTTCAAGTTGAATTCTGCAAGAGGAGATGGTATTTTCATGGAGAGTTTGATGTGTGGGCAGGGCTCTTAGGACCCTAACTAATATATGCTCCATGGTCCTAGTCCAAGGAGAGGACGTAAGCACACAGTCCCAGAGGAGAAGGATTTGAGATTCCACCCCATCTTCAGGCAAGGGGCCGGGGGAGGGGGGGTACAGCTGTCTAAGTCATTCCAACCCAACCCAGGCAGGAACTCAGCTCCATCTGAATTCACAATATTATAAAGTGCCGGGATGTGAAAGGCACCACATAAAATCAAATTCTCTTCTATTTTAAGTTGAGTGGTACACGGGTTCTGCTTTAAAACCTAATTTCTTAAAAGTTTTTTGAGAAAGGAAAAAAAAAAATGTTCCTTCGCAATTGGAATCGAGGTCCCATAAATTAACAAGCCACCTCTCTCCACAGCCGTCCGTCCTTCAGTACAGGGCTCTGATGGAAATACTCTTCCATCGGGCAACCACCGCATGCCGCCTCATCATCCTTCACTGCCCGGAGTGAGGCGCCTCCGCCACCAACGACGACATCGCAAATGTTAATATCGCTCAAATATCAGCCAGAAGCGCCCATTCCTAAGAGCACTTAGCAAACCCAAGCTGGGGATAAGGGAGGGCAGAATGAAACACCCACAAGTCCAAGGGGGAGGGAAAACTCACTCACGGGGTTTCCTGTTCTGCTTGATCCTCTGTCTCTCCAAGGTGGAGCGTAGAATCATTAACTCCTAGAGATGGGAAGAGAGCCAGGCACCTTGCCTACTTCACCCAAGGTAGAAAAGAAACGAGCTAAGTGTGACCCCCATCTCTCAGGTAGCAACAGAGCTAGGGAAGAACAACTCCAACCCTGCCCGCTCACACCTCGCCTCTCCACAGTTCATTGTGTGGCCCTGAACTCATGATTCCTCGGCCTCGGCCTCCCAAGTACAAAGATCACAGGACTAGCCACTGGGCATGGCTTATTTTCTGTCATGGTGGGAGGAGCTATAGGATTGAAGGACAATGGGGCATGGGTGGCGTGTGAGCATATGCTTGTTTATATGCTCCGGCACATGTGTGTCATGGCACTCGTGTGCAGGTCAAAAGAAAAATTTTGGGTGTCAATTTTTTCCACCGTATTTGAAAGAGGGTCTCTTGGCCACTGTATAAGCCACACTGGCTGGCCGGTGAACCTCCAGAGGTTCTGCTTCCTGTCCTCTCTGCCTCCCGTGTCCTTCACGTGGCCACTGAGATTACAGACACTCCTGTATGTGGCTTTTAAGTGGGTTCTGGGATTCCAAACTTAGGTCAAGCACTTTTAAGCCACTGAGTCATGCCCCCCCTCCGTGCCTCACCCCCTCCCCGTTCCACCCCTAGCCCTGCTCCCAGCCCTGGACCTTGAGTCTCGTCTCTCTTTTAACTGCTATCAGGAAGAGCAAAAAGAGGAGCAAAACGCAACACCCTTCCCCGAGCTCCTAAACCCCACCCACGTGTTTATTATATAGACTTGAACTGGGAGGTGGGGTTATTGCGTAGATCTAAGCAAAGAGGCAGGCTTATTACACGCTGATAAACAAGGGGGCAGGGTATTATATACAGCCAAGCAAGGACGGCTAATCTCGGTGGCAGTACTCTCTAGAGGAGCAGTCTTCTGGCCACAAACATCTGGGAAGAGAAAGCTCTGGTGACATTTTCAGCACACACTATCAACATCTGCACACAGACCCAAGGAAGCCTTTACCCTCCGGCAGAGCCCCATCTATCCGGTGCCTGTTCCCACGGGGCTGAAGCACTGCTCGTCGACATGGCTGCACCCGTGTCGAACACAAGACATCTACTCAGGACTTTACTCTGCCCCTAAAATATATTATGTTAATTTTAAAAACTAAATCATGCCATTGATAATCCCCGCACTCTTGAAGATGAGGCAGGGGGATTTCAAGTCCACACCAGTCTGAGCTGCACAGTGAGTTTCAGGCCAGACTTAGCTATGTTTAAGAAAATGGTTATGCACTTTGCTTGAATGAAGAGAAGCCACCCAAGTCCCTCTGTTGTCAGAATCCAGCTTGCTAACTGTTGCTTTATCTACCTCTAACTAACGACTCCATGTCTGCTGACCCCTGCTACCCACTCAGACCCACGACATTGTGGAGGGTAGGCAACCACTAAAGTATACAAAGAATACTTCTGATTGACAAAAAAAAAAAAAAAAAAATTTTAAATAGTCGATTCAAAATAGTCTTCATCATTGACATTAGTGAACATTTATATATAAGACACACTTAAAAAAAAAAAAGAGAGAGAGAGAGAGAGAGAGAGAGAGAGAGAGAGAGAGAGAGAGAGAAAGGAAAGAAAAGGACAAAAAGGAAAAATAGAAAGAAAAATTCTGGTCTGTTCTTCAGCAGGATTTGCCAAAGCAAGAGCACAATCTGCTAAGCCCAGAGGTCAGGGAACGGTGAGTCCCCCAGATTTTGAAAAACACCCCTCAGTGAATGTGACCACAGAGATGAAATTCATAGCAATAGAGTCCCCAGGATCTCAGTGGCCTTGGCCCAGGGACATCAGCATCATGTAAACAAGCCATCAGCCATGACGATCACCAGTTTCAGGGGCTGGTCAGGCTGCAGCCTTCACTGTGATGGCTCCTCTTTAGAAAGAACAGAAGTTGTCAAAAGAGAAAAAGGGGTGGGGGGGTGGGGGGGTGGGCAGGAGATCCAGCCACAGCCTGAACACTGACTACCCATCTCAAAACGCCTAACATGTTTCATTTGGCTTCCAATAATCACGTCCTGTCTGTTACCCCTCAAAGTGTTAAGTAGTGCCGTTTCCTCTGGGGATGCTAAGATCTAGGGGTTAACAACTTTCTCTGTAAAAAATTCATAAGGTGCAAACAAACAGCCTCACAGCCGGTGCCTGGGAGAAGCCAGGGAAGAAGGAACTAAATAACAGCAACCACCACCACGGCCACCACCACCACCACCACCACCACCACCACACACCCCCCTGCCGGAGACTTGGCAATTAACTCCAGCTTTGTCAGCAATTTTTTGAAAAATTTGCTAAACACGGGGAAGCCTCGTCCTCTCCATAGGAGAAACAAAGAGGCTGCAGTGAGTCCCCCATGCATTACAATGTGTGTGTCTTACTTCTTAACCAAGCCGCTAATCACGCAAATTATTGCAACTAATTACATCTGAAGGTCTAATTAATTCTTTCAGTACCACATCATTTAGTACGCATTCACGACACAGCACCTGTTTTGAAAATCCTTGCAGTTAATTTGTTTATAAACAAACACAATTTGCATAAAATGTTTAATGAATGGTTTAACCGTTACTACAATACTCCGGGTTTTGTCTTAGTAGATTGGAGGTCATCAAAGGCCACGAGAAATTAATTTCAAACTATACAAATTAATTTAAAGAGAATGTGTGAATTTCTCATTAATAAAGAAAACATTTTCCAACATGTTAATTAATATCTTGGTAACAGGCTAATTACTCACGGTACAAGTACATCTCAAAAGCAAACCTTCAAGATTTAGGGGGCAGAAGGAGGAAGAGGGTTTTAAAGGTGTGAGCAGGAAGAGAAAATAACTGCTCAGTTCACATACACACACACACACACACACACACACACAGCATCTGATGGTAGTAGAGAATCTACTGCCCTGGACCAGTAAAAGAAGCAACCATGTGACACATTTTAGTTATCAAGAGCAGGAAACCTGAGAACCACCTCTTAAGTAGGTGCAAAGTTTCTCCCAAGATGACTGGGAAGATGCTTGCCCTCTGGTAGAGACACACAATCAATGTCAGTTAGTATTGTAAGATTCCTGCCTAAGATGTGGGCCATCTCAGCTGTCCTGGTGCCCCCCATCCTAACTCTGGCTTCATCTGATGACTCTGTGTCTGCTCGGCCTCATCTTTCTCCCAGTAACAAAGGAAGGCGAGACACTCAGGCCTCCCTGGCGAAACCAGGGGAGAGCTGAAGAGATTGGCCAGCAGCCAGGCAGCCAGCCGGCCAGCACCGCCCTTGCCAACGCTGTCTCTGAAAGACACTCCTGGCCCTCAACTTTGTTCCTGATGTGCGACCATTTTCATATTTGATGAGCACCTGTTGTAAATTTGCTTCTGCTCCGGAAGTAGTCTGATGATAGGAGCTGGGTGTTGTAAGATGTAGTTGCATGCTCACCCGATTGGTGTTGTCCCTCCATGCAAAGGCTGATGAGATGGCACTGGGCTCAGAGGAACATCTGTCCAGGGCATCCCTGGGTGTCTGTCCTGCAGAAATCATACTGCAGGAATCTTCCTGCAGAAAAACATTTTCTCAGTTGATCTGAAAGTGCATGGTTTTTGTTTGTTTGTTTGGTTGGTTGGTTGGTTGGTTGGTTAGTTGGTTAGTTGGTTAGTTGGTTGGTTGGTTTGGTTTGATTTGGTTTGGTTTGGGGTTTCAGGGGGAGGTTGTTGTTTTGTTAAGTCTACCGATAGGGTGTAGGGGGAGATGCAAGGAGGGAGGGGATATGTATCTTTGTATACACTGGGTGTGGGACAAGACAACAGAGACAAAGAGAAACATACATGCAGGGTTCACAGCCTTTTCCGGGACCCCTTCTTAGCTTATTGCCAAGAAAACAAATAAGTAGAATCCCCATTGGAACAACTCCAAGGGAAAACAGAACCGTGCCCGGCCTCCGATTAACCGGATTGGCAGAGAGACGCAGAGCACTCTCAAGGAGCCCACTTCCACTCCTTGCTCTTAATAAAGGTCCACAAAGACTGAAGCTGTCCCTCCAACACCCTCACCCCCTCCTCCCTCACCCTCCTCCCCCATCTAGAATCTTTGTCTTTGAGAGGATAAAGGCCTCTGCCCACCTGGATGTCACTGCCACCCCCCCCACACACACACACACACAAAGAGGCCTGGCAGGCTTTCCCTGTAACTCTCAAACTCCAGAGGTGACCTAGCAAAGTGATGGATTTCAGAGAAAGGCAGGCACTCCCCACTCTTTGCAAATTCCTTCTCACCCTTCCAAGTTTCCCACCAGCAGCAAGGCTGTAAAAATTCAGTCCTTGAGAGACAAACATTTCATGAGAATGGGCTGTGAGAGGGGAGGGGGAAAAGCCATCTCACCTCTCTCTATCAGGACACAGATGTAAGCTGCTCTATCCACAAAATGCAAGGACCAGGGAGGGGGAGTGGAGGGAGAGAGCTGCGGGCCGGCGGGGGGCACGGCGCTGGGGAGCACAGGCCCTTTTCCACACTGGCTTCTTTTTTTGGGGGGGGAGGGGAATAGTACCAAGGAATCACTGGAGATCTCAGCACCACAATCAAGCAAATCTGACGCTGAGGGGATGAGGGCGCCCAGAAGAGGCACTGATGAAGGGAGAGGTGGGAAGGATGGGGTAGCTGGCTCAGAAAATAAACTGCATCGCAAAGTGAGCAAGATGAGGCTCTCAAAACTGAAGGCCAGAGAGCCCTGGGGAACTGCTGTTCACTCCCCGCACACGAAGAGACAATACACACACACACACACACACACACACACACACACAAAACCTCAGTTCCCAGAGAAGTTTCTGGGCAAAGCGACACTGCATCTAAATGCAGAGCTCCCTAACTTCTCTCTAAAGTGGTCCGAGGTGCCCGAACCAAAGCGCACAGATCTCGTATTTTGCAGCCTCTCTCTCTCCAAGGAAATCATCCCCAGATCTGGACCAGGATTTTCCTCTCCTTATTAAAAAAATCACCAGCATTTCACAAATAAAGGCACTCACCGTGTGAAAAATTATCTTTTAAAATGGAGTTAATTTGCATATAAGGCACGAGAGATTTATGGCGAGCAGCCCCGTCCAGTACCACATCTGCCTAGCATCAGCCGTAATTTAGATTGTTTGTGACTGATCTTAAATTCTAAAGCTGAGCGAAGATGAAGTGTTCTGCCGCTGTATTATTGTCAGGAGTCTAAGACTTACCAGAGATTTATTATTAATCTTATCACAAACACATCTCAACTTTTTTACTTTTAATATGTACGCCAAACCAAGCTCTTTGGAGGAATTTTCCTCTCTGCAATTATGGGCCTCAGTGCCGGCATGTGAACGCCGGGCTGATTTCCTTCCCAAAATAAGGCGACCGATCACTAGGCCACAGCAGCCCCAGTACATTTTTTCTCTGCTACTTAATAATCAATGTATTCATCATTAAAATCTGAGCCCTGAAGCGATGGTTTTTAGCATATTCTAATGACTAGCGACTTGCAAATTGCCGTGACCTTTCATGTATATTCTGTAAGCACCTTGTTCTAATGTGTACTGTATTTATAGTTTGCCAATACAAACTAGCCAAAGATTGGATAATTACTGTAATCTATTAGCTTGATTGCTTTTCCCTGCTCATTTATAGCAGGTGCCACGCAGGCCATTTTCAAAAGCTGGCCTATCTTTCATCTCCCACGAGCTCAGAAACTAGAGTCTACTCTGTCTTTACACACACATACACACACAATTCATTCTCTCCTCTCTCTCTCTCTCTCTCTCTCTCTCTCTCTCTCTCTCTCTCTCTCTTGCTCGCTGTCTCGCTCTCTCTCAAGAAGGTTTGGAAAGTGAAACGTCTTCTTTCCTGTTAGTGTCAAGACATTGTTTGTGACTGATAAAAACCACCGCTCTGTCAATGTAAACTTTCACTGAAGAATGTCAAAGGGAGTCCCATTTTCTACCCACACCTCTGACCTCCAGATACCATTTAATATGATCTGCTTAGTTCTTCACTTAAAGAGAGAGAAAAAAATCTAGCCACTTCCCCTTAAACAACAAATACTACACACACACACACACACACACACACATTTTGAGATAAGTAAATGTTTAAAGCAAAACATTGAGCATTAAACTTTTTCCGTTCTCTCTTTTCCATTTCTTTAAAGCGCATGGCTTTGACCGGGAACTGATAAGACCCACATGTGAAAGGCTCGGCTCAGGTGGCCCCTGACCCTCTGTGACGGTCTACTTCAGGCAGTTATGGATAGATAACATTACAGACACTGGTAATTAAAACAACACTAATTTTGTCTCCGTGGCCATGCTCTGTGGCGAGGGGCCATCCATCACGGCCTCCTGTCCACATCACCCAAGAAGACAGTTTTCTGTGGCTATCGTGCCTAGTCAGTGGTTTTACAGACCCCCCAGCCCCACCCAATCCCGGGGAACCTGGATGGGGAGGCACCACTATGTTGTTGCTTTGATAAGGCATTTATTTCCAATGTTTAGTCAAAACATATTGCAGTGTTTCCAACACGCGCAGTCATAGGGTGGAGAAGAAAACCTTGCTGATTTTTTTCCCTTTTAGACAAACAATAACAACCAAAAAAAAAAAAAAGACATTCTGGTTCTGACTGGAAAAAAGGGAGAATCTCAGGGATGGAAATACTCGCCCTCACTGTAAAACAGAGCCACTGAACAGAAAGTGCAGTCCGACATCACACAGCGTCTCCTTTAAGACCGCATGGATGTCGGACTGTGCAAGGAGCCGGCTCTTTTGCGAGCATCTATTTGTTCGATTTATGGACATTTGATTTCACTCCACCTTTTATTGTAAGACCTGCAGTTACCTTAAGAGTGATAGCGAGTCAGTTGGCTTTGTGTTTGGTTAATGAAAACAGAAAACGCAGAGAGCTGGTCTGTAGGCCCTTGCAGGAAATTAGGGGCGGCGGGGATGCAAGCTACCTGGCTCAGTTCTGTTGTAATAAAGTAAAAGGAAATTGTAATGGTGCGTTTCAAGGGATCTTTAACAACTGACGCAAACAAGAAAAGAAGCAGACAGGACCATTTAACTTCAAACTCTGCTGAGGAGCACCAAAGTGTGGGCTGCCTACAAGCAAGCCCCTTGCTGCTGTGTGGCCAGCCTTATTTGCCTGAGACCCTCCAGGCACCCCGAGCTGCATTTTTTATCAAGTGTCTAAAAGGTGGGAGCTGGCGAATCCTTTTCTCCGCTCACTGGCGATCACAGCTCTTTCTCCCCTTTCTCTACAGACACGCATGGAGTCTCGAGTATTAGCTGGAATAGCCCCTAATTGCTCTCTCAGGGAAAGTATGGAGCACGCAGGTATGACACAGATGTAGCTTCAACTATATGCAGGCAAGAGCGCTACATCAAAGCTATTTGCAAAGTGACATACCTGGTTATTAAAAAGTACATTTTTATTATAGTCCCTGGAATTTGCATTCGTTCACAAGCCAAATGTATGTTTTCTTTCTTTCTTTTTTAAATGCAGCCATGGACTGTCAGGATAACAGACCATTCCTGACATCTGCAAAGAAATCACACCTAAATATTTTCCCAGCCAGTTTAATAATTCTGAGTGTATCCGTCGCTGCAAGTAGCCCCAGTCGTTTCTATGAGTTAATATTAGCTCATCTCTTCTGCTGGAGGCTGTGAAGAAGAAAAAAGACCCGGACACTGTGAGTTTATCTGGTCCTGACTACGATTCTGCTCCTTATTCCACTGAAACAAATAGGAAAGGAGAACTTGCCGACTTTTGGCAGACTACAAAGGTTAACTCTATTCTCCTTGAGGAAGCGGATGCTAAGTGCTGTCTGTCCATACATTTTAAAGATTTAGAGGCACCTGTTAGCACTCTTGGGTGAGCGAAAGCAGGAACGTCAGTCTGAGGTGTGTGTGCGGAGGATCTATCTTGGTTCCTTCTATCTCTGCTACTGTTGAATCCTAATATTAATCAGTGTAGGAAGCAAGGTTATTTTTCAATGAGACTGAAAAGAAAAATCAAAGCTTTCCTTGATGTCATCTTTCCTGGGTCCTTTAACGCAAAGTGGCAGGGCATGATGGAGCAGTGATTACTTTGTTTTACCGGCAGGAACAAAAAGACACCTTCCCAGGGGCAGCCAGAAATACAAATACGCACCCCTCCTGATACCAGCACAACTCCTGACCCCACCCTAGGATTCCCAAAGGCCGTCAGAAGCTAAGGGAAAGTAAACCCAGATGGACTCGAAAGGAACCAGAAGATTCAACTGCGAAGTTGAGAGCCCCCTTCGCCCATTTCTCCCGACCCCCGAATTGTTCTGGACTGCACAGGCGGACAGGGGAAGAAGGGCTGAGAAAGTTGGAGGTCTGACAACCTCGGAAGCAATCAAGAGTGTGTCCCTGCCCCCCGGGGACCCGTGGCAGCCGCTCCCATCGCATCTTTTCAACTTTCTATAACTCATCTACATGAATTTACTTTTTTGCCTTAAGAGGTTTGTTGTAATGCGTGTTAAAACACACAGAGCGATTTCATCTCCATAGCATCACTAAAGAAATATTATATTAGTATAAAGTTGCGGGGGGGGGGGAGGGATTGGAGGAAAAAGAAAGAAAAAGTCAGCTCTGCAGCGAGGCTGGCGGCAAAGCGCTGCTCAAAAGCGCCACCCAAAGGCGAGAGAATGTAAATGCAAGCCAGGAACCACGGTTGGCTTGCTTGCATTTTTTCTTTTTTCTCTTCTTTCTTTTTTTTTTCTCTTTTTCAATTTCAGAATGTTAAAAAAAAAAAAAATGACAGCGCCACGCAACTTGACGGAGGCTTTTGATTGAATTGACTGATTGCTCCAGCTGCACCTGCGGAAAATTGATGACAATGCTGTCTAAACCATTCATTAAGGTTTGGAACTTCGCACAGATGAATGCGGGATTCATATATTTGCTAGACGTGTGTTGGGAATAATATGACGAAGCACTGTTTCCAAATGAACATTTCTTTGACCTAATTTTATCGAAATCATGCAACGGAATGAAAGCATGTTCATGCCTGAACTCTGTCAAACAGCTGCAAATGGGCTTCTTCTCTTCTCTCTCCTCTCTCTCTCTCTCTCTCTCTCTCTCTCTCTCTCTCTCTCTCTCTCTCTCTCTCTTCTCAAAACATTTAAGTGGAATCTTTTCTTTGAAATATCTCTACTGCTCTGCCTTGAATTATTTGTTATGAAAATGCTTTTATTCTATTTTATTTTAGTCATTCAACGTGTTATTCCCCACCAAATGAAGGGAAATTATTTGAGGTTTCTTTTCCAAGCTCCAAATTTGCTAAATTGTGTACAAGTAGAAAATAGATTTTTTTTTAAGAAAAAGAAAACTAATAATACCACCCTCCTCTTAGACACCTCGGGAGGAATCATTTCGCACCAACTGGCCGTGCCTTCCCTTCGTGGAGAATTAGACTGCCTGCAGGCTTGGAAGGGAAATGAAATCCTTTTAAAATATTGACTGTTCTGGTCCAAACGGTGTGAATGGTATCTATACACCTCTTATGTAAGAGCCCTGACTCACTCTTGATTTTAATGTATCAAAGCACAATCAATATTGAATGAAGCTTTCGCTGCATGTCCAGAATAAAGGGGGGTAAGGATGGCTGTAGAGAAAGGTGGCTGAGACGGAGAGAAAATGCGGCTTTTATACCTGGCTTGGCTTGCTACAACTGAGAAGATGCTGTGTTTGAGTCTATCTTCCAAGCAGCTAGCCTGCTGGAGGTGTGAATTGTTAGGGAGGAGAAAAAGAAAAAAAAAAAAACCTTATCCTTAAAAACCAAAAATGCTGTACAAATAGATGTTACTTCTCCAACAAGGGCTCTATGCCTAGAACTTGCCTCCCCCCCACCAAAAGAAAAAAAAAAAAAACCTCAAAATGAATATTTATTAACTTAAGAACCTGGCGCAGGTCTGTCCACAGATCCCGATCTGCCAAAGCGCTTCTAGCTCTCTTCCCTGGCATTTAAGAAAAAGAAATCTATTTTTATCCATCCTCTTGCGTTTAGGTTTTCTACCAGGAAGGTAATTTCTGATGAGGCATCTTGGATTTTTCTCCCCCCCCCCTTGTTTTATTCCTAAAGAAACTCTGCCAGTTCTTAAGGCAATCGCATTCACCCCAAACCTGGATGGAGAGAAACTGCAGGTGTGTGCACAAGAGAAACAAAGCTGGCGTTCGCCGGGCCCCTCTTGCTGCCCTCCCGGTTATGTGCGGCAGGAAGATACGCTCCAGACAGATCCGAACAAGGCTCTTTAAGGACATTGCGGCCAGCCGTACAGACAGAAGATGACCAAGTAAATACAAGAATCCTTCCGGGCAGAACAATCTGGGGCCCGCTTTTCATTGTCATGCTTTGTTTGCTAGTGAGGAAAAATGGGAAACCCAGTGTTTGGAGCTCAGAGCAGTAAGCACTCTAGCATTTCTGAAAATGTCCTAACTCTCTGGCATGTACTGAAAAAAAAAAAAAAAAAACCCTCAAGCCCCCACTAAGCCCTAGCATTTTAGGATGCAACATTTGCTTTAAAATCGGGGCCATGCGTTAGGAACCGGGCCCCAGTTTGAGCTGTGGTCATTGTTATTGTCTGTAATACTGTGCATAGGACCCGGGAATTTGGGAGTGCTGTAAGCAAGCGCTATCCCTGGCCTAGTCCGCAGCCCTAAAGCAAGTCCCTGGTTTGTTTTAGAAGGCTCGTAAAAGCACTGATGTCAAATAACCTCTGATAGAGTAACAAGTAGCCACTCCCTTAGAGATGCCAGAACTTTGTCAGAGTATCTGGTTAAGTCAGTGGGAGGGGGGTGGGGGAGGCAGTTGGGGTAAGATGTAAATACAAATACATTTCTGTTAGTACGGGACAAGAAAATCCAGGAGCCCTAGATGACACTGGCTGCAGAGTAACTTGTAGCTTAAGTATCAGACCTGGAGGTGTTGGGGAACAAGTGTTTGTACTGGAAGCAGAAGACAAAGTAGAGAGAGCGTAGACCTGAGCTTCCAAATGGCATGCTTGTGCCTGGTCCCTGCTTTAGTCTCATTTCCTAGATGCTCTGATGGGGTTCAGGGGAACACAGGGAGGGTATCCCACCTCCAACTGGCCTACGATGTGCACACCAGCCTCGCCTGTGTAATTATCTAAAGCCATCGTCCTTAGCAGAGAGAGAGAGAGAGAGAGAGAGAGAGAGAGAGAGAGAGAGAGAGAGAGAGAGACCCTCCACCTTTGGTCTTGACAGTAAGAGGGACTTCGTCCGCTAAGAATCACATCACTCCATCCTGCACAGCTGTCATTTCCTCTGCTGGATTCTGAGTTCTCAGCTCTGTACCTGGGGTACCTTTAAAGCCCCCAGGCTTGCCACCCATAGCTTCTCGTTCAGAGAATCTTTTCATTCCCTGGTCCTGTTCATCCCCTAGTGGGCATCAAAGCTGACCTCCTCCAGACCTTCTCCTTCTGTGGGCTGAATGAAGACGCTTTCGTGGATTCTGCTCTAAGACAGCCTTTGTCCCCACCAAGGCTCTCAATGCCCAATTAGTATTTATTTCCCCTTAAGCACAATGAACAGAGACTGGGACTCTGTAATATGGATTCCAGCAACACCCAGGACAGCTTGGATTAGACGCTCTTCCGAAGTCACTAACATGCCACCAAACGCTTGCCAGCTGTGGGCTTCACAACAGACCCTTCAAGTCCAGGGCACCATACGATTCAGCCCCAGCCAAAAACCCAAGTTCAGGTACCTTGTGCTCAGGTAAGGCTGCCTCGTGGTGGGTGTAGAAAGAGTAAAGTATATGCATCCCATCTCAAGTTCACCATGCACAGACAGTACAGAGCTGACTCAGCCACGGAGGAGGATATGGCTGAGAAGTGGCAAGGTCAAGGCTTGGATCTGGGCTTCCCGGATCTGCTACATCTCCTCCTCCTCCAACTCCAGCTGTTTCTCAAGCTACCCAGTAGATATGGTACATTTTGACAGCTATGATGCTTACAGCCCCTAACCCCTACCCCCCACACCCCACATGTGTGAGAAAGACAAGACCACTTTGCCTTGAATATATCAGAGCATTTAACCTGTACCAGTGACTGGGTATAGACCAGAAGTACAAAGGGGAAAGTTATACTACCCCAGAGAAGGGAGAGACAGCAAACAGGACCTTTGAGCTGAATGCCAGTGTTGGGATAGCCTTGCAAGAACCAGCTATTCCTTTACACTTTAACAGTCTTTCTTGACCGAGGGCCTACCATTTTCTATTCAAATGCACACACAAATAATAGACATACTCACAAATACAGGCACACACCTCTACCACTATTGGGAGAAAAAAATGGAAGAGAAAAATAAAGCATGGGCTGGCGGTGGGGTGCTCACCTAGCACACAGACAGCCGTAGCTTCCCTCCTCAGCACCACTTAGACCCGTGTGGTGCTACACACCTGCCATCCCTGCACTCGGGAGGTGAAGGCTGAAGGATCAGAAGTTCAAGGTCATTGGCTGCTCGGCTATCTTCAAGCACCTAGGAATGTGTGCTTCTAGCTGAGGTAGGTCTGTGGATTGAACGCTCCATGGCAGTTGCCATTTTGCTGTGGACTGAGGAGGGATTGTACAATAGTAACCCCCCCCACACACACACACACATGAACCACTGAGATCAGAGTTTCCTGTGCTTGGGGGTCCTTCCAGAAGGCTGGGATGATACTGTTCTTGGGAGTCTAGCAACCTCCTAGCTAGAAGAGCAAAGCCCCATGGGAAATACCAAAGCACCCACACACACACTTCCAAGCCACCTGACTAACACTCCATGCCTCAGTCATAACGTGTAACTAACTCCAGATCCTGTGGTCGTGACAGGTGTCTCAGCTGGCCAAGGCCACTACCTAACACCTCCAGGAAATGGAGCAAACACCAGTGTTCTGTCGACCCCAACCGTGCAGGAGGTGTGTAGTCAGGTTTCTCCCGGGGCTGGGCTCATCTTGGGAGATGCAAGGGTTGCTCTGTGCCTATCCACAAAGGGTTCTTCTGCCTGTGCTGAGAGCCCAGGGTTCTCAGTACCTGCAGTCACCTGAGCCAGAAATTCAGATAACAACAAGAACACTCCAAATATTAAACACTGGGGACAACCTTACACTATGTGAAAGAAATCTGAGAACTAAATGAATCACATATCATATATAAGAAGAGTACTATAGAACTGGAAACGTAGCTCTATGGCAGAGCACTGACCTAGAATATACAAGGCCTGAGTCCCATCCCCATATATAAACACGAAGAACATACATGTATACATTTAAGTGCCTATGCTAACATATTTTTTTTGGTATGGGTAAATTGTCCCCCTCAGACACCCACTTTGATTCTCATATAAGCCTTTTACCGCATAAAAACATTTTTTTTTAATTTCTCCTTTATTTTAAGGTAGGTGGCACCTCACTAAACAAACAGAAGTGTCAAGACAAAAAAAGGTCAGTGGGGTCCCACTCAGGCAGGGTGTGGTTGGGTGGCTTTTTGAGTGATGCCTGTCCATGAGCCAAGGACCTGTTCTAGGGACCTGTGTTCTTGACCAGCACCATGGCTTTCCCGGTTAGAAGTAGCCCTCGGAGCTGGTGACTGGGGCCTTGCTTCTAGGCAGAGTCCCCAGGTATCAGTGTGTTCCCCAGGGAAGGTGGACCGGCCCAGCTCTATGACTTCCCACAAGCTCTTGGGACACGGGGTTTACGA
This sequence comes from Mus pahari, assembly GCF_900095145.1. Lineage (NCBI taxonomy): Eukaryota > Metazoa > Chordata > Mammalia > Rodentia > Muridae > Mus > Mus pahari. The sequence continues at coordinate 9,017,662 of NC_034590.1, read as the reverse complement.
GGGGTTCCCTGCGATGGAGCAATTGTGCTTGCTCATGGTTACTGGGGGAGGAGGAGGAGGTTAGCCTGAAGCCGCAGCGTGTGGCTCTCTGGGCCTCTGACTGTGGTTTCTGTCATTGTCTGCTTTTGCCAGACTGGCCTTTCCTCAGACCCACTTACATAGACACATGTGTACTACAGTGTATATCATCCCTTTCATATATAATATACTTGCATTAATATGTGAATATTGACCAGCTAGAAATAAATATGCAATTTATACATATATATAATTTCAGAATATTTGCATGCATTGTCCTTTGGTAGTATATGATTGTATTTATATATATATCATATTTAATAAATACAAATAAATTGAAATGTTTGTCTAACTCCAAATGTATTCGTTAATGTATACTACATTCATATACAATGTAGTATACATCAGATACAATTATGAATATATTTAAATATATGTGCTTAAATATATATTGTTCTTTGCTATTATGTACTTATTTATATTTGTATGTGGATATTAAATAGATACAAATATAGATATATTTAAATTTGTATAATTATCATGCATTTTTTTATATCACATACTCATTTGCCTAGACACATTAAACAGATATAAGTATATTTAAGTACTGTTGTACTTTTATATATTACATGAATAAACTTAGAAATATTGACATATAGATATATATTAATATATAAAGAAATATTAAATGTATTATTAATATAAACAATAAATAAATATACATATTTAAATACACCCAAACATATTTAAATACATATATTTAAATATGGGCATTTTTCTTTTATATATTATGCAGTCATATTTATAGATAGCTATTAAAGATATATAAATATGCATAAATATGTTTACTTAAGTATGTATATTGTTCTTTTTATGTTATAAACTCACTTATAGAGAGATTATACAGTTATAAATATATTTAAGTATGTATGCTATCCTTTTTGTATATTTTATATTTGTGTGGTTTTGTTCCTGGATATTAAATATATACATATATAAATATTATAATTAAATATATTTAAGTATATATTGTTTTATATATTACACATTTATTTATGTTCAATAGAGATAGATATTAAATAAATATAAATATGTTAAATACATATTGAAATGTGCTTATGTGCATACGTTAGTCTTTTTTATATTGTATATTTGTATATATCTGTACATAAATATTAACTAGGTATAAATAGGCTTGAGTGCATGTATTTATATTTCGTACAGTATATATATATATATTTTTTTTTTTGGTTCTTTTCTATTTCCTCCTGACATCTGCAGGCTGAGCTAGATGCAACAGTTAAAATATCACATTTCTCCAAATGGCCTTTCATCTATTGAAATGAGATCGCTGAGGCTCAGCGGGAATCGATTTGCCCTGGAGCCCCCCATTCAGTGCCCTCTAGTTTCAATAAGGAAAGCCGGGGGCTGCAGACACCCCCCTCAGGGGGCCTCTGGGAAAACCCTACACAAAAGCAGGGACCCACACAGCACCAAGTCTTTCCCTTCTCAGTCTACCTCTGTTTGTGTGCACATTCACCAGGGCACGCAGCTTGTGTCTGCAGGCCCTGCTTAAGGATGCAGAAGTCCACCCCGTGTCATTAAAACAAATGAGTAGACCCCTCTGGTCATCGAGGTGAACACGTTTTGTCGGGGTTTTCTTTTTCAACTTGTCATTGCTATATATAAGTGTAACGTATAAGCAATAACCGTAGAAAGATACTGTACCCTTGTGTGTGGATAATTAAAATAGGAACATCTCCGGACTAAATTAAAATGTGTAAAAACCAAATCCTTATAGCAGCCATGAAATTACAGACACTACAAGTGAATCACCAGCCCGGGGACCAGGCGTTTCTCTCATTACTTCATGAACCTCTTCCATGATCACAGTTTTCCATTTTCACAAATCCGCGAGGTCCCTTTTATGTCGCCAAATATTTCAGCTCACTTCTACTGCCCTCCTTGTTCAGGAGCTGGTTGGTAACAGTATGCAGTCTCCAGTCACCAAGAGAAACAACCATTTTGGTGCTTTTCGATAGCACTGACCACTAGAAATTATGGTGTAAAAAACAGAATGGGATATAGATATAGATATGGATATGGATATAGATATAGAAACATATATGGGAAAATATATAAATTCCTGTGTGAGGCAGTATTTTCTATATGTGACAGGAAAGCTGCACCCGTGAAATGTCAACAATATGGTCAGCTAAACAAAACCTGCACAATGACAGCAATACCCACTGACAGACCAACATGGATGGGGAAGATCCTAACAGGCCTACCCCTAGATAAAGAATCATAGGCAATTAATGGCTGCCATGAGACAAATGGTCTTCTCTAGAGAAGAGTTCATAGGCCATCCTAGGCAGTCAGTCCTAAACACACATCCAGATGAGCAACATTGGATGAACTCAGTGCATACCTGCATGCATGCATGCACGCACACACGTATGTGCATACAAACACACACAGAGAGAGAGAGAGAGAGAGAGAGAGAGAGAGAGTAATTAAAGAATCAGAGACCATAAACTCATATGTAAAATTCTCAAAAAATAAATTTAAAAAAAGCAAAAAATGTATTTTTTCCACTTTCAAAAAGTCTCAACCCGCAGGTTATAAACTGTGAATTCAGGAGGCCCGAATACCTGAGGACCCACTCCCAGAATTCTGCCATCACCCGTGACCCGCACAATCTGTGTGACCCCCTCAGAGGACAGCTCCGACATGCCCGTCTCTCCTCTGTACTCTGAACGTAAGAGGTGTTATTACCCATAACTTTTTATTTAAAGGAATTGTGCAGCTGGGAAAATGAATGAATTTAATTATCAATGCAGTGTGAAAAAAATCATTAGAGCAGGGGCCTGGAACGCCACATATTAAAAATAAACAAAGGCTATTAAAAAATCAGTTCCCAAAAAGGGTGTCAGTTTTTCTTCAATTCTTAAAATGTAAATACCAAAAAGAAAGCCGTATGTAAACACCCACAGTTACAGAGGGAATTACTCTTAAAGAAAATGTTAAATGATTCGCTGGATCATTTAACTTTAAATCTATACTTTATGTGGCAGTATGGGAAGGTCATTTGATCGCCATGCATCGAAAAATGAGGATTCTATAATGTGGTCTCAAAGTTTCACCTTCAGAAGACAAAATTTTCATTATAAAAATTTTATGTAATGGGGAGCATGTAGAATTCCTTCCCCGATTGTTCGAGACGACGACGGCGGCGGCAGCGTCCATGATCTAAGAGGCAGCTTTGTCGATGACTTTCAGAACAGAGTGGGAATCTGTTTGGGGGGAGGGGACTGAAAATGGGAATCATAAACGCTGTATGACTAGTCCTGAGACTGTTTAATTAAAGCTCAAAACCGGCTGGAAGACTAGAGGCACATGGTGAGCCAAGGTGGCTTTGCCAGCCCTTCTTGGGCCAGGGGAGATGACACAAGCCTATGGTTCCAGCACTTGGAATGGTAAAGCAGGAGGATGCTAAACTTGAGAGGAGACCTGGGCTATGCAGAAGGCTGATTGTAAATGAATAAATAAATAGGAAGGAACAAAGGAAATAAATAGGGGGCTCTGGGTTGGGATCGGAGGTGAGATGCATGTTTTCTGGGCTACGTGGGAATGTTGTACTCATTATCTGAGGTTTAGAAACTTCTGGTTGAGACGAAATCAGACTGGTAGCTGGGGCCACTTGCAAGCTCCAGTGTGGAGTTATCCAGGAGAGATGGAAAGGGCTAGCCTGTCTACACCAAGAGAAGCCACAGGTAGCAGGGCAGTGTGGCTCAGTAAGGGTCCATCTCTGCAAAAATCAGGAATAGGAGGTAACTCCTGAAGGAACCAGCTCTTGGAAGATGGAGTCCATCATTCTAGGATGGGAGGAGCAGAGTGTATTCTTCCCCTAACTGCTTAAGGAAGCTTTCTTTGTCAGTGGCCCCAAGGGTGGGGATACTGAAGTGACGCAAGCCCATTAGTGAGCACTCCAAGATGCTCACTGTCCCACTCAAAGACTTCTTTCTGAAGAGTGAATAGTCTTATCCACAGCCAGAGATGGGGGGCTATATTCCACCCCTAGCCCACCCTGACCCTTGTAACCCAGAGCTCTGGGCAGTTAGAAAGCTGATGTGTAGTCTAAGCCCCATGTCAGAAAATGGTCCCCAGCCAGTGTCACACAGCTGTGCTTGCTTTAGCCAAAAGCTTTGGCTTATATTTCATTCACATCTCTTCTTGCCTTGGCATCCCTCTGGTAGTGAAGGTTCCAAGAGAGAATCATGGGACTTAGCTGGTCCTCCCGGCCTCCTTGCGCTTGGGTTCCTTCATGGACCAGTCTCCAGTGGGTAACATCAGAGTCACGGTGGGCACCTGCTGATGCTTTCTCTGAGCCTCAGTCTCCCCATCTGTGGATATTTGGAAGGCACATCTGACAGGGGCCAGGGCCGGCTCCCACAGATATGTTATCCTAGCCCTTTGAATATAAGAGCAATGGGCTTTCTTCCCTGGAGTGGGGATAAACACCCTGCTGCTTGCCACTTTAAGAAGACTATGGACCTCTCCCAAGTCCAGAACTCTTTCCCCAAGCTGAAAGGCTTCCAGAAGAAGACAGCACTACCGGAGTTTAAAGAAAGTCTGTTCCCACAATGCCCACCTCCCAGCATGACCTTCATTCCACATCCTGGTGACCCTCTGCTTCCACTCCTTAATAATAAGCAGCTCCCCCGTTATTCCCCTGGGGAGGCCCCATGGGTCCTGCTGCTCTCAAGGTCATGTCCCAGCGCTCGCAGGGAATGAAGAAGGTGGAACCCAGAGAGGGCTAAGAGAAGCTAAGATCCCAATGGCATCAGTCGATGCCCCAGTTGAAAGGTGAGCGGGTGTGAAGTGATAGGTAGAAAAGGGACACCTGCCCCCTCAGGCAGAATAAGTAGGTCTAAGCTATTGTTTCAAAATATGCATTCCCTGTCTTTAAAAACGCGTGTGTGTGTGTGTGTGTGTGTGTGTGTGTGTGTGTGTGTGTAGGAAGAGTCGGGATGGGGGGTTGCTCTAGCTAGATAAATTCAGAGTGATCTGAATAGATTACCACAGTTAAGTTTAGTGCATAAAGAATCCAGGATGGTTCTGCTGTGCATTTCAATGAAGCCCATTTCAGTAAGGACTCTGGTTGGGTTGTCGCAGCTCCATCAGAGCGATGGCTGCCCTAATAAGTAGGAAGGAGGTATCCATGGCTCCCTGCCCAGGAATTGTCCTCGTGGGATTAGGCTCAGCCTCTGAGGGGAGGCAAGGCCAACTCAAGAAGAGAGAAGCCCAGCACCTGGGATGTGAGGTTGAAGGCCTGAAGGGAAAGGTAAATGGGCTATGTAGGTCACCGCCAGGCTTGAGCCGGCCAAGGTGCCCCTCTTGGTGCAGCCAAGGCCTGTCCTCCGCATCCACCAGGTTTTCCCAAGAGAATCCAGGGTGAACACGGGACCTGAGCAGCCAGCTAGCAGCCTCTGACCTGCTTCTCCCAACTCTCTCCCACTCTTCTTTAGATGTTGCACTTGGCCAGGAACGACAACAATAACGAACAGCAATACCAATAGTGGGACTCCGGGGGTCTGGTCGTGCCCTTCCCGAGTCCTTTAGAGGAAGGACTTCAAGGAGAGAAGGGAGGAGTCAGAAAAGAGAGGAAGGGAGAGGGAGAGAAAGGCCAAGGAGTGGAGAAGAGATACAAATAAAACCCTGGCTGGTGCCACCAGAATGGAGAGGCGAGGCATAGCTCTTTTGCAGCATTCCTTGGGCCCCAATGGTTGTATTTGCAAGAACTGGGAGGGAAAAGACAGACACCCACTAGCCCTCTGACTGTGTCCAAGAATCAGCTCCAGGGCCAGCACCCAGGTTGGGAGGACAAGGAGACAAAGGCATATCGGTAACCCACTCCGGCCATGGTTCTAAAGAATCTGAGTCTGACTCAATACACAGCTATTTGACACTCAAGAGGCCTGAAGCACGGGGGGAACTATAGAGTCCCCAGCCAGTGCCAAGAGCAAAGGTCTCCGCTGTCACCAGGCAGGGGAGCCCAGAGCTCCTCCCAGGTGAGCAGAGGAGGTGCTGTAGTCTGGCCAAGGAGATAGGGAACCTAGCCAGGCTCTTCCGTAAAGGGCATTGTGGAGACCTGGGACCAGTCTCACCAAGAAAATAGAAACAGCTAAAACTCCTAGAATCAGCCTCCGACTCTGCTCTCTGGATGGAGTTTGCTCCTGGACTTCTGTGAATAGTTAGCTGAAAAGCTGTCAGAGTGGACATCTGTTGTTTTTGCCTGCCCAGCCGCTTCACTCCTTTCGCTGGAAATAGCATCCTGATTCTCCTTCAAGAACCGCCCCTCCCCCCAACGCAGCATCCATTTGGTCTCTAGGAGGAGCCGAACCCACCCACCCCCAGCTCCAAGGATAGGCAAGTGACCCGGTCCAGGACAACAACTAGGACATCACATCCCACACACTGGCTCAGGGGGTGGGTTTCAGGACCTAAATCAAGAACAGCCTCACTCACTCAATCACAGGTCTTTGTATAAAAAGAGAAATCTGTTTTCCCTCCTTGTGCTCCCGAGAGGAAACATGAAAGTCTGGAGCTGCTGGCAGCCATCTTGCCATCACAATGAATGTGACCATGCTGCCTGATAGAGGAGGCAGGGCCCAGGAGGTAGAAGCCGAATCCTTCTTGACAGCATCCTGACCCCTAGATCCAGCCCTTCCTGAAGCTCTACTCAGCAAGAGTCTCAGTTTCGGGAAACCGATGTCACCTGGTTTGGCAAGCCCATCTGATCTGGCCTTCCACGTAAAAACCTTTGACTAAGTTGGTGTGCTTGCACGCCGATGGACTGACAGACAGATGGGTCCATTTGTGCTGGTGCACTAAATGCATGAAGAATACACTTATTTTCTTCTCATAGTGCTGGGGCCTGTGAGAAAAAGAAGCCCAAGATTAAAATGTCAGGAGGGTCTGAGTGGCAGGAGCTGCTAGCTCTCTGCTTCTAAAGGGCTCCTGGTTGCTGTGCCTTCAGGGACAAAAGGGCAGCATCTCCACGTGGTGAGAGGCAGAGGAGCAGGCGAGCCAATTATCATTAAGCCTGGGTCATAAAAAGCCTTTGTTCATTTATACGGGATGTGCTTGTGGCTTAATCTCCCCCTTAAAGGTCTGAGGATCATCTCATTGGCTATCATACTTTAACACCTGAATTTAGGAATGAACCCACTCAAGCCAGTGAGACCTCTGATGTCCCAGGACTGATGTGCGCCCCCAGGAACCACGCAGATCCCTAGAGTCTCTAAGTGGATGGGTATGTATGCTTGCTCCGTTGCATTCTGGGATGGGTATGTATGCTTGCTCCGTTGCATTCTGGGATAGGTGCTTTGATGGAAGCTTCTTTCCTAGGAGGCTGTCGAGTCTCCGTGGCCTACAACTTACTCATCAGGAACTGGAATGTCTTCTTCTTCTTCTTCTTCTTCTTCTTCTTCTTCTTCTTCTTCTTCTTCTTCTTCTTCTTCTTCTTCTTCTTCTTCTTCTTCTCTTTTCTTTTCCTTTCTTTCTTTCTTTCTTTCTTTCTTTCTTCCTTCCTTCCTTCCTTCCTTCCTCTGCTACCTTGGTTATTGATTAATTCCAGACCCATCAAATACACAATCAGGACACTCATATATCCATCTGTAGATAGTAAAGAACAGTTAGCTGAAGCCCCTGGAATGTATGCCTGCCATGTAGGCAGTGGTAGCAAGCATCACAAATACACACTCCTGCAGAAAAATACTACTTAGTTGGTAATTCAAGCAGGGGGCAGGTGGTGGCCAATACTTGTCTTTGAAATCGTGTGTGTGTGTGTGTGTGTGTGTGTGTGTGTGTGTGTGTGTGTGTGTCAAATGCACAAGGTCACCACCTCTTCCCGAGAGCCCAGTCTACTGTCTCTGGCCAGCCAGGTGCAGCCAGTTGGAGACTGCACAGCCCAGCTCCCTGGGCTCTGATGTCCCATCAGGCTATGACCTTGTTTAGTACCCTGCTTCTGCAGAAGGGCAGGCAGCATGCGGCTGTGCCTGCAGTCTCTGCCCCGTGACAGCATCACATTAGGGCATAGGGCTGGACCACTCAGCACCAACAGCTGTAAGATGCCTGGAAGGGAAGAACTTCCAGTCTGTCCTGCAGTGGTCCAGAGAAGTCATGGACCAACTCCATTATGACTTCAAGGGGGGTTAGGAAATGGTTCGGCTGCTAAAGTGTTTGTTGTGCAAGTGTGAAGACCAAGTTGTACACTCGTGAGTCTCACATTTAGCTCTCTCTAGGCATGGATGTTGTGGTGGCTCATGCACTAAAGGGTGGTCCCTCAGCTCTAGTGTGAGAGGTTCTGCCAACCTTTGGACGGTGGGATCTGACTGGAAGAAGTAAGTCACTAGGAGTGGGTCTTTAGGGATATATTATTCCCTAAATATCTATTATTTTATTAATAATATATTATATTAATATATTATTCCCTGAAATGACTACGCACCTAGCAAACCAAGCAGTCCCAAAACACCACTCATGGTGGACAATGGCCCTGTGCTAGAGCCTGCCCACCCAAAAGCCAGAATCTTAGCCTCCAAGGGAAGCTTGGAAACTTTCCTACCTTACTTATAACACTGACCTAATCTTTGCATGGAGACTGCTATTTACATTAAAATTGGTCACATAATGAAAAAAAAAAAAAACATAGTTCATTAATATGCTAAGAAGTGCTAATTTGAACATTGCCGAAAAGCAATTGCGAATTCCATCTTGCAACCCGCAAATTTGATGCAGTGCAAATGAGGGCTGATGGCCCTGTCTGTAGACACTCAGATTCATATGCTCTCCAGCTCCCCTCCTCAGAGGCAGAGGTGGGCTTCAAGATGCCTGTGGCTGACTGCTCCCTTCTGAGAAGACACTGTAAGAGTCTGGAGTGACCTGGACGCAGGCTCTGTGTGCTAAGAAGGTAAGGGCTATGAGGACCAGTGCACACAGGGATGCTGAAAGGCTGGGGATGGCCCCAAATGTTCTATAAGGTGTAACTAGACCAGAACGACTCCTACACCCAAGCCCGCTCGCCCCAGCCATCCCTCTCAACCTCACTTCTGATGGCCACCCCAGCAACTGAATGGGGCAGCCTGGGACGGCCTCTCAGCAAGGGAAGCCCATGGCAGTCAAGGACAGAGGTTGGCCATGACCCTCTCAGGGGTGCACTGGAGGCAGCTCAGTGGGTGCGAGTTAAAGACCATGGACCAACCTTGCCTAGCTGAGCTGATCCATCCATTTTCTTACCTGCACAAGAGCTGGAGAGTGCAGGATGCTCATGACAGGAAAACAGGATGGAGGCAGATTGCCCTTGAAAGTCCCTTAGGATAGCATGGCATGAGAGGCCAAGCTTCCTTCTCTGGGAAGATGACACACTGGCCCCCATTATAGGGCCAGGGGGGCATCCCCTTAGAGCATTCAGAGACCAGGCCTGGCTTCCAGTCTCACTCGCACACAACACAGAAAGGTAGTCCTAAGATGCATCCTGGTTCCACGCTAGCTCTCCAAAGCAGCTTTTTAGCTTGGCCCATTGCTACTTTAAAACAACCAAAGAAGAGAGGCCATGTAGGCCATCCATACACCTGAATACACCCTCACCTCGCCCCAGGCCTCCCAGACTCCAAGGGGAGCTGTTTACACCCTTCTGGGTCCAGCTTCCACACACCTGATGGGTTCTGTTCCTTCTTTCTAACCCCTTGGGTTTCTTCTCCCATCTTCTGGCAAAGAGAATTTCAACTCTAACCTCAGCAGCATCTCCACGGTGCTTGTCACACCTGAAGTCACCTCTGTTTTGCAAATCCATGTAGAATAGAGGCGTCCTCTGGGTAAGAATTTTGTTCTTGCCCATAACACCAAGCACTAAAAAGTTTGCCTGGCATGTGATAGATTTCTTTGGTAAGTTTTTGCTGAACAGGTGAGTTGGCGGCCAACCCCTCCAGTTATAGCACATGTGGTATTTCAACTACTTCCTAACTGATTTGAAAATATTAAACTTCACTCAAGCTGTGTAACAATTGAACCTATTTCACAGGTTTAAAAAAAAAAAAAACAAAAACTAAGGCACAGAGAAGTAAAGTAACAATTGTCCTGTGTACCACGGCTAGCAGGTGATAAGGCATGCATTAGTTACTTCTTCCTTTTTTAAAGAATTGTTTATTCATTTGATTATATGTGTATGTGTGTGTGTGTATGTATGTGGAACATGTATTTGAAGGTGCTCACTGAGACCAGAGGAAAGTGTTGGATTCCCTGGATCCAGCTGTAAACCAACCAATGTGGATGCTGGGAACTGAACCTGAGTCTTCTGCAAGATCCGGAAGTGGTGGGGCTGGAGAGATGACTCTGTGGCTAAGAGCACTTTTGCAAAGTCTTGCACAGGACCCAAGTTCAGTTCCTGACACCCACATGGTGACTCCCAACTGTCTATAAGTCCAACCTCAGGAGCCCTTGAGCTCTCTTCCGATCTCCCTAGGCACCATTCACAAGAAGTGTGCCGTGTATACACTAAAGTGTGCGCGCACACACAGTAAAAGAAGCTTTTAAATGAGCAGCAAGTGTTCTTAGCCACTGAGCCATCTCTCCAGGACCTACAATTGCTTTTCTTGGTCACCTTCTTTGTGGCTGAGACAGGATACCTGATATAGCAACAAGCAACGTAAGGAGGGAGGCTTCACTTTGGCACTCAGTCCCGGGAGCCTGTCATATGGTGGCTCCATCTGTGACAGTGGGAACTTGTGGCTAAAGCTTCTCACATCTTGGAGGACCAGGAAACAGGGAATCAGGTACTAAAAGTGGGTGCTATCTTAAAGACCAGTTCCCAGTGAGCCCACTCCTGCTGTGTAAGACACATGTCCCAAAGGTTCTAAACCTCCCAAAATAGCACCAGTAAGCAAATGTCGAAACTCATCAGCCTATGTCAATATTTCACATTCAAACCATAACAGACTAAAAGAACTGAACACAGTCTAGGACCTCGACTCTACAGCTGATATTTGATTGAACCGGGGGTCATCACATGGAAAACTAAGTTTGAATCTCTTTTCTGAGCCCTCTTTTGTTATAGAATACTTTTTCTGAATCCTAGAGACAGGTAGGCCAGTCCCCTTCAGTTCTTCATTTAATAGTGATTTATCTAAAATGTACAACTCGGTATGGAGAGCCTCACTGACATCCACTCAAGACTCTGGGGTTGGTTCATTAATAGGGTTGGCAGCTGCCCATCAGATAACATAGCATTGTGGGCTAAGTGCTTCCAATCATCCATGCTTAGACATACACATCACAAATCAACCCTCGGCCCCCTTTCCCTAGGAGAGGACAGCAGGAAGCAACCAACACATCCTACCTCACCAATGCACTGGGGCAGCTGTATGTGGGCATCTCATGAAGGCCACACCTGACCCAGCACTGCCCAAGCATTACTCAAGGCCTTTACAACACATCAATAACCCCTGAGATCCAAATAACAGTTCAGGAAAAGAGTTCCCTATCTCCCAAGGGACACCATGGGTAAAGCCCCAGAAGTAACCCCATTTGACCCATGGACCACGTTGCATAAGAGTCTGTGATGATAATCATTGACTGTACACCTCAGAATAGTTCAAAGAACATAGGACCACTGGTGGGGGGATGGCAGAGAAATGGGGCCACCCTGGAGTCCAGCCTGTGCACAGTCCTCAACTCAGAAACTTCATTTCTCTTCCACCCCCCTAGAACGTCTCCCAGTGTCCCCTGCCCACTGACTGCTGTACTGTCCAGCTTCCTGTGGCTTTCCTCACCCTGGGTTCCCTCCCGAATATGGATTGCCCTGCAGCATCTTTGGTGATTTCTGCTTCAAAATCCAGTTCACAGTTCCCTTATGGAGAGAAAAGGTGTGGAGGAATACAGAAATACGGAAGTCACAGGTTCCTTCCCCCTCTTTCTCTCCTCTTGTTATTCTTCATTTTGGTTTGGGTTTAGGGTTTTTCTGTTGTTGTTGTGTTGTTGTTGTTGTTGTTGTTGTTGTTGTTGTTGTTGTTGTTTTGAGACAATATTCCATGTTGCCACCAAGGCTGGCCTCAAATTCACAGTAATCCTCCTGCCTCAGCCTCCTGAGTGGAAGGATTACAGGCATGGCCCCCCCCTACTCCTAGCTTCCTCCTCTGCCTCTTGTTTCCAGAAAAGAGCGGCGACCCCCCCACACACCAGCCCCCACTTCCCATGGTTGAACTCCAGCTTGAATGATCCCCCTTTCCTGTATCCAGTTTCACCATCACCACCCCAGTCAATTCCAGAAGTCCACACAAGTAGGGACACCCTTCCTGTACATCTTACTTTAACAGTTTGCCCTGCTCTGCAGAGTCAGCCTTCCTACCTGAATGATGAGAAGCCCTACCAGGGGAAGAAGTTCAGTGTCTCTGCCGAGAACCTTCTGGAGTTTATAGCAAAATAAACCTGTCCTCGAGATGAGCCACCCCCCCCCATCTTTCTTTTTTTCTTCTTACACATGAGATAAGAAGTCTCTCCAAGGTCCAGGATACTAGAGGAAACCAGAAACGGTCCATTTTCCCCAGGGTGTAGTTTATCAGACTTGTACAAAGTCAGAAGAGAAAATAAATGAACCCACTACTCTACCTTGTCACTGCCTGGAGGAAACTGTCATTTTAGAGGGATGGGCTTGTCCATTTCAACCTCACTGCAAGAAAATGGTGTCGTCGGGACATGGAGTAGCTGGAGAGGCCAGTTCATGTCAATGTAAGGAGCCTCGCTCTCCTACCTTTTCCCCTTCACTACTAAATAATGTGTTGGATTTCTGGGTTTATACATCAGTCTCATAACTTTGATGAATGTGAGTCCACAGCAGGTTGCTACTAATACCTTGCAAAGATGGCCTCAGGCCAGTGCCCTTCTGTCTTAACAGTTCCTAAGAAGCCCCGTTCATGATGGGAGAAGGCAGGCATGGGCGTACCTCTGCCCCAGTCTATAGCAGCCACGCTCAAGACTCCAAGGAGGAAAGGTTTCTGGGAGGTGTCAGCAGCAGGCCGGAGACTAGAGAATAACTTGTTCCCTTTATCGCCACTTGCAACCTGAGTTCTCCCAGGATGGCATCTTCTCCTAAGTCAGGCAGCCAGTGTCAGCCACCAAGAATAACTGCTGGCCCGTCCTGAAGTTCCTAAGTGCTTCGGATGCCAGTTGGAGCTGATAATTAGAATTCACTGCAACTCCAAGAACACACAGCCAGTCCACGGCCCAGTCCTCCGGTGACCTCGGTGTGTGTCCAGTGATTTAAAACCTTGGTGGACAGATTAGCCACACCTGGTTCCCTCCTCAAGGAGGAGGAGAATTACAGCCATAGACATAAGACGGAGAAGTTGCAGGAGGATGTCCCAATTAAGGACCATCCTGAACAGGTAATTTGAGGGGAAGATGGGGGAGGAAAACAAAACTGTCCCTCATTTGTCCTTCCAGAAAAGCATCCTACACTCACCCCAACCTGTGATTCCTGCATCACACAAGAACAGACTGGGATGGCGTGGGAGAGCTTGTTCCTGAACCTGTCAGGCGAAAGGACAGAAGTAGCATGATTGCTAGTCTTCACTTTCATGGGTAATAAATACACTCAAAATAAAAATTCATTTGTGGGCTGGTGAGATGGCTCAGTGGGTAAGAGCACCCGATTGCTCTTCCGAAGGTCTGGAGTTCAAATCCCAGCAACCACATGGTGGCTCATAACCATCTGTAACAAGATCTGACGCCCTCTTCTGGAGTGTCTGAAGACAGCTATAGTGTACTTATAATAAATAATATAAATAAATAATAAATAATTATATAATAATAAATAATCTTTAAAAAAATAAATTAAAAAAAAAAAAAACATTTGTACCAAGCATTTACCCCCACATCGAACATACCAGGTTCCATCTGGCTTTTGCTAATTATTTACATTGTAGTCTCAGGGTGGTCAAGAGAATGCACATGCATCTTCCCATGAGATTCTGTGTCATTAATATTCTTTTAACATTTGATAGGTCCCTGTCTAAGACCCACTGCAATGGCAGTTACTGCCCATGGCCGTGGAAACAATAGGAAAATCTGCAAGGTGCATGCCTGCTTTGAATCTATCCCTTGGGGTATTTGAGAAAAACCTTCCTGTCACCAGCAACCAAAACGTTTTGGTGAGTTGAGTCATTCAGTGAGAAGACTGTGGATGTGACTGCAAACCTGAAAACTGAAGACTTGGGTTGAAGACTCAGCTCTGACATCAAGCTGCTCTGTGACTTGTCCTTTTATCCATTTGACACAAACTAGAGTCACCTCGGGAAAGAGATGTTCAGCTGAGAAGACGCCCTCATCAGAATGCCCTGGGCCAGGTAGGTTGCCCTAGGTTGTATAAGAAGGCAGGCAGGCTGCGCAAAGCATGCGGAGCAAGCCAGTTAGCAGCACTCCTCCATGGCCTCTGCTTCAGCTCCTGCCCTGAGTTCTCTTTATGATAAACTATAACCTGTAAAGCAAATAAGCCATTCGCTCCCCCGGGTTGCTTTTGGTCAGAATAGTTCATTACAGCAACAGAAAAACCAAATTAGGGTTTTAGTTTCCTTTGTCAACTGAGAGTCTTCTTACTTCAATCTCATTCCTCCTTCAAGGGTAGCAGCAGGTACCCTACTTAGGGGAGTGGCTATATGGTGCAAGAGCAGGAAATAAAAGGTATTTGGAAGGAGCTATATGAGTGAGTAAGGACTTGGCGAAGGGATGAAGTACCATAGTGGTCCCAAGAGACTCAAAAGAACAACCCACCCACCCCTGGCGGGTAGGGCAGTGCACACCTGTAATCCCAATACACAAACACAAAGAATGAGTCTGGAGACATGTGAGCCTGAGGAAAGTTTCAATGTTTATATCTGTGTCAAAGAAAACTAAGAGGAAGAGGAGAAAGAAGAAAGAGGAGAGGAAGAACAAAAAGAAACACCCCATAAAATGCCTCAGTGGCTAGGGGTGTATATGTTGTGAGTACCAATCCTCTGAATGACAGGACCCCAAAGCAGTATGTCAGCTCAGGACAGAATACTCACTGTTTCCTCTGAGGCCCTCTGGGGCTCTCCCAGTGGCCAAACCAACTGGAGCCATTCTTCCATAGCAGCCGGCTTTGTCAGCTTCCTGAGATTCGAGGAACAGCAGAGAAGGTTGGGAAATTAGCAGGATGGGATATTAGGCATCTGAGAGACAATGCAGGGCTAAACTTCTCATCCCACATCTGCAATGAACAGCATGCTCCTCCCTACATAGGTTTTCCAGTACCCCCATGACCACGTGAAGCCCCACAATCCAAGGGAAATGGGCAGCTCAGCTTTTGAGAGGATGGCCAGAGTGGCTTGACTCAAACTAGCTCCTATAGGTTCATGTTTGAACGGTTGGTCTCCAGCCAATGGAAATGTCTGGGAAGGATTACGAGGCGTAACTGGCCATTCTTGGTTGTCAACCTGACTACATCTAGAACTAAAATGGCAAAATAGGGGGCACATGTGTGAGGGATTTTGGCTTAATTTGAAGTAGAAAGATCTACTTCTTATCTGGATCTTTGAGTTAGAAAGACATACCTTTAATCCAGATATTTTGAGCTAGGAAGAGACACACCTATAATCTGGGTCTTTAATCCAGATCTCATATGGGCTACACCCTGCGCTGGAAGCCTGTGTAAGGACACAGAAAGAGGGAGCTTTTGCTCTTTGCCTGTCTGCCCTCACCTTGGTCGCGAGTCCACTCCTTCACTGGCATTAGAGCCTACGTCTTTGGGATTCCAGCGTATACCGAAGACCATCTAAGACATCTAGCCCCATAGACTGAACAGCTACTGGGTTCTTGTACTTTTGTTCACAGCCAGCCATTGGTGGATTAGTTGGACCACAGCCTTTAATTTAAGTCACTATAATAAAAACCTTTTCTATATCAAAAGATTAATTCTATAAGTTCTGTTTCCCTAGAGAACCCTGATTTTTACAGGAGGTGTAGCCTTATAGGATGAGGTGTGGTCTTGTTGGCAGAGGGATGACCTTTCTTGGAAGAGGTGTGTCACTAGGGGTAGACTTTGAGGTTTCAAAAGTCCACACCAGACCCAAACTCAAGCGATCTCTGCCTGTAACCCGTGGATCAGGTAAGAACTCTCAGCCACTGCTCCAGTGCCCTGCCTGCCTGCCTGCCTGCCTGCCTGCCTCCCTGCCTCCCTGCCTGCCTGCCTCCCTGCCTCCCTGCCTCCCTGCCTCCCTGCCTCCCTGCCT
>NC_034590.1:8958277-9000427 GCF_900095145.1 Mus pahari | reverse complement strand
AGAGAGAGAGAGAGAGAGAGAGAGAGAGAGAGAGAGAGAGAGAGAGAGAGAGCTCCTGGGGCTGGCACAGGCTTTTGAAACCTCAAAGCCCTACCGCCTGTGATTCATTTCCTCCAACAAGGCCACACCTCCTAACCCTTCCAAAGAGTTCCACTTCCTGGTGACTAGGCATTCAACTATATGAGCCTATGGGGGCCATTCTTATTCAACCCACCACAGATTCTGAGTCCTATTTTAGGAGCACATCCTTACTTGGTGGGATCTTGAAGGTCCATTCAGTCTGAACCTCTGTGACAGATAAGGTCAACCAAGGTACAAAGAGGTGGTGTGACTCATTTAAGACCAGACCTTGGTCAGTGCCCCAAGCCATACATCAGCATGGTGCTCGTGAGAACCCATTGAGGTGCTTGTCATGACATGCATAAACTAAAGGCACAAGCCTTACAATTTGTCCTGGTTAGCTCAGTCTAGAACCATCTAAAAGGAAAGCCTCAACCAAAGAACTGCTTGGGACAGAGTGACCTGTGGGCATGACTATGTCTTGATTGTTAACTGGTATAGGACAGCCCAACCCACTGTGGGTGGTACCATCCATAGGTACTCATCTGTATAAGAAAACTAGCTGAGTAGAAGTCAGCCTGAAGGCCAGCTAACCAGCAGCAACCCCTGTGGTTCCTGGTGTATTTATTTGGCTGTGTTGGGAGTTTCTTGGTCAGAAGCCATTTAGTTCTTGCCTTAGTTCCTGACTTGGTCTCTCAAGATTGTGACCTGGAAGCATCACAACAAACAAATGAACCCTGCCCTGTGTTGGCTGCAAATAGTCACAGTGTTTTGTTACAGCAACAGAAAGCAAGCTAGCAAACACAGGCTGTGTTCAACCTCTGCTCCACTGGCTATGGGAGTTTGGGAAAGCTATTTCACTCTCTCAGCCTCCATTTCACCATCTGTTAAATGGATCCCTAAAACTTTACCTACTCAGGGAATCACTGAAAGAATTGAAAGAAAAAAAGATATATATAGTAATTGATACAGACCAAAAAACTTCTTATTTCTTTGCCAGTTCAAAATTAGGATATCACCACGAACAATCTCTTTTCTCTACAAGATGAACCATCCTCTACCTTTTGACAGGACATGGGATCCAACCAAGTGGAAGATTTCCTGAGTCAGCCTGGAGCCTGGAGCAAACTCCTGCCATCCTCTCATGGGAAGTGTGAGTACTTTTAGTGCCACCTGGAGATGAAGGGACGTGTGCCCACAGAGAAGCATGAACGGCCTCCATTCCTGAACTTGGGCAAGACTAGGAAGCTAGCATGCCTACACAGAACCAGCACCCTGGAGACTAAAGTGGGGGTCACATTTCTTTTAAGTACCACATACAGTGAGCTGGACCCCCATCACATTGGTTTTGGAGCTCATCAAAGCAACCCTCTGCTGGAGCTTTTGAAGCACAAGGACCCACTGTGTATGCCACAGTACAGGCACTAAATTATTTCCTTTGTCCTCTCCCCTGAACCAGCAGTGTCTGGGGACGCTGTGGGGTGGCACTCTGCACTAGGAGCTACCTCCATACTTCCAGGGGCAGTGCCAGAGCAGAATCGCAACCCAGTCTCAGCTGCCTAGAGATGACGAATCAGGGTGAAGTCAGGCACCTCGAAATCCACTGAGTCCATGGCTTGGGTTTGGGGTGGAGAACCCTGGCCAAGGGGCATAGACAAACAAAGAGTAATTCAAGAAAAACAAAAACAAAATGCTTCTGAATGAAGTATCCCAGCAATCACAGGGCAGAGCCCGTAGTCAGGATCTTGGACTTTGCTCCTGTGGACCTGGCCTAGGGTTTTGATCTAATCCCGTGTGACTCTAAAAGCCACACGAATAGTTCATTTCCCAACAAAACTGCCACACAGGGAGACAAATAATTTAACCAGGGACAATGCTTTACCAGTAGGAACATGTCAAAGATTAAAAAAAAAATCATAACCCAGGGAAAACTAGGCAGAAAAGGAAGGAAAAACCAACTTTTGCTTTCAGTGAACATTGTCCCGTACCAAAGGACAATGACTGTCTCTGTGTCTCAGAGAGAGTGAACAGGGTTAGGTGCCTGCCACAGGTGTGGCAGCAAGGAGAAGCACCCTTCCTGAGGGATTAGAAGTAGGGCTTCAGGCAGAGAAGAGCGACTGTCGCGGGTCCACCAAGTCCACAGTAGACCCACCACAGATCATTTGGTTTGTGGGTAATGCCTTCCTTAGAGAAGCTCTCAAAGGGTGCTAGCCTGGCAGGGCACTGCCGCTCGGTGGCAGAGTGTTTGCCCAGCGTGAGAAAGGCCCTAGATTGGATGCCCAGCTTTATTAAAACAAATAAAAAGTGTGTGTGTGTGTGTGTGTGTGTGTGTGTGTGTGTGTGTGTATTTCTGTGTCTGCGTCTCTGTGTGTATGTATTTCTATGTATTTGTGTGTGTATGTGTGTGTATTTTGGTGTCTGTGTCTGTATGTGTATGTGTGTTTGTGTTACTACTCTGTGTGTGTTTGTGTGTCTGTGTCTGTGTGTTTAGGTGCATATACCTAAGTGTATGCCTGTGTGTCTTTGCCTGTGTGTCTATGTGTTTGTGTATGTCTGTGTGTATGCATGTCTGTTATGTATGTATGTCTGTGTATATCTGTGTATGTCTGTGCCTGTGTGTGTCTGTGTATATCTGTGCATGTCTGTGTATATCTGTGTATGTCTGTGCCTGTGTGTGTCTGTGTATATCTGTGCATGTCTGTGTATATCTGTGTATGTCTGTGCCTGTGTGTGTCTGTGTATATCTGTGCATGTCTGTGTATATCTGTGTATGTCTGTGCCTGTGTATCTGTATATGTGTGTGTCCATATATATGTGTGTACATATGTGTGTGTGCCTATGTGTGGGTTGGTGCAAGAGAATCTTAGGTACTGTTCCTCAGGTTGGCTGTCTACCTTGTTGCCATTTAGTGCGACAAGGTCCCTAACTAGGACTCAGGTCACACCAACCAGGCTAGGCTGGCTCTCATGTCCGGATCCTCCTGACTCTGCTGCCCAGCACTCAGATTGCAAACATGTGGCAACACAGCTGGCTTCTTTTGTTTTACAGATGGGTTCTAGAGATGAAACTTGGCTAGTACTTTCTGGAAGGAACTTCCTCACCAGCCCCAATAACTTTTTTAAAAGAATGATTTCAGGAGACACCAGAAGATGAGGTCTAACGTTGGCTCCTTCATAGGCAAGCATCATCAAGCCCCTTCCATCCATCCATCCACCAGAATCAATGCCTGGGTTATAGCTTATAGAACTTATAGACCCTTATATAACCTAGGCTACAGCCTCTTGTTCAATATCAGCATGAGAGCCATTGTTCTCCATCCTGGTCCTTGAAGCAAGCGTGGTGACTCATGGTCCATTTGTACATACATTTGCAGACACAACCATTATTCTCCATGAGCTTACCCCTTCCAAGCTTATCCAAGATGGAAACTGGAAAACACTGTGTTCCTCTGGGAACAGCATTCTAGATAAAGAGTCAGGAAGACATTACTGAAGTTAATATTAGAGAAAGAACCCACAGCCTCTGCCATGATACCTGTCCCCCAATGTCCAGCAGCTTCCAGGAGACTAACATGGCCGCCCGGGACCCTGAAGACAGTTAGAAGTTGCCCGCACCGACCACTGCGTGTTTCAGCGGACAGATAAAGAATGGCGCTGCTCTCCAGTGTTCTGCAGAGCACGCCATGCTATAGACAGAAGTGTTTCAAGTCAACACAATATGAAAAAATTCAAAATAAAATGAAAAGTGTCTGAAAACAAACCAACATAAATATACAGCAGTCCTGTTCATTATGATTATTTATGATCCTAAGAACTGGCACCATTACTGTGGTTTCCCTTCCAAAATCTCACAAACTTGTTACGACACAGCAGTCTCCCAGGCCTATAGACTTCAAAAGGTGCCCTGCTCCAGGCCGAAGTTATTTTCCATTGGGATGTCGCCCACCCCAGGTGCACACAGCCACGCTTATGAGCAGTAAAGACACAATGGCCCTGATTAAATGAGTGGTATGAATTGCAGATGTCTGATGGGCGCTGCCAATCAAATTGCTCCAGGCACCTGTGAGGGGCCTGCAGCATGGTCTGGAAATCCATCCCCCATCCCCAGGGGGTTGGGCACAGCCCGTGGAGCAGGCCGGGCAACAGTGAGAATGTCATCCGGGGATGACAGGACCTTTCTTTCTCAGCCCCCCTTCCTCACCCCCTCCTGCCACTTCCACCCCCTCCTTTCCAACTTTTCCTTCTCCTCTCTTGACAAGTAGTCATGGCCACATCACCGCTGCGCCGCTGTCCTCGCGAGCTGACCTGCGCCTTGCGCACTGGGGGGCCGGGTGGTCATGCTGTCCTCATCTCTCGCCAACCACATCTGACAGGAGACGCGGCGCTCACGGCACCTTGAGACGCGCTGGGACTACACAGGTAAACCAGGGGAGTCCGTGTTGTCTCCTGGCTAACAACAGACCGAAAGACATGACATCTGCAGCCTGGGGGCCCACGTCCGAATATTCAGAGTTCCATCATGCGGGTGATGAGGGCCAGCAGTGCATGAGGCTAAGGAAGGCAGGGGGGCGGCGGCTGGGAAGGGGAATCTGACTCTGTCCTCAATCAGGGGAGAAAAGGAGCAGTGAGCGCAACCAAAGACAAGGGGCACAGAGGAGTGTGGCCCGCTCCTAGCACCTGGAGCCCACCAGTGGCTGTAGACACCTCCTAGCTCCTTGGTGGACTTCTCAGCCTTGAGAAACCCTTCTCTGCTCCCAAGGCCCCACTGAGCTCCCTGGAGTCCCTCTCAGTCTCTGCAGCCCTTCCATATATCCCCCTGCTCCTAGGCGCTGCTCTCAGCTCCTCTAAGTCTCACACAGTTCCTCAGAGGCCCTCTTAGCTCCTTGGGGGCTCCATCTAGCTCCTTGGAGTCCTAGGCACACCCCTGTAGCCTTCCTTTGGGTCCTACCCAGCATCCTGATGCACCCTATTATCTTTTAGAGCACCACACAGCTCCCTGGACCCTGACCTAGCTCCGACCTAGCTCCTTGGTGTGCCATCCAGGACTGTAGAACCCCACCCACCTCCTTGGAGCCCCACCCACCTTCTTGGGGCCCCTCCCATCTCCCCCGACAGTACCCTCCCATCTCCTCATCTCCTAGAGCCCAATCCGCAGGCAGGATCCAGATGCCCCCCAAACATGGGTAGCCCCCCACCCCCCAGGGCTTCTGACATAGTCCAAGGAGAGAGGGATTCTCCATGGAGGGAGGAAGGCATTCTGTTAGCGATGGCGTGGGAGTTTTTAAGTTGCTATATCGTCTTACCACTCCTTTTTGGTGAAATGTCGGCATGGGGAAAAACATGAAGTATTTTGACTGAAATAAATGCTTTCATGGAAAACAGAGAGCCCTAGAGAGTATGCTCAGACTTGAAGAACGTCATACTATTTTAAGCAGGTGACAGTAATGTCACTGTCTGAGAGGTTAGGATTTTTTCCTAGACTTACAAGAGGGGAAAAAAAAAACCCACATAAGTTTGCTTCGAATAGAGAAAGTTAAGAAACACGCTTCTCGGTCACATGGATAATTCATACACTACAGTGTCATATCTCCTTGCGAGAAGATTTCAACACAGCTAAAGTGTTATCAGAGGCTGTGTGTTGGCTCCTAGCTGAATCAGAACGAAGCACAAACATGCCCTTCACTCGGAATTTTTCCCAACTTCCTTTGTACCACCCACATCAACATGACTGCTCTACACTGGTTCAAAAACCCAACCCAGCCTAGAAAGCCCAGAGCAAACCTGGACAGCACGCTTTAGCCACCCTCGAGCTGGAAGCACATTCTAGACTGCATTTGAAGAGATTCCTCTTTGTTTTCCTTTGGTTCTAGGCAGTACTGAATGAGCAATGAAAGGACAGTCTATGAGGCACTGGTGGGTAAGAATGGAATTTGGTAAGTATCTTGCTAGACATCTCGCTCCTCAAGGCCACGTCTATTCCCTGGCTTCCTCTTTTCCCTGGATAGCTTACTTGTTCAATGTTGTTTTGTAGCCATTAGAGAAGGCATCGCTGCACCCCTGCTTCTTGGATTCTCCAGAGTGTCCTGCTCAAGGGCTGTGAGAGTCGGGGGCTCTCTGGAAGGGTCCCATATTTGAGTGTCTACCTCTGTTTCCTTGCCCCCTACCTTCTGGTGCACAGTGCTACCTGACTCACAAAGTGGAGTCCACCACCCACTGTCAGAGCTCTGCCACTGCACCAGAGGTCACCAAAAAGAGACAAGAAGGTGGAAGGTCAGGCTGGAGAGATGGCTCAGCAGTTAAGAGCACTTGCTATTCTTGCTGAAGCCCTGAGATCAGTTCTAGGCATCCACATGGTGGCTCATAACTGTCTAAATCCTGTTCTAGGGGATCCAGTACCCTCTCTGGCATCTGTAGGCATCAGGCACATATGCACTATGGACATACATGTAGACAGACACTCATACTCATAAAACAAAAATGAAATCTTTTATTTAAAGACAAGTGATGTCGCCATGTTCCCTATGACTCAGCTCAGAAGAGCATGGGGCATATGATGGGGACAGAGAGTTGCTTAGGGTTACACATTTCTGCCAGCCACACTGCTGCTGGATCACATTATATTTATTTAATATCTCTGTGTAGTTGAGGCTACCCTCAAACTCATTATATTATACAGCCCAGGTTGGCACCGACGCATGGCTTCCTCCATGCCCCTGCCTCCTTACAGCTACACCTAGTTTGGCTTAGAAGGTGAGAATCTTGAGCCAGGCCACCCTTAGATGAAGCTGACCTTCCTCGACCATGATCTACTAAATAGCCATTCTCCACTAACCCAGTCCATTCTCTCCTGCCTGTAGCTCTTAAGGAGACGCTCAAGACGCCATCGCTAAACTAGTACATGTGTGCACACACACACTCAAATACACACACAAATACCTCTACCACACTGAAGCCACTTAATACACAAGCAGGCTCCAACCCCATGAATGGGATTTTCCTTTAAGGGAGTCCCATCTTCCAACAAACATGACGGAATAAGACAAGTGCTTTAACAGCCCACCTGCCGTCTTCAGATCAGGATCCTAGGATAGCACGGCTTCAATAGCATTGGAATCTTAGGTCCAAATCGTTCTGTTGCAACAAACTCAGGTCTTCCATTAACTCAGGCTGCAATGGTGCAGTGGTCCACCCAGATCACCAACCTGGAAAGAGGTCACTCCTTGGAACTGAAATCTAGAGAAGCATTGATGATCTGGAAGACTTGGGGTTCCAGCAAGGTAGAATGGAGAGCTACATACAGCATGATCTCTTGTGGCCGCTGGTTTCCATTGTCAAGTTGACTCAATCTAGAAGAACCTGGGAAGGCAATCTCAGTGTAGATTAGGTTAGCCTTTGGGAATGTCTATGGGGAATTACCTTAGGTATGTTAGTTAATTGGGGTGGGAAAGCCCATCCTAATTGTAGGCTGGACCAGAGCTGTATAGGTAAGAAAGCAAGCTGAGATCTTGTGTGCATGTGTAGGAGGCTACGGCCTCTCCCCTGGGCTACCCGAAGCCGCACCTTAAAGATGGTGCCTGTCGGCTATGGAGCTTGTGGTAAACAGGTCCATATTTGGTGGTGATATGTTCCCACTCTTCTGGTTGGTTGAGGCCTCGAGCCTGCTGAGGTGACGTGGCCTGCCGAGATTGGAATGGATATGAGAGTATAAAAGGGCTTGTAGCCCGGGGCTCGGGGGGAGATGAAGAGGGAGATGAAGAAAGAAGCTTGCTGAATGAACTGCTGTTAGAAGAACTGGTGGTTGCATCTTCCTTGCTGGTCGAGGGGACGCGACATGCATGCATGCATGAATCCATTGCTCCCTACTCTTGGCTGTGGCTGTGATGTGAGCAATTGTTTCAGATCCTGCAGCCTGAACTTCTCCAAGGTGATGGACAGTAAGCTGAAATTAACCTTGTTACTGGGAGGTGGTAGAAGGTGAAAGTTGAGGCTTGATTGGAGGAAACAGGTTGCTTAGGAATATGCCCTAGATCCCCCCCACCCCCACCTCCCATCCACCCCAACTCACTCCCCACCCCCTCACCCCACCCACCCCACCCCGCAAACCACAAAAATCTCTGGGTGATGATCCCCAAGATCTTAAACTCAGGTGACAATGATGTCAGAGGATAGTCCCTGCCCAGCCTCCAGAGGCTACCAATCAGCTGCCAGTTGCCAGCACTTGTCCTTGACAAACAGGCCCCACTCTTTCCCCATACCCACAGTTCCTGCTCCATCTTAGCACAAGCTGGAGCCTCTCCCTACTCCGCTGTCTGAGCCTCTCTGGTTTTATGCTGATCGTTAACTAAGACTATTTCCCTCCGGAGATTTATTACATTAATGAGCTCTGAAATTACTCATAGCAATTAAGTATATTGTTTTTAAAACTCTTCAGAAATCATCAAAACACATCGGCTGTTTTCAAAGAAGCATAAATAAAAGGGTCTAACTTGTTTCTCAACATTCCCCAGCAGCTCCTTTCGTACAGCTTTGGGGTTCAGCTTTGGGGTCCTCGGCTCCCCAGGCTCCAAGGTAGACATGGAAACGCCCAGCTAAGGGATGCTCAGTCTCCCAGTGCAGTGATGGCTTTGCTCTCTAGATGTCTGGAGGCTGAGGCTGAGCAGCCAGGCGGGGATGGTAGTATTGGGGGATGTTGCAAAGCCTTTGGGATGGGAGGCCTGCTTGGCAGTGGTTGGATCTTTGGAGGTAAGGGGTTTGAGGTTATAGTAGATCCCACTTCCAGCCTGAACTCTCCACTCCCTGGCCACCCATGAGGATCATAGCAGGTGCCTCATGCTCCTGTCACCATGGCAGGGAGCCATTCTGTCACCACACCTTCCCCAATGGTCTGTGTCCCCTGAGCCGTGCACCAAAATACATCCCTCAAGTTGCTTCCATCAAGGACTTTGGTCACAGTTAGAGGAAAGATAACCAGTGCATTGCCCCATCTCAAGACCCCACTAGGGTGGTGGGCCCAGTGCCTGGACCAGAATATGCCCTTCCTTAACAAAAGAGGTGCTCCTTACAACCCATCTTATGGACCTGTCCACTCCTGATTCATTCCCACAATCATGGAACAAAAACTGTAATTGGTGCACACTCATCTAGCAAGGAAACTGAGACACCACTGGCCAGGCTGAGCTACACTCAGAGCCACTGTGCCTACCACCCACTGAGCTTTAAATCTGCCACAGGCCTGCTGCTGGATCTGCATCTCTAAAAGATATGTTCTACTCATCAATCCACATTGTCTCCAAGGGGGGGAGAGGAGAGAGAGAGATTTGAGGAAAAAAAATGATCTTCTAGCCTTTTAAAAATGTATTTATTAACTTTACATCCTGCTCATTGCCCCCACCGGGAGGCACCCCTCCACCTGCACCCCTTACCCCCTTGTTGTGGCTATTCCTGGTTGTCAACTTGACTATATTTGAAATGAACTACAATCTGGAATTGGAAGGCTCACCAGTGAACCTAATCTGGAGGCTGGGAGATAGAAGTTTCTGATCTGGATCTTGGTATGGAGATCTTGAGACACAGTGGTGATTGAATCCAGGAGATTAAGACAGGGGGATCTCCGAGTCCAAGGTCATCTGGGATTAAAGGTGTGGTGGCACACACCTTTAATCTGGGCTATACCTTCTGCTGGGACCATATAAGGACATTGGAAGAAGGGAGTCTGGCTCTCGCTCTTTCGCCTTCTTGCTGTGTGGGACTCAGCAACTGCTAGATCCTTGGACTTCCATTCACAGCTACTACTGAACCATTGTTGGGATTTGGACTGCAGACTGTAAGTCATCAATAAATTCCTTTACTATATAAAGACTATCTGTAAGTTCTGTGACTCTAGAGAACCCTGACTAATACACCCCCTTCTCCTTCTCCTCTGAGAGGGTGGGCCCCCCTGGGTATCCACCTACCCTGACACATCAAGTCTCTGCAGGCCTAGGTACATCCTCTCCACTGGGGCCAGTCAAGGCCAGAATGAAGACTTAAGAGTTCCTGTGGATGCTGGGCACAGCTCAGTAGAATGTTTGCCAAGCACGCAGAAGACCCCAGTACCCCTTGCATTTGCAGCCCTTGGCCTGGCTCTGTGCAGTGTGGCTGTCAGGGGAGAACAGAGTGGTCAATCCAAGGAGAATGGCTTGGACCTGGTGGCTCAGGTATCCTCAGAGCCCTGCCACTCAGCACAGAGGACACTCCCAGCTCTGCTATGAGCTCTAGGGTCCAAGAGTCACACTTAACACTACACAAAGAGAACACTGAGGGTTATCAAGCCCAGTACTAAGCACAGAGCATCTGCAGACCATTCTAGAACCTTAGGGTCCCGAATCAAAGGAGCCCTGATTGTTGTGGGCCCAGGAATACCAGGTGGAGCATCTTCTCCTTACTCTACGCTGCAGATCCTTATTCACTGTGCAGGGTGAGGGTCACCCTCCAAGCCCACAGGATTACAATGTTCCCAGGGAAGCCTCAGGACCAGAAAGGCAGAGTAGGCATGACTTCCAGTTGCCTGATGTCTTTGTCTCCTATCTGGGAGCTGCCAGCTGTCCAAAGGCCCCTTACAGTGTCCTCTCCCACCAGTCCCACCGTTGTCACATGGACAGTGCATGCACTCTAAGTCTACTAGATCCTTCCTCCTTCATAAAGCCAGGCTACAGCACCGTCCCCAAGCTCCCCAGGGCCTTGCTAAGTCACCTCTTGCTGCACAGATTACCCCCAATGGTGGCCCCAGATGGCAGGTAACGTCTTCTGCCTCCCACTTTCCATTCCGCCTCCCACCCTAGGGACTCATGGCTCCCACACCCTAGGGACACTTGCCTAGGGGTCTAAAGCAGTAAAACAGGGGAAATGTAGATGACAAGGCAGAGAAAGGACAGTGAAACCGGGGCCATTTTAGAGAAGGACAATCTGAAAAAAAGAGCTTGAAACAAGAACCTGGGTTCGAAACTAAGGGCTCCAGACCCCAGTGGCTGTTGCAACCCTTACTTTTCCTTTCACAAGCATGCTGTGGGAAAGCCAGCCCGAGGCAGACTGGGGTCATCTGGCCTCGAAGCACTGGGGAAGGTATCATTGCTTTTAGATGTATATGGCCCTGGAATGGTTTTTGTTTTGTTTTGTTTTGTTTTGTTTTGTTGTTTGTTTGTATTTTGTTTTCTCTCCCTTGAAAACATGGTCTCACTATAGAACAGATCCTTCTGGACCTTACAGCATAGCTCAGTTTAGCCCCACACTTGCAATCCTCCTGCCTCAGCCTCAGAAGAACCCTGCCCCCGCCCCCAAAACACACACACACACACACACACACACACATTCACATACACAACCCTTGGAGCTTTTATTAAGTTCACCAAGACTGGAACTGGCTGCAATGTGGCCTTGTCAACGAGGTGGTGAATTTGGTGGCTTTTTGCCTTCACAAGGCCATAAATAAATGTATGAAGCCATCAGATTTTTGTTTCTTTTAGATATTTTTAGAAATTCCTTGAGAATTTCGTAGAATACATCTTGGTTATGTTCACCCTTAACTCCTCCCACACCCACAGCCACACCCACCTTCCTCCCCTCAACCTGTTTTCCTCTTTTTTTTTTCTAACCCATCTGCTCCTGCTTGTGTTGTCTGTACAGTCATGGATGTGAGGTTGTCTACTGGATCAGAGTTGACGAACCCAGCCAGAGGCCACACACTTAAAGAGAACTGAATCCCCGCCCCCCTAGAATCCATCAGCTGTCAACAGCGCCTCAGTTGGGGATGCGTGCCTC
Organism: Mus pahari; assembly: GCF_900095145.1. Classification (NCBI taxonomy): domain Eukaryota; kingdom Metazoa; phylum Chordata; class Mammalia; order Rodentia; family Muridae; genus Mus; species Mus pahari. Next base: position 8,988,572 of record NC_034590.1, on the reverse strand, counting down.
CCTCACGCTGACCCTCAAGACAGAACGCCTGCCCTCCGTAGGTCTTTCCGAAATCTCAGACTGTGAAAGAGTTGTTGGGTGGTTTAATAGAGAGGGGCAGGTCTTCAGGTTTCTAAAAGGAACCATCATTTCCAAGATGGAGGGGATGGGGAGAGGCTGATCAAACACCAGAGGCTGGGTGCACAGCACAGATCCTTGCATCTAAAACTGAAGTTGCTGTGTAAAGGCATTTAGAACATGTCTGCGGTGAGCATCCAAGACAGCAAGCAAACCAGGAAGATAGGCTGTCATGGGAGGAGTCACACACCCACAGCCCCAACAAGCCCCAACCAAGAATCTGAACTCCATCCCACCCTGAGGCTGGCCCCATCACATCCTACCTCAGAGCAGGTGTGTCTTCACCGAGACATCCATTGACACAGCAGAACCAGGGGTCAACCTGGGGACAGCTCAGATCTATCAGGCCAGATTTGTCCAGAATGACGAATTTAATAGTGCCCTTTACAAAGAGGAGAGACCCTTAGCCACTGGCAGGCACACGGGCACCGCGAGATGACAGAAATAAAACTGAACAACGTCGCTTGTCATCCTTAAGAGGGGATTTTCACGTCCGTCCTTCATCCGAGAAGCGCTGCGCTTAATGAATGAGTCCTGAATCATGGCACAAAAAATGACTAAGATATGGGAATTATACAGAGGTCAACAAATGTATTTTAACCCATAAAGTCAAGGGACCTATTCATGTCTGTGGATAGTACCACTTACAGACACTGTCCCTATGCATGGGGGAGGAGAGATGGGGTGGGGGAGGGGCAGACACAGATAATAAACAAGACAAAGATTCCTGCAAAAACTGCCAGGAGAGAACATCCTCAAAGGAAGAAAGAGAGAGATGAGAGAAGGGAGGGAACGAGAGAAAAGGAAGGCTTTGCCGTCTCTGCTCCAAAGGAGAACCTCACTCAGCCCAGTGTGGTGGCATCTGTCTGTGATGCCAGCTCCCAGGAGGCTGAGGCAGGAGGGTCACACATCAGGACCCATCCTGGCAATAGAGAGGTCCTCTCTGACGGTGGATGGGTCTGTGGCTAGTGGAAGACCACGTGTTGTCAGTTCCCAAGCTTCCACGCTGGCACCCATGGTACGCACATACAAGGAAATGGCTCCTCGACTGCGTTCACCTTTCCTTAACATCTGAGCCTTAAGAAGTCTCAAGGTCTGAACTCAGCCGCAGCATGGATGATAACAGCAAAGAAATGTAGAGCTGGGGAGATGGCTCAGTGGGTAAAGTGCCTGCAGCTGGAGCACAGGGGCCTGAGTTCAAACCCCTAGTAACCGGGTTAAAGCCAGGTGTGGCGGCACACATCTCCAGCCCCAGCACTGGTAAGGTGGAGTCGAGCATCACCGGAGCTCTCTGAGCAGACAATCCTGCCAAATGTGTGAGCTCCCTGCTCACACCCTGTCTCAAAAAGTAAGGTGGATCACAATTGTGGGAGAAACCCAGCGCTGACCTCTGACCTCTGACCTCCACACCCACCTGCAGGGACTCTGGCATCCACAATGGCATGCACACCCAGCCCCTCACTTTCCACACATAGGAGAGATGCGGGACCTTCCAGGAAATCTAAGAGTTCCTAGTGGGAAGCCAGTTTCTAAGGAAAGTGTCTTTAGAGTTGAAAGCGCTGTGTATTGAGGTCCATCCCAAATCCATCCCAAAGCTTCTTTTTTTTTTTTTTTTTTTAATCACAAGGATACTGAGTTTCCTTTGAAGAATCTCTGCCCTGCCCCCCTACATCCAAATCGTGGAGTTCACACCAGATTGACATTACAGATGCCATCAGGATTGGACGTTAATGATTATACATCAATTAATACACAGCTTTGACCAGACCCACGTATCAATGACCCAATCCTGGCCAAGCATCAAAAATCATAGATACTCATACACCAAGAGAGCTGGAGGCTCTTGGAAGAAGCAAATCATGAGGACACTCAGGATGAAGGAAAAGCAGAATCACCTACAGTCTTTTACTCTACGGGATCAGGGCTCACCTGAAGCAGACTTGACTTAGAACATTTTTGTTTACAAAAGCTAAAACCCTTGCTTTGAATGGTTTTTCCCCGACCTGCAGTATTTCCAGACTGTTGGAAGTCCTGTCTAGATCCTTGTGTCCTAAGGCTCAAGGGACCTTCCAATTCCAAGAAAGATGCCTAAAGGCACAGATAAACTGGGCACGATGAGATAGCCACCTCATTGTCCCCTGCATCCTCTGCCGATTACCAACCTCGTCTTTAGTCTTCAAGCTCCCCACCAGGCTCGGCTTTACTACTTAGTAACTCCACCTGCCTCTGGCTGTCACTTATGAGCCAGGCGCCTCACAGATCCAGGTGTGGGAAGAGTGAAGGTTTATCCTGCCTCCCCCTCCTATCTTGTTCTCCATAAAGGAACTGCACTACGTGATCTGATAAAAAAAAATAAGATAACTTTGGTTTGATTGCTTCATACGTGTGTGAAACTGTCCTTACAACACGTTTCCTCACCCCTCTGCACAGCTCCGACTCTTGACCTCCCCAGTCTCTCTCAACCTCCTTGCTGTGGTGAGGTTTATGGCTGCACCACTTTGTGCTCCCAGTGGGTTTTACATGCACACCTGTGCAGGAGCTATCTCAGATCCACAAATGGAGAACACACACACACACACACACACACACACATACATGCAGGCACACACGCCAGTTAATTTTAAAATGCCTTGGCTGATTCAAATTCTGGGCACTCCTAAACCTTCCCCTGCCACCCCAGGCCCAATTGGGAAAGTGACCAGAGGCCACATACCCAGAAACTCACATTGCAGGTTGGCTTTATCTCCTGCAGCTACTGCGTCCCCTTCTTCTCCCCCGACCCCAGTCCCTGACCAGGTGTTCTACCCAAGCAACTTTAAGTGTCCCAGTCAATGACTGTTGCCAATTGGGGACAAGAACGTTCAGCATCTGAACATACAGATTTAAAGCATTAGCACCAATCTCTAATATATCCTCTTCTATAATTATTACTGATATGATGCGACATGCCCTGGTGTGTGTGTGTGTGTGTGTGTGTGTGTGTGTGTGTGTGTGTGTGTGTGTGTGTTTTCTAAGGAATCCATCCAGTGCTGCTGTCATGTACATGTGTTTAGAGCTGACCCTTTAGGACTGGATTGGATAGCAGGTTTGGGGGGAAGTAACTCTTGTGTCTCTCAGCAGCCACCGACTGCCTGCAGCTCTTCACCTGGGTGTGAACCTCATGAAGTGAATTTGACTCTGAACCATCAGTGCTGTAAGGAGACTTACACAATCAGGCGGTGGGAGAGCATCCCCCCACCAAGGCTGCAGACCCGACCAAGCAAATGTTAGGGGAGGGGGATAAACTATGGCTTCTACATGGCCAGCATTCAGACTAGAGCCCATGAAGGGGCTTGCAAACCCTGCATGGGTAGAGGGGACCCTAAATGTCACCTCTGCTGACAGGTCTTGTAAAGACTCACTTCCCCCACAAGTGGTCTTAAGGTCTGTGTTGGATGCTGTCATTGAGGGACAGCTCACTTCTCACCTCCCTCAAAGGCAGTACCAGGCTGAAAGTCCAAGCACTCTCTTGATCTAAATGCATGTCTACAGCCTTAAAGCTCCTCCCCTTGGAATTCTCTGGACTCTTTTTTCTACCCCTTCCTGCCCCAGAAGTTCTTTCATGGAAATCCGGCAATCATAACCCCCTATGCACTGCCTAGTTGGGTCAATTTGATGCAGGCTAGAGTCATCTTCATCTGAGAGGAGAGAATCTCAACTGAGGAAACGCCTCCATAAGGTCGGGCTGTAGCCAAGCTTGTAGGACATTTTCTTAATGAGTGCTTTAAGGGCTGGGAGTGTAGATGCATACTTAAAATCCCAGGACACCGCAGGCTGACTCGGAAGAACCATGAGTTCAAGATCACCCTGGGTTGTATAGGGAGCCTGTGTTTCAGAAAGAAAATGAGGAGGCAAGAGAAATGGCTCAGCACTTAAAGGCGCTTAATGCTCTTCCAGAGGACCCCACTCAGTTCCCAGCACTCAGATGATGTAATTCCAGTTCCCAGGAATCCAGTGCCCTCTTGTAGCCTCACCAGGAACTGCATGCATGTGGTAAACAAGCACAGGCAGACAAAACATTCAGACACATAAAGTAAAATTATGTCTTTTTAAAGTTATTTTTTAAAAAAATAAAAACAGGGAAATAAAGAAATCCATTTTAAGATGCTGTGGATGATAGCAAAGCCCAGCCCTTTCCCTTCCCTTCCTCTCACAAGGGCCTGCCTCACCCCAGCATCATGGACCAGCAAAGAAACCCATTAGCTCCTGGTAAATTAAGAGCATGCCAGCATCCATATACAGAGTAGGGGGACAGTCTGTGGCTTCAGAGAGGAGTGTGTAAGTAAACATGAAACCTACGGTATTGAGGTTGATCAATATAGGCCACCCATCGCTAACTGTCTGTCACCCAGCTTTTTTGTTTCTGGGAGTCACATAGTGGATGACAGTCACAGACTTTGATGGATTCTGACACAGACGAGAAGTCTGGCTTCTCAAGACCAGAGAAGCAAAAGAGGGAGAGACAGTGAAGTTAGCAGACAGGGATGGGCTCATGGCATCTCTGACAGGTCAAGCTAAGGAGGAAAATTAGAAAGGAAAGTCACTCGGCCACCATGTGTGCTGGAGTTGGCTGGGACAGCTGGAAGAAATATCACCCAGCCAGATCCCTGGCCTGGATTGTGATACATGCATGCAGAGGGTTATCAATAACCCTGCATGATTAATGCTAATGATTTATGTTAATTTTGCCATAAGCTTTATTTGTGCTCGGTGTTGAGTTTAAAGATGTCAAATCATTTCTTAGGAGGGTGTTAGAGATTTTTAAAAGCCAAATCTGAACTATAAGGGCTGACATTCCATATATCACGGCTCCACACTCTTTGAGTCCAGGGTCACCATTCCCTCTTGTAATTGCCTCTCGTCCAGCAATGAGTTCTTGGAACAAGGCCCCACGTGGGAGTCTGGGTGGCTGCAGGAGCAGGAGCATGCAGGGTCCCTTCTTTGGTTGGAGAAACTCACAGACTTCAGAGCATTCAAGAAAGCTGCAGATGGCTGATGGCCCTACAACCCCTCTACATACAAATGAGGTGACATCCCCACGACAGGCTTGCCCGGTGTTATCCTGGGGTCGGGGGAGAGGTACATGATAGTCACACCTCTTCTGCAGCCTTAATTTCCCTTCTGTAAAATTAGGGTTAAGGGAGAGTGTCAGCTTACCTCACAAGAAAGCTGGGAGGTTCAAATTTTGTCCCTCCACAGAAAAGCTTTGTTCTCCATAACGCTCCCCCTAAATACACACTAGATAGTATTCCTGGGGGTGTTTTGAGCACGAGTTACTTCCACAGAATGCAGTCATGGGGGCTAGGAGCAGAAAACAGGTCTGATCTTCAGGTTGTCAGCTTATCTGTTACTTCGGGTTACCCTGTTCCTACCCTGCCCCTGGTTGGTGGTCCCAGAAGCCCCTTAGATGCCACCTTTCCTCACCTTTCATGAACCAACTCTGGGGTGGCTAACCCTATGTTATGTGTCAGCGTCTGCAAAGCGTGAGAACAGTGGGGGAGAAGCATCAACTTGAACCTAGCTAACACTAAAGCCCAACGCTGAACCCACTTACCTGACATAGCATCTACCTACGTGTGTGCCCACCTTGAAGAGCATCTCCGACAGGCAGATACCGAAACAATAAAAAGAGAGTTGGCTTGATGCAGTCACTAACATGTAGTACCCTAAATATATCTGGGAATTGGAGAGGCCCTGGGAACACAAGCCTTGTATGTCTGCCCTGGATGTCTCTCACTCCTGGCACAGAGCCCCATTGGTTCTATCTAGAGTCTGGGAGTGTCCCCAGACTCCCTGATTTGGCTTTTGTAATCAGAGTTCCAGCAGCGTTGCCACCTGTAAATCAGTCACCTTCTTTCCATTCTCCCCAACAAAGTCCAGATCCAAGCCTGAAACCCAACCCACAATGCGAGTCCTTCCCATCCTCCCTTTCATAGCTGTTGCATCTCTTGCTAGAAATCTATTATCTGTAGCTTAAAATCAACCATTTCTCTATGGGTTTTGGACCAAAGGGAAATATTCTATCTGCTTTCTTGGTTTCCTGGGATGGAGTTCCACAGAAACCAGCGTGGTCCAGGCTGTACAGCGCACACCTGTCAAAACATATGGTCCCTGCCATTTATCAACTAATCTGTTCCAAGAACAGATAGGCAGTATCAGCAATCTGGTATTGATCTGTACAGGTCCCTGCTATTGTTCATCCCTGCATCCCAAATGGCAGCAGGAATTAATGAAAGAGACTAAACAGTGCAGAGCAGTCACTCAGCCCCACAACTTTGTTGGCTCTTCTCATTAAGTTGGGCAAAGTTTCCACCGTAAACTCAGAAGCTCTATTAAGAGAGGTGAGCCCAAGCCAACCCTCTCTTCCCTCTGTGGTCCCGCTGCTGGCTTCTCTGGGCTGGACTCAGTGATGCTACAGATTCCTTCAAAGGCCATGGTAGTAGCATGATAATGGCATGTGAGGACTCGTGTGGTCTCTCCCAGAGTCTGGATGGAAAGATACTTTCTTCTAAATATCCCCCCCTTTGTAGTTGTGCTTAAGTCACTAATGTCTTGGATGCGTGGGTGAGTGGATGAATGTATGCGTGGATGGATACGTGGAGGGAAGAGTATATGGGTAGATGCATACATGGATTGACAGATGAAGAAAGAGATGAATAGGTGCACCCATGATGGATGGATTCGTGCATGCATGGATGGGTGCATGGATAGAGAAATGGGTGATTGAATAAACGAGTGCATACACGGATGATGGATAGAGGAGGAGATAAATGCATACGTGCATGGAGTGGTGGATGGATGATGAATGGTTGGGTGAGTGGATGCATGCACGCATGCACATATGGATAGATGCATGCATGTGTGCACAGGTGGATATGAAGATGGATACATTTAAAGATTAGAGGATGGATGGATGGGGTGGATGGATAGATAAACACTAGATGGTTCTGAACCAACAGAGATGAGAAGTCATGAGAACACCATTCTCATGGCCATGAACCCACAGTGATGCATCCTGACGGTGGACAGCCTAGAGACAGCATCTCATTCTCTAGTCATGATAGCCAGGAATTTTCTCACCATGATAGAACAACAGGAGCCACTAAGCTGCAGTGGATGAAGACTCATCTTCCATCCCACAAAGTCAGCCTCAAACACCGGACCTCACAGAGGGGAAATAAAATGTACTCAGTGCCTAGAACAAACAAGGCTCCAGTCTCCTGAATCCCCAGAGTACACACCCTAACCCTGCCTGCTGGAAGTCTCAAGGCTACAGTGGGGCCAAACCACAGGGCTAGGTAAGTCTCTGACTGAGGCTGACATCAGTGACAGAAAACCCTGCTCCTCTCAGAATGGCCCCTTGCTACGCTGCCTGAACTGCCTGCAAAAAATAGCAGCAGCCAGTGTGTCCACTCACACTGGGACCATGTGCTCCTCCTATGTGGGAGGCTTCCACCTTGGCATGGAAGAAATTTCAGCAGGGAACAGGTCAAGAATGGAGTGTTCTGCTTAGCTTGAGCTGGACATGGAAGGCTATTCACCCCCATCAATGAGATGAAGCAGGGACACGGTGTGTTACAAGCATGGGCTCGCTCAGCTGACCAGGGCCTCCAGAGGGGCAGGATACATTTCCAGTCTTCAAAAAAGCACAGACCAAGGGGGTCAGGCCAGGCCAGCCAGGCATATGACATGCCATTCTCCAAGGACAGATGGCAAAGTGCCCATGTCCCTTCCTCAGAAGTCAACCTGAGTATGAGAGCTGTCCCCCTCCACCTCTGCCTCAGTCCCTCCAGCATCACCTGCACACTGGCCCTCCTCCAGGGCCAGATCACACACATGCACTGTCAGAGAGGTGAGGGCAGCAGACACTTGAGCTTTCCATGGAAGATAACATGTGGATGCGAGGGAACGGGCAAAGCACCGAGATGTAGTCTGTGAAGCCTGCATTTGTCATGTTTCTGTTGCTGTGATAAAAATCCCATGGCCAAAAATTAACCAGAAAGAAAAAAAAGAAAATGAAAATGAAAAAGAGTTTATTTTGGCTTATGTTTCCAGAGAGATGGAGTCCATTAATGATGGGGACCTAGAAGTGTCAACAAGCAACCAGAGCAGGGAGCCAACTGATCACATTTTCATCTACACAGAGGAGACAGAGCAAACAGGAAGAGGGGTGAGGCTATAATTCCTCAAAGCTTTCCTAGTAATATATTTCCTCCAGAAGACTCTACTTCCTAAAGGTGTCATAAGCTTCCCCCAAACAGCGCCATCGCCTAGAGACCAACTGTTTAAATACATGTGCCTATGGGAGACATTTATCCTTCAACCCGCCACATTCCCCATCTCTGTGGTGTGTGTAGGATTTTAGCTTTTAGCATACTCCCCAAAGGTGCAGGTGCTGGAAGCTCTGTCTCCAGCGTGCTCATAATAAGAGGGTAGGACCTTTAAGAGGCATGGCCCAGTGAGAGCTGGCTAAATCCTTAGGGAGCTGCCTTTAGATGGGCATGGGTAGTTTTTAAGGAAACTGAGTTACGTCTCAGAACAGAGCAACAGAAATGGACTTCATAACACCCCTTACTCTCTGAGTTCCCTGACACCTCATGGCTCCCCACAAACATCCTCCTATCACTATGGGATATAGCCAAGGCGGCCCTTATCAGAAACTATGACATTGAGGAAACCTGATCTTGGACATTTGGCTTCTAATACTGTGAGGGAAACACACACACTCTGAAGTACCAGCCGTATGTATTTCGTTATAGCTATGGAAAGCAGACTATCACACACACACACACACACACACACACACACACACACACACACACTTACTTCTGAGTTCCCAGATAATTGCTTGATGTTCACCAGTGAGTAGGGCAGAAGCTGAGAACAGAACTTGTCTATTTGATATGGTGTTGGCAGATCTTTGCACTGACAAAAGAACATATCTATACACAGCCCAGAGCTAACCACGAGAACTCTGTGGGAACTGCCCCGCCCCTACTGTCCACAACTATTATTCAGGTAGAAATGAAGTGTTCAAAAAGAAACCGGGCTCTGCTGGGACCTAAAAAGGCACAAATCAGAATCACACCTTGTCCCATTACCACAGAAAATCCGCAAAGCTCCCAGAGTGTGCTGGAGGGAAACAGGCTTAGAGGGCATAGAGGGGCCTCCAGCAGACGATGACATGGGCAGGAAGCAGCTGTTGCAAGGAGAAAGTTGAGGGCCATTTTAAAAGAACTCCTGTTGTGTTCCAAGAAATGGCCTCAGACCCGAGTAGCAGGCTCTGTAACACTGTCGCTTGGTGTCCTAGTTAGCACTTGGAGCACAGCTCTGCACATGAGGACCTACTGGGCAGGGCCAGCCATGATTGCGCTGGGAGCTTAGGATGGGAAGATGAGCCACAGCGGCACCACTCAATGTTCAGGACAAAGCCATTAAGCCCAGTCCCCACACAGTCGTCAGCCACTGTGGGTTGACACAGCACAGAATTCTGGGAAGCCAATCAGCACAGCCCACTAGGCAGCTGCTGACGTCACCCTTTAAGCAGGGGCCCTGGAAATGGGGCAAACCTACAGGCTCTGACACCAGAGGGACTCTGCTGGAACATGGGCGGCTTGGGACAGAGCTGACTCTGAGCTCAGCATTAGACGGATGATGCTCTGCCCAGTCTCTGCATGCCTGCTTTGCCTCTGAAGCCACCACATCCCTTTATCGTCCTGCACCCAGGTGCTCTCGACCTTGGGGAATGCTGTGCCAGGCTTTCTTGTCTAGGTCAGCTCCAAGAAACCTCACAGAGAAGCAGCTGGGAACCCCAAGACCCCGGAGTGGTGATGTTAACCCACTCTGATGAGACCACACCCTGAAGTTCCTTGAGTAAATTAGATGTCTGCTCCCTTGAATTCTTCTCAGGACAATGAACACCAAGGTCTCCACCCTGTCTTCCCTCCATGGGCATAAGCAACTTCATTTTGACATCATCGGCAAGCTAGCTGGGAACATCTGCTCTAGGGTGACAAGATAGGTCTCTCTCATTCATATTCATTCTCTCTCTCTCTCTCTCTCTCTCTCTCTCTCTCTCTCTCTCTCTCTCTCTCACCAGTACATCATCAGATGCTCAAGGAAAGAAGCAGAGACAGGGGCTAAGGGACATATGGAGTGGTCAGGGGTGTGGAGAGGGGACACACGGAGTAAGAAGAAGGAAAACAAGTCAAGTTCCTCTCACTATGGACCTCAGAATACAGCGGTGAGAGCTGAGCTCAACCCTCACAACCAACAAGACACACAAAGCCCAGCCCCCAGGAACATCGAGTTAGAATGTCTCCCGCATATCAACCCCAACACCCTTTCCTGAAAGTTATGGATTAAATATAAAAATGTCTCTCCAAAGTCCATGTGTTCCAGGTTCAAGACTTGGTTGGATCTTAAGTTCTCTGATGTCAATGATTACCACTGAGGGAGGGGGGAGGAGGGAGGAAGGAGAGAAAGAAGGAGGAGGGAGGGGAAAAGGGAGGGAGAGAGGGAAGGAGGGATAAAGGGAGGGAGGGAGGGAGGGAGGGAGGGAGGGAGGGAAGAGGTGAGCTCACACTGGAGGAAGAGATGCCCTAGAAAAGGACAGGGAGAGCTGTACATTGTCCCAGCCTCTTTCCTGCCTCTCTTCCTGCTTCCTGGCTGTCAGGAGGTAAGTGGCTATGCCCCGACACACCCATTCTGCTACACCCTGCCTCCAGCTGACACCATGATCAAACTAGACCATTTCTCTTCAAGTCCCTTAGGTAACTTTTCCCCATGCACCTTGTCACCTTGACAGAGAACTGACAGACACACTGAATTTCCACATCTCCTGCCCAGAGCTCAGCCATGGTTCTACCCTTTCCCTCGGCCTCCCCATCCCCCACCCCAACTCTCCCCCACCTCTGGCTCTCAGATAAGCATGGATGTGGATGTGGGGAGCTGTGCCTTGGCAGAAGGTCTGGCACTCCAGTGGCTGAGGGTGCAGGGAGGTGGACTTCCATACCCTCTGAGCGCTCCACCATTTTAGGTACAAAGAAGGTTACTCCTTGCCAACTGGGACATGTCACACTGCCTAGCCTCAGACTGGCCCAACACCCATGTTGACCCATCAGAGGACGCTGACATGCCGCCCAGACTGTTTTAAGTCTCATCCCTTCTGAGGGCCACAGCTAAGGCTACCCTGCAGGTCCATGTTGCAGGAGAGAGCAGAGTGAACTCAGCAGTCTGTGTATGCCAGCCACGTACCAATTCTTTTTCACGTTATAAGTCAACATTTAAAAATCAGAAGACGTTTTGGGGCTGTTTAGTTTTGTTTGAGACTTCTCACTCTGTAGCCCAGGCTAACCTCAAGTTTATGATCTTCCTGCCTCAGCCTCTTAAGTGCCGCCTTACAGACGTGCACCACAACCACGCCCAGCTATTTCTCTCTTTGTTTTGAAGTTTGCAGGACACAACGGCTCCCGAACAATAGGGGAGGAAATAACCTGCTCACGGACCTTCCACAGAGGTCACAAGCTTTTAGACTGACGCCTACAGGTGTCTTCTTTGCAGTGCCAGCATGGGTCTCGGATACAGACTGAGAGGCACTGTAGCAAGCCCCACCTTCCAGAAACCTTGAGGAATCGCTTCTGTGCAGATATTCTCCAGCACATCATCAGCTTACCCTGAAACCAGCTGAATCTGGCTAACTTGAAGAACAAAATTATTAGAGACAAGCATACAGGAGCCCCCCTTAGGAAGGATCCCAGAGCCCACCTTTTCCCTAGCAGCCTTATCCGAGCACATTCCCCACTGGAGGACAGCAACGCAAAGAGAGTGTAGAAATCCAGTAAACAAAGAGGATTAAAAACAAGAAAGCCAAGCTTCCAATCTGCCCTTTGCACGTCCACAGCCACCGTTCGCTGGGCTTCTGTGGGAGCAACACCGATCTGCTCATTTCTATTACACAGAACATTAACGAGACACAGCGCTGACCCTCGATTGCCAGGAACCAGGTAAATGACTGGGAGGGGAAGGGGCCGAGAAATGGCAAGCACTTCACGTGGCAGGACTTGAAGGGGAATTCATTGACTGTAAAGATGATGAGTGTAGGTGCATTGAGGGAAAAAACATAATTTTTCATTGGTGTACAGCAGCAGAGCTGGAAGAAACACAAATACCACAGTAGCTCCATTAGGTCTGTGACAAGAAACAGTGTTCCCATCCACTCCCTAAACTGTTTCTGATTCGTTCTCACCTGCACTGCATGCAGGCCGATCCTTACATCATGCTGCCGGGAAGTGGCAGGACTTAACATGCATTTATTTCTTAATGATACTTTCTTGTATTATAATAGAGTCGTGGCAGCCGTTACAGACAGGCTCTTAAAAAGGCACCTAAGTACAGTTATTAAATTGCATATTTCTTAAAGATTTATTTATTTATAAGAGTAAGCTGTAGCTGTCTTCAGACACATTCAGACACCTCGGATGATTGTGAGCCACCATGTGGTTGCTGGGAATTGAACTCAGGACCTCTAGAAGAGCAGTCGGTGCTCTTAACCACTGAGCCATCTCTCCAGCCCTAAATTGCATATTTTTAAGGAAGGAATTTGGAGCACCTACAAGTGGAAAGGTGCATGCAGGGCAGAATGGGCAGGAAGTGAAGCTGAAGAAGCAGGTGACTTTAGGGCCCCTACCTGGTACTCAATTATCCTGTGAAAGCTGAACCTTGAGAGGGGATGGGGCAGTGTCACCAGAGGCTGCTTTTGCTTTCTCCTCCTCCTCCTCCTCCTCCTCCTCCTCCTCTTCCTCCTAGTCCTCCTCCTCCTCCTCTTCCTCTTCCTCTTTGCTGACACCTTGTACCAGCACCTGCACATGCCATCTATACTATGGAGGGCAGAATTGGTTACCCATGTGTCTAGCGGTGCCTAGTAGCAAGCGGATGATTGTAAGTAGCATATTTATTTACCTTTTCACTTTGGTCATCAGGCTATTACCACACCCCCAGAGACAACCCCAGAGTTGGGGGCTACAGGAACCACTCCTGGATAGCATTCTGTACTTATTTTGTTTGTTTGGGACAGCGTCTCATGCAGTCCAGAGTGGCCTTCTAGTCTCAATGTGGCTGAGGATGGATTTGAACTCCCGATCCTTCTACCTCTACCTACAAATCCTGGGATGATAAGCCTGCACCGCCATGCCAGACTCTGGTATAAACACTTGATCCTGCAATATTCTGAGGCTCTAAAAATGGGCAGTTACCACGATTATAGTCATATTGGTCATCCAATTTCAGATGTGGAGTTAGGTACCTGAGGAGGGCCTGGCCTTACTTAGAAAGCTCTGGCCTCCCGTGGGATCACCTCACAGGACACTAGTCTGAAAACGTACAGTGGAAAGAAGAAAGCAAACATGGGGATGCCTGGGAAGCAAACAAGGAGGGCTTCTCGGAGAAGGAGGCACTTCAATCATAGAAATTTCACAGCGGCATGGTGCCAAAACGAGCAGGTGGGAATCAGGAATGTGACTTGGAAGCAAAGCAGTTGCTTGACACACACGAGGCCCTCGGTTTCCATCCCAGGCTCGGCAAAATAAAAATGAGTGAGCAGAGCAGGATGTCCTTGGGATCATCTGAGGCAGCCGGAGCCTATGAGTGCATGGAAAGGAAACGGGTTCCAAAGTTGACAGAGAGCGGTAAGCAAGCCAGGGAGGAAGTAAAGAAGGCTTGACTCTAAAGCTCTGAGCTCAGAAAATGCAAGTAGGATGGAGAGAAAGGAAGAAACTGGGTGCCCTCTCCATTTATTTGGAGAGGCATCAGTATGGTTAGGAGAGGCCAGTTTGCAAGCAGCAGTGCGATCCTAGTCATGTGACCTCTGGGGCCAGTTAAGTAAAAATGCAGCAGATCTCCATGAGAGCTTTGTGCTGGGCAGCTATGACGATCCACTCCGTATAGGTCTATTGGCTGAGAACCAGCTCGGGGAGATGAGGAATCTACACTTTTCAGAGAAAGCAAAGGTCCTGGAAGAGAAGTCAGTCACCCCCGCAGCACACGAGACTCCATAGCGCATGCGTGTTCTGATGAGCAACAACCAGGGTTACATGGAATAGAGGGTCTACCAGCAAACACTGACTCCCAATCCTGTGGCAGTCTGGACCAGAAGATCCTGGAACTCTGCTCCGTGATCTTTAGCATTTACAGACAGAAGAATTAGCAGAAGGAAAGAACAAGGGACAAAAGGCAGGTAGGCAGCCAAGCATAGCAGTGCAAGCCGCCTCTCATCCCAGCATCTTGGAAAGCTGAGGCAGTGGTAGCTCAATTTCAAAGCCAGCATGGGCAAAGTACTGAGATTTTGGTCTCAAAAGGAAGTGTTTTTAGGGAGCTCAGTGGCAGAGCCCCTGCCTAGAATCCCCCTGTGAGGAGCTGGGGGTGTGGCTCAGTGGTGGAGCCCCTGCCTAGAATCCCCCAGTGAGGGGCTGGGGGCGTGGCTCAGTGGTAGAACCCCTGCCTAGAATCCCCCAGTGAGGGGCTGGGGGCGTGGCTCAGTGGTAGAGCCCCTGCCTAGAATCCCCCAGTGAGGGGCTGGGAGGGGTTGGTTCAGGGATACACTGGAGGTTCTAAATTCAATCTTCAGTACAAAAGCATATTGGCCTCTTCTAAATAAAGTCACTTACCTTAGACAAGTTCAAACAGATTGAATTTCTCTATCTTGATGAGTACAATTTGCCCATTATGTCTGGGCTATTAGGTTTTAATTTCTATACTTTTAATTTAGCAGTATAGAACTTTAGCAAAAGCAACCCCATTTTGGTTTACCCTGTTGTAAACCGAGACAGACGCTCAGTCCAACCTGTCGGTCTCTTCTAGAATTGATTTAACAAATCTCAGCTTCACAGGCTCGTAGAACCAATGACAACATCCCCCCGCCCCGCCCCCACCAGCAGCCATTTGGGGATAACCAACATGCTTCTTTTGCTCGCACTTAGCATCACCATTACAAAAAGTAAGAACAGAAAACCCACAAGCAGATTCAAAATGAAAAGATGGCAGAGAAATTAATTAATTAATTAATTAAACCTCAAGTGATTTGGTAGAAATGTTTTATAATTTTGGGATGCGGACGGATTTACAAAATATTATTCTAAAGCTACATCTGCTACCCAAACTGTCACCATCATCTGCCCTTCTCTCAGGCTGAAGACAGCTCAGTTTTCAAGGCTCCTTTGTTAAAAACACAGACAAATCTTGGGGATGGAGAGATGGTCTAGTGATTTAGAGCATTTGCCACCCTTACAGCCGACGTGGGCTGAATTCTCAGCACCCACATCAGACAGTTCACAATTGTCTGTAATTCCAGCTCAGGGACCTGATGCCCCCGTCTGGCTTCTGTGGTCACTACATGCATATGGTACACATTCAGACAAGCAGGCACACACGTGCATCTAAATGGAAATAAATAAAAATTTTAAGAGATTCAGACCTTTTTAAAGAGTAGAGTTATACACACACACACACACACACACACTTATATAGCATGTCCGTGCAGTATATATGTATAAAATACTTGACTGTTCTGTGCTGAATCCCTATGAATAATTTAATGTGAGATGTATGCTTTGAAAGCAATCGGCTGCATTCCATGGCCAAGAGCTGGATCAGAGCTAGAGAGTCAGCCATCCAGCATTGTTATATATGTCCAGAAGCCACCATAAATTCACTGCAAAAGGCAAGATCCCTGGTTTCTGAGAGCAGAGGGTCACTAGAAACAAATCAAGAGGGCACGGCTTTATTTAATTGAGAACTAAATATCTCTGCAATTGTTTTCTCTCTCCCAAGGAAGGTCATTTTGCTGCGTGAGCATGTCAGCACCTCCTGGGTGGCTCTGTCCCTGAGCAGATCCAGATTCCCCATCTGCATTGCGGGTTCCCTCTTCTGCACCACAAGAACACAAGCTGCCAAGCCAACATTTGGATTTCCAACATCCTTCCCCACACCCCCGAGCCCATCTCGCTTCCTCTCCCCGCAAGTCAGGTACTCAGAGGCCCCACTCATTAGCCACGGAGTCACAGAGATTCACACAGTATTAAGATGGCAATATCATCTTATTGGCTATTAACACAAATGTGCCAATAAACATAGTGCATAAAAATTATACATATTCCCTCAGAGTCCATAATCCCGAACTGATACTGCGTCATGCAGAACACACTTCCCCAAAAGTAGTGCTTAAAGTCACAATGTACAAATTGAATTTTAAATAAATTTCCTGAACGATCACCAGCGAGTCTGGCTGTGTTAGCAGTACAGACTGGCTAAAATTTAAGTGCACAGTGACCACACTCACCCCAACCCAGAAAAGGCTGAGAGTGGGGGACACTTGATCTGCCTTGATCTCGAGTTGTTTCCAGAGGGGCTAGCTACACGTGCATTTGGGTACACTTGTGAAAATAGCCCGTCTTCCCCTCAAGGGTTTCTCCTAATTACCAGTGATCATCAGTTTCCCAAAGTCAGCTTGTCTTCACCCCATCCTCTGTCAAAGAGGAGATGCTAATTGTGTTATCACCCTGCCAACACCCTCTGAAAGGATGCCAGTGATCATTAATGGGTACCACGGAGCCAATCACAGCAGACCCAAACTCAGAGCCAGCCCATGGTGAGCTTCTGAGTCCCACGTGTGCAGGAGTACCTACACCACCATAGGAGAAGGTGTGGGGGAGAATGTTCTGGAATCTAAGCTACTGAACACACACACACACACACACACACACACACACCTCACAGCACTGAAAAGCTGCATATTCCCTCCAAAACTAAACCTTGCTACCTTACCTAACCCTTTGCCTCCCTAATCAAGCTGACCATCTCAACATTTTTTTTTAAAGCAAAATGAAGCCATGACTGTGTTATGTTATTTTACTTAGTGGAGAATCAAGAACTGGGTAGAATGAGACACGATATCAATATAGCAGTAACTAGCACTCAGGAGGCTGAGGCAGGGGAGTTACCATGAGATCAAGGTCAGACAGAGTTAGAGACTACAACCCTGTCTTAAACAGAGGCACTGAACTTGGAAAGGCTGTCAGCCTGGCTGCTTTAGTAGATAAGCATCTGTGGTTGCTTGGATGTTATTATTTTCAACAAAAACAAAACCCAAAAATAACTTGCTTTTGGTCACCCAACTCCTTTTCATAACAATACTGTGGTTTTCCTGACTTGAGTGGTTTTCCATGCTTCATCCCGGCATTTTGAACTAAAATACACCCAGCTATCAAAATACCACCCCTGACCACGACCCTGACCCCAGCTCATCAAGGCTTGGCTCAACCTCAACCCCTTATGTCACTTTTCTCAGTTGCGTCAGAGGAGGGAGAATTACCCAGGAGCAGTTGCTAACTTACGCTCCTTCAAGAACTGAGTCCTCACATAAAGGGTTAGGAGTGGACATCAAATTCTCAGGAGGAGAAACAGACATGCCCAGAGTTGTGAAGACACATTGGGCTTCAGTCATAGAAGAAAAAGCAACCTCAAGTACATTGTCTATAAAAGAGGTGGCTTTGCAAAGTTCATCCCTTGAATGGGAATTGAAGCCGCAGTCTCCCACAGTGCCAACAGGGACAAGCTTTCCCGAGTGTGACAATTAATCTCAGTTGTCAAATTGACTGGATGGGAGACACCCAGGAACTAGTAAAGCAAACTCGGGAGCTCGTTGGGGTAGATTCTAGAGATTGCTGCTGTGTTGGAGAGCAACTGGGGACCGACTTAGAGTGCTATCCAAGAATCCAGGGGTCCAGGCGGCACCACCATGGTGAAGGGGGAAAGCCCGAAGGTAAAACTGCTCCTTCTGCCCCCTCTTCCCCTCCTCCCCTTCCCAGCTCCCTGGAAGTGAGCAGCATCACCCAGGCCCTTTCAACCAGGATGCTCACACAGGCCAAGAATCAGCAAAGACTAATGGCTGCCCCTGAAGCCTACAAAACCCTGAGTCAAAAAACAAACAACTTTCTTCTTTATAAACTACATCTCCCAGGTATTCTGTCACAGCAATGGAGAAGTCTGACACACCGGAGGATGGACCTTTACCCAAACAGAGCCACACGCTTACATAGATCTTCCTGTCCTCAGAATTCGCCTCATGGAGATAACCAGAGAGATATCCGAGTCCCAGCTACAGAATAATGTTTGCCCGGCCCCACTGATCATGTCAAAACTCAGGACAACTCAATAGTTACCAAGAAAAAAAAAAGTGGTTATGATATATAGCGTATTCCTAAAAGGCAATTTAATACATACTTAAAATTTTAAAAATAAGCCTGGCGTGGTGGCGCACACCTTTAATCCCAGCACTTGGGAGGCAGAGGCAGGCAGATTTCTGAGTTCGAGGCCAGCCTGGTCTACAGAGTGAGTTCCAGGACAGTCAGGACTACACAGAGAAACGCTGCCTTGAAAAANNAAAAAAAAAAAAAAAAAAAAAAAAAAATTTAAAAAATAAAATAGAAGAAAACTATCAAGGACAAGGGCCATGCCCACAATCTGTTAAGAATAAGAATGAAGAGGCATCAGGATATAAAAACTACATGGAGTAGAATCCCAAGTCTGAACAAATAATAAAAATAATAATAATAATAATACATCTAAATGCCCACGGGCCTGCAAGGAAATGCATAAAAAATTTAGTAATGTTTATCTCCGGATGGTAGGATTACAGGCAGTTTTTATTTCCTTCTGGAAATTTCCCTGTATTCTCGAATGTTCACAGATAAATTTGTGTTACTCCTGTACTCCAAAAGCAATGCTCTGCCTTTGTTCTTCCCTCGTGCTGAACCCCCACAGCAGCAGCTATCAGAGTGACTTAGCACAAGCATCCTGCTATGCCCATCTCAGAGCAAACTCCTTTGGGTTTCTCCTCTCGGCTGGGTCTCCCCAGCTTTTCAACTGAGCCCTCGAGGTCCCGAGGCCCCGTTCTGTATCTTGATTGTCTTCTCCCAGTTATTCCCATCTGACCATTTCTCTCTTGTGTCAACAAATCCCTGCCTAGAGTGCCATCCAAGAAACCGGGGGGGGGGGGGGGGGGGGGGGCGGGTGGGGGGGGGGGGGGGGGGGGGGGGGGGGGGGGGGGGGGGGGCAGGCAGCACTCTGCAGGAGGGAAGGGGAAGAGAGGAAAGGGATGGAGAAATTCCCCGAGTCCTGCTACAAGGTTGGACATAGCAGACTCCATCACATGTGTGCTTAATGTACAGGGATATCTTAATGGACACACTTGTTAAGAATACCATGGGATTCTGCTATTGCCTGGTACCCCATCTCTGACTGTCTGCCTTCGTGGCCAGGAAAAGGATACCCCTAGCTTGCTGGTCTTGCAACTGGGCTCTGCTATGGATTAGAACATAAATGTCCCCTGAAAGTCATGTTTTTTACAAACTTGGCCCTTGGAGTGGTGTTCTGGAGCAGGGCAGAACCTCTAAGAAGTGGGGCCTGGTCAGCTCTCACGAGTCTCAGCCCCCCCCCCCCACCGCCTCACTTTTGTTCCATGGTCATGAGATAAGTGGGTTTTGCTCCTCTCCTCGGTCTGCTTTGCTGGGCTACCTAGCCCCCAAAACAATGGCACCAACTCACTGGTTGAAGTCTCAGATACCATGATCTACAGTTAAATAAACCTAACTCTGGTATCTCTCATAGTGATGGGGAGTTGGCTGGTACAGGAAGTACAGGAGGCCCTGGTGGCCTGAACGCATCACCAAAACCACATGAGGTGGCAAGCATGCTCATTGATGTAGTCATCTCTCCTGAAACCCAAATAGACGGCAGTGCCTTCCCACATGCTTTGCAGGAAACTGTTGGCCTTTTCTCTAATGGTACTTTGCATGTTGCCGTTGGGTCCTACCCCGAGTCCCACAGAAGATGCCATATTGTTTTAACCGAAGCTATGTACTTCATTATCCCACCAGGCTCACAAAGCCTCAGATGTCATGCCATTCTGTCCGAGCCTCCTCTGGGCAGCTATGGAAGGCTGTGTCCTGATGCCTGCACAGCTCTGCACCACCACAGGCAGCTTTGGCCCTCGAAAGAATGTAACACTACAGAGGGGAAAGATGAGACTCCAAATGACCATTCACATACATACATGCACACACACACACACACACACACACACACACCCCTCCATCCTGAGTGTAAAAACAGTTGCATTAGGTCCTCATAAATACTCTCCATGCCCATTAGCTCATCTGCAAATGGCTATTAAATTTACCATTTCAGAGGTGAACAGTGGCCACATGCCTTTAATACCAGCACTCTGGAGGCAAAGGCAGGCTGATCCCTGTGAGTGTGAAGCCTATGTGATCTACATAGAGAGAGTTCCAGGACAGTCAAGACTACATAGTGAGACCAGTGTCACACTTATTCCTCAATTGGTGGTGATGTTTTGAGAGAGAGATTGTGGAGCTTTTAGGAGCTGGGACCTAGTGAGTAGCAGTAGGCCACTAGGGGCTAACCCTTGAAGGGGAGACTAGCCTGTGGCTACAGCAAATCTCTCTGCTTCCTGGCCCATCACTGTGTGAACAGCCTTGGCCTCACACCCTGCTAGCTAGCCTGGTCAGCGATGCTCAGTGCCCTGCACTGTGGGGAACTGAGACCCTCTGAAACTGGAATCAGAATGGGCATTTCTTCCCTTAAGTTGTTTCTATCAGGTATGTAGTCAGAGCAATGCAAAAGGAAAGGGTACAGGCAAACGGGCACAGGTTTCCTGCCATCACTTTTTAAGCCAACCCTTTCTCCCACTAGAGGGTAGAAAGACATCCCCATTTGCTGGTGGCACCTGGCACCAACTCTTCTCACTGAGCCCCACTGCCAGAGGAAGTGACCCTTCCCACTTGAGATAGTTTGAATGAGAATGGCTCCAATAGGCTCACGTGTTTGAATACTTGGTCCCCAGTTAATGGAACTGTTTGGGAAGGATTGGGAGGTGTGGCCTTGTTGAAAAAGGTGTGTCAAGAGTTTGAGGTTTTAAGAGACTCGTGGGATTCCCGGTGCTGTCTCTCTCTGCCTCCTGGTTGAGAATCAAGATGTGAGCTCTCAGCTGTTTCTGCCACCATGTCTTTGCTCCACAATCAAGAACTCTAATCCTCTGAAACCGTAGGCCAAGTCAATGCTTGGTTGTAGCGCTTCATCACAGCAATAGAGGAGCAGCTGAAATATATCCATCCATGCCTCTCAGCATCTGCAGTGAGATAGGAACAGGTCTTACTGCACAGCAGCACTGTCTGGTATGATGCCATCACCTTCCAACTTTTCCTTCAACAGAAGATTGGCCTGTCATTCAACTGCAGTTGACCTGATGGGACAAGGAGCCTTGAAACTAATTACCTGAGGGGGGGGAGGCTGCACATGTGATCAATTCATAGTGGCCC
Source organism: Mus pahari (assembly GCF_900095145.1). Classification (NCBI taxonomy): domain Eukaryota; kingdom Metazoa; phylum Chordata; class Mammalia; order Rodentia; family Muridae; genus Mus; species Mus pahari. Next base: position 8,967,024 of record NC_034590.1, on the reverse strand, counting down.
CTCTACTTTGTTTCCATGTAGAACATAGACCATCACTTTCAGGAGGTAAAGCATCTTATTGAGTCTACACTCCATCTCTGTGCAGTGTCGCGAGGAGGGGACAGCAGGTGGATCATGCCTAAACCTTTTATGCACTGAGGACCTGCCTGGCAGACCGGAGAGTGATTTGTGCGAGACCTTTGACCTCTTTCAGGTGAGCTTCTGATTTACAATTCATTGTGCTTTCTAAAGAATCAACTTGATGCAATAATTCCACTGGTAAGCACAAAGCCTTCTTCTCGGGAATGCAATTAAGGGAAAAATTAGCAATAAATTGTTTTCAGTACTTAACTCACCTCCAGATTTATGATGGCTGAAATTTATTGTTTCAGAGGTCTGAGAAATGGCAATTAATTTTATCCCATTTCCTGTCTTTCAGCCTCAAAAGTGAGGCGTCAATAAGGAAGTGTTTGCAGCCGTGGGTTTTCAGTGCACAAGAACAAAAACCCTTACAGCAATTAGCTTAGAAGATTCTAGAACCTCAGATGAAGAGCGGTATGCACACATTGGCAGCAATGCCCTGGTTTCTGCCACTGCTGCAGTTGCACACAGCTCCCAGAACCTCTCTGGGTACAGAGATGGGCTGTACGGTGTAAATGAGAAAGTTAGGCTCTGACGGCCGGGGCTGGATGTATCCATTTGCCCTATAAATAAGCACAGATCACCTCCATTTTATTGAATTCATTTTCCAGGCAGGCAAAGACCGCGAGATTCCTCAGCACACTTCTGCTTTACACCCTCTAGTGCTGCTACTAGTGTCAAGCCGGGCAGATTTATAGCCCATTCATTCATGGGAACAAAAACCCTGCCACAGCTGGTCATGGGACATGCAATAGCAGTTAGTTCAAAAGATAACAGAGGCAATACCTCACCTCTCCATTCAGCCCTACACGACCCGCACTACTTTGGAGGTAATAAACGCTTCTTGTTTGTAGGTTTTGAGTCATAATCCAGGGATGTGTGGCCCCACCTCAGATCCTGTTCCAAAGGGAAGCGTTTACTCCCTACCCAGACCTACCCTATGGCTGGAGAACAGCCAATAGGAACCCTTATGCTCCCAAAGAGCTACCCCAGGCTTTCTTCCCACCCACCCCATAACAGGCAATGCTAGATCTCTGAGCCTTTGGCCTCAGGCAATTGTGTAAAGCTGAAAAGTCGGACTTCAATCTGGTGCTTATTTCCAGTCCAGTGTGGTTGGATGGCTCTGCTCAATAGCACATTTCTTTAACTGTCCAGATTCAAACAAGACAAAAGCCTTGGTGGGGGTGGGGCACTCTGTGCACAGTGCCGGAAGAGCAGCCAAACTGACTCCTGAAGGAAGCTGGGAGAATCTGATGGAAGAGCCTCAAAGCAGGGTTTGTCTTCCTGGCAGCATGGTCAGAAAGAGAGCAGGGCAGGCTCTTGTCTTCATCGGGGAGGTGGCTGGTCAGATGGAGCCACCTGGAGCCTGCAAGCCGAGGCACAAAGCAAACACCCTCATCAGCGTCAAATGAATGAGCAAGTGACTTTCCCAAAATTAACAGTGAGGAAAAGATGAGGAAGAGTCAGCTCCAAATGTGTCTTTTGATGGATAAAAATTCTGAGGGTCAGAGTAGGTAGGGACCAGGTTAGTCGAAGAATTCATAGAATGTCTGAGCATTCTATCCCATACTGAAACCAGCTAGTTGCTACCACTGACAAGCCTCGACTCACCATCTGCAAACTGGGAACAATCACCATCCCTCACTCATATGTTCGTTGTTAGAATTAAATACAAGTTGTCTTTCAGTATCCATGGGAGATTTGTCCTAAGAGCCCATGATAGCAAAAATCCTTAGATGAACAAATCCTTTGCATAAAATGGCATGGTGTTAGCATATAATGTATTCACATCGTCCTGTGAAATTAGCTGCAGTTTTTATATATATAATACCTAAATGATATATAGTTGTCATGTTGTATTGTTTAGGATAAATAATAATAAAATAAGTTATATACATGTCCAATATAGATTCAGTTTTTAAGTATTTTTGATCCATGGATAAATTGAATCTATGGATGCAGAACATGTAGATACATAGATTCAAGGGTAAGTGGATAAATTCATACTTATATACATATAGAAATAGAAAAGATACATAAAGAGATGATATTATATATACATTTATATGCACATACCTAAAGATGATTTATACATAGATGGATAGATGATAGATAGATAGATAGATAGATAGATAGATAGATAGATAGATAGATAGATAGATAGATAATGGATGGATAGATGAAAGGAAGGATGGATAGCTAGATAACATTAAATAGCTAGATAATAGATAAATTGCATAATTCTAGTTTGCTTCTTTTTTGTTTTATTGTTTTTGTTTCTGTTGTTCTTGTTTTTGTTTTGGTGACAGCATTCTGACTAAAAGTAACCTAGAGAGGAGAAAGTTTATTTCAGCTTATACTTCCAGGTTACAGTACATCACTGGTGGAACTCAAGACAGGAATTAAAGCAAAAACCACGAAGAAATGTTGCTTGCTCCCTCTGACTTGTGCTCAGTCAGCTTTCTTATACAATCCAGGACCTCCTGCCCAGGTGTGGTGTCACCCACAGTAGGTTAATATTCTGCATCAATCACCCATCAGGACAATTGGATCACAGACAATTCCTCACAGACATGGCCACAGGCCAATTGGATCTGAACAATCCCTCAATTGAAGTGCCATCTTCCTGGGTGATATTTGCTTATGTCAAGGTGACAAAACAAACCAAGGTCGATGGGTGTGTGGGTGGATGGGAAGGTAATGGATGGGTGGATGGATGGAAAGATGGTAGATAGATGGATGGATGGAAAGATGGTAGATAGATGGATGAATGGATAGATGGATAGAAATGATAAATAGATGGATAGATAGGAAAAGGTGATAGATTGGTGGGAAGATGGATGGAAAGAAAGATGACAGATGGATGGATGAATGGATGGAAAGAAAGATGATGGATGGATAGATAGACAGACAGACAGACAGACAGACAAATAGGAAAAGACATATACATACAAGGTACTTTAAAACATAAGGCTAACCAAATGGTTTTATCAAATCAATTTAGTTGGAGAAATGAGACTCACAAAAGTAATATTAATGAAGAGCATTGGAAGGCAGGAGGTGGTGGCCACACTTTCAGGTTACAGGCCCTGCAACTAGACAGAAGCCCATCTCTGCCCATCACTGCTCTTCAGCCAATCATCTATGACATTAATGCTGTAACACCAAGCATCAAGGAAAAAGAGAGTGACATGGGACCCACAAGCCTTGCTGCTGGGCATTGGAGCCAAAGGCCACGAGGTTCAGGTGGGAAGCAAAGACCTGAATAAGAAGTAAATCCAGACCAGGCACTTAAGACAGAGCCTCCAGGCTGGAGAAGGCAGCAGAGAGAGAAGCCAACAGACTAATGTGGTGGGTGGGGGTGAGGGGAGAAGGAGCCATGAGAAGCAAAGAGGTGACAGTGGGCATCAAAGGCTGTAAGTACAGTCCTTGCTAATCAATCAGTTTTTACTGTGACGCCTCCAGCTCAGCTCATAAGGCCAGAAAGCCGCTTCAGCAGCAGTTTAAAATGTTTCCAGTTTAATAATCCCTGTTAATTGAAAGTAGCTCAGAAACAGGGGGAGGGGGAGCTGGGGTTCAGAGGCAGTTTATGGCAGTGGAGATGCCCCTATGGGGAATGAAATAACCTTTGATGCTGGAGGGGAAACCCACTTCCTGGGCCCCCAAATAACTAATTTCTACAACTGTCTGCTTTGCCACCGAACCCTCCTCTTCTTATGTTTTAATTGTGGAATGTAACAGCAAGCAGAATTGCTGAGAAACCTGTTTTTAATCTATGGAAAATTAGCCACCCCCTACTGCAAAAACTGGATTTTTTTTTCCTCCTTCGACAGAGAATTACATTCGTTTTTATAATTGTTCTTTCCTTTCAAATCACCCGATATGACAAATGCGAGGCTCCGTTACAGTTCATCTGCTCAACAGTGTCCTTATGAATCTGAGGCGTCCATGCTTTAATGGAGAAATTGCCCAACTAAAGTAAATCATGTCACCTTCACCCCAGCGATCATATTGGTTGCAGACATCTGCTGACCCAACCTGCAGAGCTTAAAACAGAATTGCATTTACATGTGCAGGCTGAGCTATTTGGTTCAAATGATGTCTAAATAGGTCATAATGAAAAGTAATTTTTAGCACGAGACAAAGCTACCATTTAAGCAGACTTTTGACAGCTTTTAAACATACATAATTGTTTCATATTGTAATTTAAACAGGTAAGACAGATTTTAGCACAAAAGCCTTAGTTCTGATTTCTCTGGCTTTCTAGGCAAAACTATCGACTGGAGATACAGAAAAGGAGAAAAATAAATAAAGGTATGTGCCTGATGGGCCAGGGGTCGGGCAGACTGCTCTTCTCCTCTGAGTCTGCACACACCTCCCCAGATGCTGCATCTAAGCATTTGTGAGTCTTCTGCCCATAAGTTTTCATTTCCATCTAGCCTTCCCAGACTTCTTGTTAATTTGGTTTTTGAGAGAGTACCATCATGAACTTCTGGCTGGCTTCGAACTCAGGACCCTCTTGCCTCCTCCTCCAGAGTGCTAGGCTTACAGGCGTCTACTATCACACTTGGATCTGCCACTGCTCCTTTAAAATGGCATTCCCAAGAAAACAAAGCTTAACTGGTGGTAGATCGTGAGTTCAAGGGTGCTAGCTCTTGCATGCTGAGGTTTCATCCCATGGTCCGTCAATCCAGCCCTATGACAGGACAGCAAGTCATGATCGGAGCAAATACTGGGGGAGGTTTGGTCACCCGAAATCCAAAGCACAACAGCTAAATCAAAGTGTGAGGAGCTGACAAAACAGAGAGATGGAGCAAGGCCACCCGTGACGTAATAGCAAGTCTTCAGGCTTGTGTCAACGTAGAGAATTAAATCCTGAGTCCAGAGGCAAGTGAGGAAATAATCCAAAATGGCAGATGATGCTCCCTGATAAATGGTCCCCGGGATAAAACAGCTCATGACATGCCCTGAAACAAAATATTGTCTTCTAGTCCACGTTCCAAGGAACCCTTTGCTTTCAGAGAAGCTGTGGGGTCTGTTTACATCCTAGAGAGGGGTGAAAGCCTGGGAAGACCTTACAGTCCGGTTAGTTTTCTGTCATCTAGAGGGAAGGAAAAAATTAAGATGAGGTGGGATTGTGGGACATACAACCATCCAGGGAGACAGAAACACAGCCTGGAAGACCCCGGTCTCAGACAACCGTGACTGGGCACACGGCTGCAACTGCTCACAGCTTATGTGGAAACCTGCATGAGACACAGCGTGGACATTCATGTGTCTGGCCCTGCCTCCTCTCCCAAAGCCAGAGGAGCTGAAACCCTGGGACTGGGGGACCCTGGGAGTTCCAGGGTGGTTATACAACGCGTTAATTGCCCAAGGCCTTTGGGAGAGATTTCCCATCCAACCCAAAACACTGCTGATTTTATTGACTACTGAACTAATAAGAAGCCTGAAATCCTAGTTTAAAACAAAATTCCACCCTGCTTCCATCTCCCAAAATTACACCCCTAAGTCATTAACGCTTATATGTTTGTTTTAATGATAGCCTTTGCTTATATTCTAGGTAGCAGATCTTAGAAACCCCTCCCCTCATATTACCCCACCCGCCTGCTCTAGTTTGTATTGCTGTTATGTGATAAGACACAGACCAAAGGCAACTTAGGTGAGGAAAGGGCTTATCTGAGTTCCAGTTCACAGTCTATCATCGAGGGAAGCCAGGCAGAAACCATGCTCCAGTTTGCTTTCTCTTGCTGTGAAAAACACCATGACCCAAAACAACTGGAGTGCAAAGTGTTTATTACATATCCTGTAGCTTATAGCTCATCATGAAGGGAAGTCAGGGCAAGAGCCTAAGGCAGGATCCAGGAGGTAGGAACTCAGAAGCAGGGACCATGGAGGAGTGCTGTTTACTGCCTTGCTTTCCTGGCTTGCTCAGCCTGCTTTCTTACACAACCCAGGTCCTCCTGCCTAGGGGGTGGTGCTGCCCACAGTGGGCTGAGCCCTCCCATATCAATCACCAATCAGGAAGTTTCTCCACAGAGTTTCCTGCAGGCCACACTGATGGAGACAATTCTTCAGCTGAGGTTCCCTTTTCCTATACTCTAGTTTGTGTCAAGTTAACAAAACACTAGCCAGCACTGCTGTCCTCCTAAGGATCCACAGTAGCAGAACACTGTGGTCCAAGTCTCCCAAAGCCAGCTTGCGATGGACTATGGTGAACAACCCCCTCCACCTCTGCCCTCAACAATATGAACTATTTAGTTCATATGTAGGGAGCTAATACATTCTTTTTTAAAATATTATGCTTATGATTTGTTTTTGCACAAGTGTCTGTGTGTGAGGGAGTGTGCACATGTGTGTGGATGCTCATGGAGGCCAGAAGGTGGTGCCAGACCCATCTTCTGCAGCTGGAGTTTCAGGCACTTATGAGCATCCTGACATGGGTACTGGGAACTAGGTATAGGTCCCAGAAGATCAGCAAGCACTCACAAACCCTGAGCCATCTCTCTGTTCCTGATAAACTCTTATTGAGGAAATGAATAAAAGCACCCAACATTTGAGAATTTGAAAGCTCTTTCATGAGAAAATGAAGACATTTAAATATCACAGGGAAGAAACAATCAGTCACTCAGGACTCAGAGGCTGGTCCAGCTAAGCCTTGCTCTAAAGCTGGCATAAGGTTACATGCCCATACTCCCAGGAGGCTGAGACAGAAGGATTGCCTTGAGTTCAAGTCTAGACTGGAATGCATAGTACAAGAGCAGCTGGAGACATAAAGTGAGATGCAAGACCCTTTCTAACAATAACAATTACATGTGTGTGCCAAAAAGAAGGGATGGGGAAACCAGCGGTTTCTACTCAGCAAACGTGTATTCAACTTTGCAGATTAGAAGCATAGAGAACATTCTGTGTGTGCCTTCCCACGAACAATTATTGGGTACCTTCTGGGCCTGTCAAAGCCTCTATGGCCCTGCTGGAGGCTAGTGCACAAGCATGAAGTCTAAAGTAGAGTCTAAACTCCTTACTTTGTCTCCTTAATAACAAAGGATAGCATTGCAATCGCACATCCCTGGTAATCAATTAAGTCTTGTGTGGACAAACTCTACCCTTACATTAAAGTGGATTTTGTAACGAACTAAAGCAACCCATAGGTAACACACTGTGGCCCGTCAAGGTTTCAGAAATGTGTTTCCTACACTGAACACCACAACTTTAAAGCTGTAGCCAATCTTTTAAGTACGGCAATGCCTGGCAAGTCAAGGCTCTGGGCTGTTCATTTTGATGGTCAACTTGATTGGATTAAGACACGCTGGGGACAGAGGTAGTAGATGTCTGCAGCAAAGCAGTGTCCACGGGACGGGAGAGTGGCTTTGTTCACATCAACTCATAGCAGCTATGTCTGCATGCACAGGACCTGTGCCAAACCAGGAAAATCCTAGCAAGTATGGGGAGAGGCTCGTGAAGTCCCAGCTGTATCTGGGAACTGCTGGCAATTGATGGCTTCTGGGGAAGGAAGAATAATTTCTGCACACTGAGAAGCCGCCCATGCTCCAATAGATGACTGACTGCACGGCCATGCATGCGCAGTAGATGATCAAATAGCTATGCACAAATAGTGGATGATCTCACAACCATGCATACATAGTGGGCGACTGACTGTATACCCATGCACACACAGTGGACGATCACACACCAATGCACACACAGTGGGTGACTGACCACACACTCATGCACACACAGTGGGCGACTGACCACACACTCATGCACATAGAGGGTACAATGGGTGACTGACTGCACACTCATGCACACACAGTGGGTGGATGACCACACACCCATGCCTACACAGGCAGCACTAAGGGTCACTTGGTTAAAACAAATTAGCACATGAAGTCTGTGGGAAGCCCTGGGGATTGCAGGAGGAGCTGGAGGTGAAGGAAAGGTGGATTTGATTTAAACACATTATTTGCATATATGAAATTCTCAAATGATGATGATGATGATGATGATGATGATGACAATAATGATGGTGGAGATGATGATGGGGCATTATCAAGGCACACCTCTGGATGTGAGTGTTGCTGTACAGATTAGCTAAAGGTCAAAAGGTCTACCCTGAATGTGGGCACCATCCATAGGCTGCGTCCATCAAAAGACAGAGGGAGAGAGCCAGCTAAGCATTAGTGTCCATCTGTCTATACTTCCTGGTCCACTGAGATGTGACCAAGACGCCTCCCCAAGACGCCTCCCCTCTGTCATGAACTGTACCCTCCAACCTTGAGCCAAATAACCCTTCTTCACTGAAGCTGCTTCTATAATTTTTTTTGAAATTGTAATTTAATTACAACATCTCTCTCTCCCCCTTCTTACCTCCAAACCCTCACATATACAACACCCTGCTCACCTTCAAATGCATGGCCTCTTCCTTTTTCATTTATTGTCATTGCCTGCATAAATGTATATATATATATATATATATATATATATATATATATATATATATATATTCCTAAATAAAAGAGGTTGAGACCTTAAAATGTGACTTGATATGTGTTTTGAGGACTGACTTGTCAGGCATTTTGTTGTAGCAATGAGAAAATCTACTGACAGGTTGCAAGTGCATTGTTTTT
>NC_034590.1:8948029-8957462 GCF_900095145.1 Mus pahari | reverse complement strand
GGGGGTGCAGGGGGAGCAGGAGGAGGAGCAGGGGGAGCAGGGGGAGCAGAAGGGGAGCAGCAGGGGAGCAGCAGGGGGAGCAGCGCCCTTCCCAGGCCCTCTGAGTGCTCTCCCATTTACACCTTCTCCAGAGTCCCCAGAATTGAGCTATCTGCCGCTGGCTATGGTCACACCCCTGCTAGTGGACGAGGCAAATCATAAGCATGTACTGTGAAGTGGCTCTTATCCCACACCTGGGATTTAAAAAAAAAAAAAAAGCCATATTCACATACTATAATTGTTTTTTGTTTTGTTTTTGTTTTTGTTTTTAAGAAACCAAAACTCGCACTACATTGAGTCACTAAAATTTCTATCTCCCAATCCTTCCATGGAAAGGTACATCAGTCAGTCTTGGCAAGGGCCAATTTCAATAACATTCCATTGTTGTTTGGGGATGATTTCCCATCGATGCAACTGTTCCCAAAGTACTTTGTCTCGGTTGTGGCCACAGACAGACAAGTCTCTGACTGGCTGTTTGACAGTGCACATTTCAGCACATCTAAAGCTGTTGACTATCAAGGAGTCATTTTTATAAAAAGATCTAACTCTTCTCTAGAATCAGTCTCTCATGAGTCTGGGTTTTATCTTCAATGTAAATTTACATAATGGCACTTTAATGCCTCCTCTGACACCTCCTGTAACTTGTTGGGGTCACACAGGGAAATGAGAGTGGTTTCTTGGTTTGGATATAATTCAAACTGCCTGCTCATGTGTTTTCTCTGTGTGTCTTCAATTGCAACAGAAAAATAATTTTTAAAATGACTTCGTCTCTAAGCAGTCATTAATTGCCTGTAGTGCTTCATCTAGGGAGGGGCCCTATGAGATTCCTACACACGCACTGATGTGTCAGCCGCCATTGTCAGTGTTCAGGTCTTTGTGAGGCAGCCATGTTGTTGCAATGTCAGGGGCGCAGCATCCCTGTCATAGACAGAAGACACCGCCTTACACAGGTGTCTGGTCCTCTGTCTCTCACAGTCTTCCTGCCCACAGTTCAACAAGGACCCTGAACCTTATATACAGGGGATGTGTTGTAGATATATCAGTGGGGGCTGGGCAGCCTAAGGTCAGTTCTTCTCTGTACTTTGACGAGTTTTAGATTTCTGTAATGGTCTCTGCTGCATAAAAGAGGGGTTTTTTTTGAAAGTCACTCCCAATTGGTTATCCAATATATAGGTGTAACACCAAATAGATACAATGGGATATATATATATATATATATATATATATATATATATACACACACATACATATATATGGGTGGGTAGGGATGGGTGGGTGGGTATGGGGGTGTGGGGGTGTGGGTGGGTGTGGGTGTATCCATGTATATGTGTATATATATATATATATATATATATATATATATATGTATCCCATTATATATATATATATCCTATTGAATGTTATATTCCATTGAGCCTATAAATACATATATATGCATATTCATATGTACACATATGCAGATATGTGTGAATATGTGTTTATATTTATATATGTGTACATATATACATATGTATATATAAACATATGTATATATACATATACACACAAACACACACATGCACTCACACTTATATATACGGAGAGAGAGCATAGATTTGAGCAGGAGCATGGAAACCCTGGAGGAATTGGATGCAGGAGAAGAAATGAGTAAAGATGTAACTATATATAGTGGTCTGTGATGGTTTGCCTATACTTGGCCAAGGAAGTGGCACTAGTAGAAGGTGTGGCCCTGTTGGAGCAGGTGTGTCACTGTGGGTGTGGGCTTTAAGACCCTCATCCTAGCTGCCTGGAAGTCAGTATTCTGCTCGCAGCCTTCAGATAAAGATGTAGAACTCTCGGCTTCTCCTGAACCATGTCTGCCTGGATGCTGCCATTCTCCCACCTTGATGATACTAGACTGAGCCTCTGAACCTGTAAGTTGGTGCTGAACTGAGTCCACACAAAGGAAAGGGTATGTGGGTGCTATGCTGAGTCCACACAAAGGAAATGGCATGTGGGTGCTGTGCTGAGTGGCTAAAGTAATTAAAAGATGATTCTAATGTGTAAGGATGGAATGTGGGTGTTAAATATCAATACAATGCTATTCCATAAGAGGGACTTAGCATCTACAGATTTGTATGTGGTCTTAGAAGCAATCCCCTGGGAATACTGAGGGACAGTTACTCATGGGCACCTCTTCAATCCATGATGGGTACTTGGAGGGCTCAGTCTTGGGCAAGTACCCACAGTGGCTCTATGCTCATGGCTGCAACAACAAGGTCATATCTGGATGGCAACATTTCACAGCAGGTCTCCACCTTCCTCCAGCTCTTCAATTCAGTCTGCCTGCCCTTCTGTGATGTTCCCTGGACCTTGCCGAAAGAGATAATGGAGATTCCCATTTAAGGCTGAGCATTTCTCAGTCACTTACTCACGGTACCTTGACAAAGTTTGACTCTACATTAACTATCACCAGGAGCAGCTATTTCAATGTAGATGTGCAATGCATACAGCTGAGATCCGGGTAAGTGACATTCTTGTCTCGTTATCATGGAGCCTTCAAGTTCTTATAGTCACAAAAATATGCATCTCATAAATATATATGATTATTACATATTACTAAAATTTAACATTTAAAGATATGGAAGCCTTGCCCTGATTCAGTTACTCTGTGTGTGTGTGTGTGTGTGTGTGTGTGTGTGTGTGTGTGTGTGTGTGTAAAGGGGTGGGTAGGTATATTTATCACACTGTATATATAACTGTGTATAATTAAAGTCACAAGCTAATAAAATATTTTTTTAAAAAAGAACAGTGAGCCAGAGGTGGTGTGTGATTACAAGGAACCTGTGTTCTGGACACAGCAGGGCAGTGACATGTGTGAACATGAATGCATAGCGGATTATGACATCATGCGCATATGCCACACAAGCTCAAGCCAAACTCCAAGCACAGAGCCAGGATAGTGGGCAGGAAGCCCCACCCCCAGATGAAGAGCTGTTGACATTTGATAACTCCTAGGAAAGGGAGACTCTGTTTTCTTTAAGGGTGTAACACTGGGTAAGTGGACTGCATTCAGGGCAGGTCCCACCCCTAAGAGGATTTGGCCAACAGAGATGAGACCTTAAAAGTTTAAAAGAAAAAAAGAGCATAGGGTTGGGTGGGCGGAGAGGAATTGGGAAGGGAGGGAATATAATTAAATACATTGTACGACATTCCCAAAGAATTAATAAAGATATTATTTTTAAAGAGAGAGCAGAGAAACACTAACTATACTTACCTAGAATGCAGGTGGCCCTAGGTTTAATCCCCAGTGCCATCAAAGAAAAAACAAAACAGGAAAATTAAATCTTTCTTGGGGAACATGAAGGAAGAAGTCTTTATGGTGGAAGAGATTCATGGGCACAAAATTCTTACCTAGAAGACAGCAAGGCAGGGTAGACTTTACTTTCTCACAGACAGAACAAAACCTTTTGAGGAACTGAGCATGGAGTGGAAATGTGCTAAATGTTTCTCTCCATGGGAAGATTTGGTTTGGGTCAAACACAAAGTGCAGATTTTTGATCTTGTAAAGACGAACACCTACAACAAAATGTTCTGAAAAGTTGAGAAAATGCATTCATACATTTATTCATACAGCAAATAAATATTAAGGTCTCCCTCTGTGCCAGGGAAAGCGATGAGCATACACTTGCCAGACAAACACAAACAAAAATAAATGTGAGAGGAGAAAATGAATATTTAACAAAGTAGACAATGGTCAATGGGAGTCTCTTCCTCTCAAACTGCACCGGGTACAGAGAGCAAAATTTAAAGGATCCATCCAATGTTATTGTGAAATTTGATGATATATATGTATATATTATATACATGTGAATATATGAAATATGTTCTACTAAAAGGCCCAATATAATATTTGAGCAAAATGAATTTGACCAATATTATCAGTAAGCTTGAATTTATGTACATATTACAAAAAAACATGCAAAACAATGCACTCAATATCCATACTGGATATTTGACAATATCATTAATAAACTGGAACACTCACAGTTATACATATATATCACAAAACTTTACCCTAAACTCTGATAGGGTAGCCACTAACCATAAGTAGTTAATGTGACTGATTATAGTTAAATAAACTGGAAAATCTGGTTTTTAGTCTCACTGGCTGTGTTTATGAATCTAGTCAATGCCACTCCAGCCAGAACAGACACAACAGATTTTTGTCATTGGAGAAGTTCTGTTGGACAATGAGGCATACGGAATGCAGCTGTAGACTTTATATTAGCACTTAGAGAATTTTCATATGCACAAAAGAAGAATCAACTTTTTAAAAATTTAATTGTGATGAATAATTAAAAATCACAATCGTAGCACAAGATGTGTTCATTCCCACTGGTATGTCATCTCTTCTAGGTTCTCTTGACAGACACTCCTGAGAAATATGAAAATGTGTATTCACAGTGCACAGGCTTATTTATTTCAATAATATTTCCATGTGTAGAGGTGGAACATATAGGTAGATATAGAAATGTATGGATGAGTGGGTTTGTGGGTTAGTGGGTAGACAGATGGGTGAGTGGGTAGAAGAGTAGATGGACCACAGATGTAGACATTAAAAAACACGATTTAAACTGTTCTCTTGCACTCTACTCCAGTGCAACAGGACACATTTTTAATTGTTTCTTTCCCCCATTCTCATTGTCAATATTTGAACTAAACAAATGTTCAATCATAGAACTTAGAGAAGATGCATTCACAATTCTAACCCACTACCAATCATAAGAAGGAAAACTGTGAAAAAAACAAGACCAACTAAGGATCAGGTATTGTTTTATGCCTGCCTGACTGGCTGGCTAGCTGGGTGACTGGTTGGTTGGTTGGTTGGTTGGTTGGTTGGTTGGTTGGTTGGCTGGCTGGCTGGTTGGTTGGTTGATTAGTTGTTTGGTTACTTGGTTGACTGACTAGTTGAGTTTTAGTTGGTTAGTTGGTTTATTTGCTAGTTGCTTGCTTGCTTGCTTCACTCATTGGTTAGTTGTTTGAAGGGTGGGCTGGTTAGTTGCTTGGTTGGATGGTTGGTTGGAAGGTTGGTTGATGGTTTGTTAATTAGTTTTTTGTTTTGTTTTGTTTTGTTTTTTGATTGATTGGATGGTTGGTTGTTTGGTTGGTTGGTTGGTTGGAAGGTTGGTTTGTGGTTTGTTTGTTTGTTTGTTTGTTTGACTGGATGGTTGGTTAGTTGGTTGGTTGGCTCATTGATAGTTGTTTGATTGTTTGGTTGTTTGGTTATTTGGCTGCTTTGCTCATTGGCTGGTTGGTTGATTGGTTTATTCTAGGTAAGACTATTTGGAGTATTCTAAGCTGAGGCAAAGAAAGTATCAAACGAACCTGAAAGGAACATCTTTCTGTGCCAGAACACAAGAAAGATTCGTGAAGACATATCAAAGTAGACAAAAACTAGTTTGAAAGGATTCCCATTGTCAAATTCTAACCAATTTAAATGTCAAAATATTTTTATGTAAAGATTGTAATGGACTAAAATCCATGATATCATAGGACTATAGATTAATGTACTATTTTTAATTAAAGAAATCGAAAGAAAAAACCTGTAAGTATAATAATAATTAATATAGAATGAAGGATGGAGTTAGAAAATCATCAGCATATAATAAAACTAATGAGTGAATATTGATGAAGCATAAAGAATTTATATAGCATAAAACTATCTCCCCACAAATTAGCTATTGATTACAAAGGAGAGGAAAGAAATAGGTTGACATGATTGTAACCAAATAATCAAAGAAAAGAAAACCAATGTTGGAACAAACCAACCCCAGTGCTAAGTGCATACAGTGAGAGAGGCACAGTCTTGTTTACAAATCATTCCTGCCAACAGAGCAGAAACCAGATCTACATACATAAGCTTCAAGACATAGCCTCACATTAGAGAAAGTGGTCTGTGCTCTCCAAGATAGAAAGGCAAGAGAGACTGAGGAGGCTTCAAAGACCAATCACCTCAGTACAGTACCTAGGCCTGGACCATATGCTACAGGAGCAAAGAGCAGTGTTGTTCTAAAGGACAATATTTAGATAACCAGCAGAATGAAATATGGGTAACGGGCTAGAAGGGGAATTGTCCCTGCTTATTCCCAAATGGTTAGAAGAAGTATTAGTGTGCATACTAATATTCACCAAGTATTAGCATACATACAGTAATTATTAACATTAGTATAATTAGTATACTAATTACATATTTATATATAGACTAATCATGGCTATATACACATAGACAAATTTAAACAGTTAGTAAAGGATAATGGAAATTCCTCAAAATATTCCCAAGACTAATCAAATTTTGAAGTGATAACAAAACAAACAAAACTTGAAAATAAAAATTTAAGCCTTTGAAATATGAATTACTACTGGGTATGGTGATATATTCCTATATTCCCAGTGGTTAATGGATCTAGGGTTAAAGACATAGCATGATCTCGTCTCAAAAAATATTTTAAAAAGTTGAATTTGCAAATAAATTTAAGAATGTGTTTCTCAAATTTAAAAAATTAAAACAATCAAGTCTCATCAAGGGAAAGAAGTAAAAGAATTAGGAGAATAGAAAGAACTGGACATGGTAGCACACTGATTCTAGGCAGAAGCATCTGTGAGTTAGGGACAAGCCTAGCTTACAAGTGAGTTCCAGGTCACTCATGGCTACATAGTGGTTGTATCTCAATATGGAAGCTCTCAGCTATTGCTCTAGTACCATGCCTGCCTGCCAGCTGCCTTATTCTCTGCCATGATGGCCAGGGACGCTAACCCTCCGAAACTGTAAGCCCCAAATAGACTCTTCTACAAGTCATGTTGATCATGGTGTCTGATCACAGCAAGAGTACCACTAAGACATCCAGAATTGTCTAGCAAGGCGCTGGGGTCATGGCTCAGTGATACAACACCTGCCTAGACTCCCCCAGTGAGGGGCTGGGAATGTAGCTCAGTGGTCCAGCACTTGCCTAGAATTCCCCAGTGAGGAGGTGGGCATGAAGCTCAGTGGGAGAGCCTCTGCCTAGAATCCCCAAGTCAGGGGTTAGTGGTGTGGCTCAGTGATAGAGCACCTGCCTAGATCCCTCAGTGAGGGGATTGGATGTGGCTCAGTGGTAGAGCATTTGCCTAGAGTCCCCCAGTGAGAGTCTGGGAACATTGCTCAGTAGTAAAGCAACTGCCTAGTGGTAAAGCACCTGCCTAGTGGTAAAGCACCTGCCTAGTGGTAAAGCACCTGCCTAGTGGTAAAGCACCTGCCTAGAATCCCCAGTGAAGAGTTAGGGTATGGCTCAGTGGTAAAGCACTTGTATAAAATGTTCTTGATTGGATTCCAAGCATCAAAAACTAATATTACTTAATTTGAAAGTATAAATTAATTAATTGAAGAAAACACAGACTTAAAGGCAGGTGTATTGTGAGCTGATAATACTATATGAGTAGTACTTATCAATTATTTTATGACATAAGTTTGGTCAGGATCCTTCTAGAGGGAAATACAGAGAAATTTTCTGAAAAATGAGAATTATAAGAGAGACATAACATATCATCTACTAAAGCAAATTGCAGAACTATAGCATTAAAGCTGTGGAACTGGCCCAGGGGGGGAAATAGATATGAAAAAGTAAATAAGCAATGTATATAAGAAGAATTCAGAAAACAAACAGAGAGCATGTCACAAGTCTTTGTGCACCATTAGCTGCCTGAGAAATATAACTCAAGGCAACAAGCAGAAAGGGCTGGAAACAAAGCAGTTGGTAAAGAGGAGGAACTGAATGATCCTCGCCCATGTGCAATACACTAGCAAATATCTATAGTCCTTTTGGAAAGCAATTTGGAAACATAAGAAAAAAATTTGAAAAGCCAATCCAAACTGACTTGGAATATAAGGCTCAAAATAAAACCAAGCATAGATAGATAGATAGATAGATAGATAGATAGATAGATAGATAGATAGATAGATAGATAGATAGATAGATAGATAGGCAGGCAGGCAGGCAAGCAGGCAGCCACCTACCTGAATAACTGGCACGCACTTAAAACTGCAGCTTTAAAGGTTGTTCTAGGGGCTGGAGAGATGGCTCAGAGGTTAAGAGCTCCCATATCCCTGGAATATGAGTCCACCTCTGGCCTTCTCAGGCACTTCACTTACATGCAAAAACACACAATTTGCTTTAATTTTTTAAAATAAATGATATGACCTTAGCTGTGACTCACAGCATTGGCAATATGGAACCTGAAGAGGCCACCTCATGAAGCCAGGCAGGAACCCTAGTGGAGCGATAGGGACAACAGCCCACCCACAAAATGTATCCTGTCTAGAAGAACTGCAGGGTCAGGGGATGGAGCAGAGACTGAGGGAACAGCCAGGCAATAACAGGTCCAAACTGAGAACCATCCCATAGGCAAATGTCAATCCCTGTCACTGTTAATGATGCTTTGTTGTGCTTGTAGACAGGAGTCTAGCATGGCTGTCCTCTGAGAGGCTCCACCAAGCAGCTGACTCAGACAGATGCTGACACCCAGAGCCAAACGTTGGATGGAGCTCTGGACTCTTATAGAAGAGTTCCAGGAAAGATTTAGGGCCCCCAAGGGGATAGGAACTCCACTGGAAGACTAACACAGTCAACTAACCTGGACCCTTGGGGCTCTCAGAAACTGAACCACCAACCAAAGAACATACTCAGGCTGGACCTGGTCCCCCCACCCCCCATGCATATGTAGCCAATGTGCAGCTTGTTCCTTATGTGGGTCCCAAACAATTGGATTGGTGGCTGTCCCGAAAGCTGTTGCCTGTCTGTGGGATATGTTCTTCTGGCTGGGCTGCCAAGTCTGGCCTTAGTGGGAAAAGATGCACCTAGCCTTGCAGAGAGTTGATGTTCCAGGGTGGGGAGATACCCGGGCCCAGGGGGTGGGGGAGGCTCTGACATCTCAAAGGAGAAGGGGAGGGATTATAAGAGGGGGTGACTGGGAGGGGGCAGTGTCAGGATGTAAAGTGAATTTAAAAAATACATTTTTTTACAGGGTATGCTGTTAACTGAAGATGTACCCACCACAGAAACATCTTTGTATAGCAGAATCACATGTCTATACAGCACTGAACATGCAAAGAAAGTTGCTGAATAGACAGGCGCTTAAAAGGATCCACCCCTTCTGAGCCTGCATCTGCAGCGTTCCCCTCCTCCACTTAAGCACCACCATGACTCCCATTGCCAGTGCCAGAGTTATAATTCATCCATTCACTCATTTGGTATGTGAGTCAAGAGTAGCCCTGAAATGAAGACCATCCCAACCAGAACACACACAGGCTAAGGCTCTCCCCACCCAGAACACAGGCTAAGGCTCTCCCCAACCAGAACACAGGCTAAGGCTCTCCCCA
>NC_034590.1:8935209-8947339 GCF_900095145.1 Mus pahari | reverse complement strand
GGAAGGAAGGAAGGAAGGAAGGAAGGAAGGAAGGAAGGAAGGAAGGAAGGAAGGAAGGAAGGAAGGAAGGGAGGGAAAGAAAGGCAGGCAGGCTTCCCGTGTGCCCTATTGGTCCAAAGAGGCCGTGGGCATGGTAATCCTCATTAGGTGCCCTGGATGGTTGCTTAAGAGTAGGTACTTGATATTCTCCAAAGGGCCTACATTGAAAACAGAAGCTTAATTATGAACACTTCCAGTTATTAGTTAAGCCTGGCTCACTGTCACACTGCTATTGTTCAGTTTTTCTAACCTGGTTCCTGAATTTGCACTCATCCCTGGAGACAACTGGTTCACTTCCTGGACCAGTTCCTGTGAATTATGAATCATAGGGGTTTTCTTTATGTATCTGTATGGTCTGCTGATCATCCAGATGTTTAGACAGTCTCTCAGAAGCACAGGGAAAAACACCAGGTCCACTGCTTAGTGCCAGTGGTCAATTTGACAGAATCTAGAATCATCTGGGAGACGGGCCCCTGGGTGTGCCTACAGAGGATTTTGTGGACTGCGTTTGTTGACGTGGGAAGATTGCGGGTATGACGATTCCCTGGGCAAGAGGTCATGGACTGCCTATGACGAAGGCAGTGAGCTAAACACTCATGTCCATTGCTCGCTGCTCTCTGCTGCCTGAATGTGGATGCATGCGATCTGCCATGCTTTCCCCGAAGGCAAAATAAATCCTTCCTCCCCCAACTTGCTTTCGGCAGGGTATTTTATCACAACCACAGTAAAAGAAACGAAGACAATGAACTTGCAACCATGTTAGTCATTGTGGTAAAAATCATCGAGGAAAGCAATTTTAGAAAGGAAAAATTTGGTTTTGAGAAACGTTCTGGAGCATGGACACCCGGGTTAAGCTGGCTCCATTCCTTCTGGGCTGTGACCTGGAACGGAAGGGTGGCGGGAGTGTGGAAGAGCAGAGCTGTTCCGCTCATAGCAACCAGGAGAGAGAAGAGAGGAACCCTGCAGGGGTATTCCCCCACCCCCAGTTATCAACTGTGGTGATTTGAATATGCGTGGCCCAGGGGGTGGCACCATCGGGAGGCGTGGCCTCTCTGGATTAGGTGTGGACTTGTTCGAGGAAGTGTGTCAAGTGTGTCGCTGTGGGGGGTGCTCTGAGACCCTCTCCCAGATGGCTGGGAGATAGTCTTCTCTTGGCTGCCTTTGGATCAAGATGTAGAACTTTAGGCTCCTCCAGCACCATGCCTGCCTGCATCCTGTCATGCTTCGCACCATGATGACAATGGACTAAACTTCTGAAACTGTAAGCCAGCCCCAGTGAAATGTTTGCCTTTATAAGAACTGCTGTGGTCATGGTGTCTCTTCTCAGCAATGGAAAAGATAACTAAAATATCAGCACTATCCAGTCAGGACCAGCTTCTACTTCTCATCACCTCAAAATAATGGAATCAAACTACGAATCCATCCATGGATTAATCCACCACTCCTTTCAGAGTCCTCAGGATCAAACTGGTTCCCATGAGTTCCACTGGCCGGAGACCAAGCCTTCAGTATGTTTTGCTGGATGTTTCACAACCAAACCTTAACCACAAAGGTGCACGAGACATGCTGCCTGCTGGCCCAAGTTGATTGCTCTCTGGTAGAAAACACAGCCGTTATTTTGGAATTTCACGGATCCGAAGCTATGTTCCACGGTAGGAAGGCCTCCCTTTCTCGCTCCATGAGAGTGCAACATGAGCTTAAGCCAAACCCACACCCTATTACTGTGGTCTGCAGGGCCCTTCTGTGTTTGGTCCCTGTCAGCTCCTTCCCACTCTGCTCCATTTTCCTGCTCTGACAGTGATGACCATCCAGCCATCTGACAGTGAAAGAAAGCAACCCCACCAGCTATAGACAGTAAGAATCACAGAGCCTGGAGTGTGTATATATGTCCACGTGTCCGACACTCCTAATCATGTCAGCAATTAGAAATATTTCTTCTTGGGGCTGGAGAGACGATTCAGCAGTGCAGTGCACTGGATGCTCTTAAAGAAGACTAGGGTTCAACTCCCGCATGGTGGTTCATAGCCACCGGCAGCTATGGTTTCAGAGGATCCATCACCTTCTCTTGGCCTTCACAGGCACCATAAAGGCAGGAACACAGTCACACCATAAAAAAAATGAGAATAATACACGCTCCTTACTGAAGTCAGAAAAGGCACTTGCTATTAGTCTCAATCCAAACCAATTTGTCACCACTAGTTAGGATTTTGATAACATATCCCCAAGCTTCAACTTAGCCCATTTCCCTTTAAATTTTAATACATATTGATTCCTACACAGAAACCACTGAAAGCATCTCCCAGGTAGAGAGAGGTTCTCGAGACACGCGGACTCAATGTTTTAATAGTGAGTTGGAGAAACTTGAAATTGCTGAGTACCCACAGAGGCACAGTTGCCGCCTCTAAGTGTGCTGAATGGCACAGTTCTGCATTTAAACAGGAGAGCTAGAGCAAACAAGGAGAGCCCCGTGACAGCCAAGACAAATTACCTGAGCTTCTGTCACTTCGACTCTGTCACCTGAAGTGGGCACTTGAAAGTTCATTTGTGTTTAAATTTTAAAACAGAGCAAACCCGGTGGTGTTACCTTTTTGTTTGATTGGTATGAATTTTAGTTCATACATGATTTATGGAATTTTAATAGTGTCTTTAAGATTGAAATTCATTATTTTCAATTGCTAATCATTCACAAACTGTGAAAGACTAGAGAGACTTTCACAGAGCTAGCACACTTTTAGACTTCTATTCAGATTAGGTGAGACGATCACAAATATAATTGTGAACAACTACAATCTGTCTCAAACAAATCACACTGACACATTGAGATTTTTATATTGCTCTTGAGCAGGGAGTATATCTCAAGTGCTCTACCACTGAGCCACACCCCCAGCCCCTCACTGGGGGATTCTAGGCAGGGGCTCTACCACTGAGCCACACCTCCAGCCTCTCACTGGGAGATTCTAGGCAAAGGCTCTACCACTGAGCCACATCCCTAGCCCCTCACTGGGGGATTCTAGATGGGGGCTCTACCACTGAGCTATAACAAATACACCAAGACTTTGTTTGTTTGTTTGTTTGTTTGTTCTGCACTCTGTAGCCCAGGCTAGCATTCACTCAACTCCTGATCCTCCTGGCCCTGCCTCCTGAGTTCTAGGATAACAGGTGTGCATCATCATGTCCTGATTTTTTAAAAGATGAAAAGAAATTAAAGTTTTTACTAGATTATCTTGATTTATGATAATTTGACATTTTACTGATTTTTCAACTAAGGGAACCCTTTAAATGGGAGCCTTAAAAAAATGTATGCCAAAATGGTTCTCACACTGAAAGCTTTTCATAGCAATTTATTTATCTGTGGTTTAACATGAATGAAGCACTTGGGAATTAAGAATAATTTAGAAGTGTTCTTCCATCAGCTCTGGATGAACGCATCTGACACATCTGGCTATGAGGAGCATCAAAGCCTGGGTGATCTGCGTGGTCCAGGGCTCAAGATGGGCAGCTATAATTCCTCTTCACAGCTTCAACTCACCAGTACATGGGATGAACTTGGCTGCATGAATATAGTTCATGCTATCGGCCATTATGTGGGCTTCCTTTCTGTTATAGTAATCTTTCCTTCTGGCATGACTACACACATGAAGGGTCAACTTAGGCAATGTTATGTTTCTAGGCTTATTATTATTATTTATTATTATTATTAATCATGCATGTGCATATGGAAGCCAAGGGGTAAAGCTGGAGTATCATTCTTCACATGCCCTCTACCCTGGTTTTGGTTGGTTGGTTAGTTGCTTGCTTGCTTAGGCACAGTCTCTTCATTGGTCCAGGACCTGTGCTTTCAGCAAGGCTGGCCAGCCAGCAAGACCCAAGGATCCACCTATCTCTACTTCATGTATATGCCACCATTCCTGAGCTTGTTTGTGAGTTCAGTGCCCATGTTTGTACGGCAAGCACTTTACTGCCCAGGGATCTCCCAAGTCCCATCTATTATATTTCTGGATGGTAACTGAAAGTCATTCGGGTGTATGGGAGAAAGCGTGTGTGGAGACAATCCCCTCTGCCTAAGAAATGTGGTGCCTCACCCTGAAGGCCCTTGAATCACATCACATTTGGCCTGACCGTGCCTATTCAGTTGCACATGCCTGGAGCACCTTCTCTCCTATCTTCGAGGGGCTGGACTCTTTGTAGTTCATCGGCCCCCCTCAGAGGGCCATACTATCAATGTACTGCTTCTCCACGCAGGCCCCACAGCCACACCCTGTCCCACTGCTTGACGGCCTCGCTTATTGTCCATGCCCTGGTGCTGGTGTGGATGCCCCAGAAAGAAGGAAAGAGTCCCCCAGTTTCCCTGCCTCTCTTGAGCACGGCACCTGGCAAACACCAGACGTCTGCATCAGGTGTCTGAGCAAATTCGGAAACTCCTGTCACATGGGGCAAAGGAAGGGGGCCCACCTAGCATGTGCTGGACCTTAAGACTAAAGCAGGAAGGATGAACAGGAGCAGAGCCATCAGGAAGGGGAATTCAGTGGAGTTTCAAGTGGGCTGGGTCTGGAGGGCATTCTTAGGGCATAAAAAGCAGCAAGGACCCCAGGGCTGTCATCCACGCCCCTGGCACACGGATGGCTAAGGGACTTTAGAGTATCTGAGTGGTTTGAAATGGGCAGCCGGTGACACGGGACCTGATGTGCTCTATAAGCGTCACGAGAGCTGCCACAGAAGGGCAAAGCACTGAGTGTCTCAGACAGGAGGGAAAGGGGAGATGGTGGGAGCCTGTGCTCTTTGGTGTTCTGAAAAGAACAGAGTCTGAGATGAAGCAAAGCTCACTCCCCCCCCACACACACACATCCCCTGGCAACTAGAACTGTCGTGGGTCCTTTAAGACAAGGCAGGGCTAGAACCAGCAGGGAAGCAGGGAGACACAGGCCTCCATAACACTGGGCAATCAGCAGGGTCTGTGAGAAAGAGGTGGTAGGAAGGACTTTGGTGGCTCAAGTCAGGAGGCGCCTATCCAAGGGGGCACTACCAGAGTCACACAGAGGCTAGCTCAGCTAGAATTTGTCCTTCTCTTCACTCACAGTAGTGGAGGCTGCAAGGGATCTATCTCTAAAGACCAACTCAGATGCGGGAAGGTAAGACAGAGTCGCCGATTTCTGAATTACAACAAGGTCAGCAAAGGAGCTTCTGACGGTCAAGCCAGCTCCGCTGAGTCCCCAGAACCTAACAGCTACCCTGGGACACAGATACCGATCAGAAACTGGGAGATGCTCCAGGGACACCCCCCTCCTCTTACCCCTCCCACAAGGATGGCCAGCATTTGTCGCCCTGTCCCCAACAAAGCTGCTAATGTAGCTGGTCTCTTGGGATAGGGAGCAAGGGGCAAACTTTGAATCTTTACATGCCACAAGGAAGAAAATCAATTCCAGGGCCCAAGGGAGGGTAGTCACAGCAGAAGGTCACTAGCCACTACAGGCAGCTGCACTGAGGCTTGGATGGCGGGCAGGGAGCAGGGGTGGCGGTGGCGGTGGGGGTGGGGAGATGGCTTCAAGTGAAGTAAGCATGCTCAAAGGTCTGCAGCAACCGGTTCTCCCTAAAAATCCTGTGTAGGTGTGGGGGTGGCGAGCCGGGCCACACAATGGAAGAGGTTCTTTGTCCTTCCCAAGAGTGGCGGGAGTCCAAATTTTGCCTCTTGTCACCTGGAGCAAAGTGTCTATTTTATCCACAGGGATCTGACTCATGGTCAGCGTTGATGTGGAAAGCTGACATTTTCAACGTTGGTAAGCAACAGCCAGTTCCCCTGAGCGGGAGAGACAGCCCTTGCACAGCCTAGGCTCTACGCCCGAGCACTTGGTGGGCTAGCATCAGCTTTCCCTCTGCTTCCATCCGAGATGCGAGACCAGGAATTTGGATTTCACTTTCAGATCCATTGTGGGGAGGAAGAAGACTCCAGATCTACTCAGGGGCCTTAAACCTCCCTGCAGCCAGGGTCCCGACCTGCCCCTTGCATATTCTGCACCCTGAGGCAGCTGGGGACCACTCTTCCATTCAAGTGATGCAAATGGGCTGGGGGTGGGGTTAGGCAGAAGTCGGAGATCAAAGAGGAAGAGCCTTTCCAGGTCTGTGGGACCTACCAGTATCCAGATGTTAGAGAACATTCAGTCCCCCCCCCCTTATTTTTTCATGACACAGAGATAATTCCTGCTTTGTTTTATGATATTCAAAACTTAGAGCAGCCCACAGAATGGAACGTCCCGACACGTGATGGTTTCAATCTAAAATGTGCTACCCAGGTTTACATTTTGATGCTCAGACCCAATTGGTGCCAGTCATGTGGATTGAAATCACCATAAGTTAAAGATAAATTCTGCTTACAGATGTCTATTAACAGCTATAAAGAGGTGACTAACACAGCCGTACTTGGGGGTCGTAAAAAGCAGCGAAGCTTCCAGAATGAGAAGACCTCAGGAGGAAGTGGCCTTGCAGACAGGAAGGCACAGTGTATGGGAGGGGCTGTACCAAGGGAGGGCTAAGGAACAGAAGCCAGCTCCCCACAAAGCCACCGCCTGGAGGCCACACCCTAACACTGCCCGCAGTCTGAGGAGAATTAAGATGAAATTAAAAACTGCTGGGGCTGCGCCACCAGCCCGATCCGTAAAAGAACGAAGACTTGGCCTCCTTCGGAATTAAAAACGTCTGCTCTACCAGGGACAACGGCAAATTAAAGGACAAGCCACAGCTTGTAAGAAAATATTTGCAAGTCACAGATTTGACGAAAGACTTGAATCCAGATTGTTATAAAGAATTCTCAAACCCCAGCAATGAGAAAATAAACAACCTAATAAAAAGTCAAGCAAACTCTTAACACATACTTCGCCAGCATGGACAAATAACAAATAAAACATATGTAAGGGTGTGCAGTATCGATAAATACTAAGGCAAATTAAACCCACAGTGAGATGTCACTCTATCGCTATTGCATTGACTAAAATACAAAAATAAAATGCAAAATAGCAAACGCTGGTGAAGAGACAAGGCAACTGGAATGTGCACACATTGTCGGTTCAAGATAGTAAAACTGTTTGCAGAAACAGTGCAGTGGCTGGGTACTGTACCTTCCCTAGACACCTGAAGTATCTTTCTCCCTGAGTATAGTGCTCGAAAATGAAAATTGATGTTCTCTTTGAAACCCTGAGTCCAGATATTTTGGAATAAATTTACACTTTGTTACCATAAAATGCAAACAAACTGAATAATTTTTAAGGAGCCAATAAAAAAAATAGACCATAAGGCATCCACACATGGAATACTACTCAGCAATGAAAAAGAACAAAGTACTGACATATACTATGTGCCTGTATTAGACGTATATGGTGCTAAATGGAAAATGTCAGATGCTAAACTAAATACCAAATACAGGACGGCAAAACCATGGACCAGAATGTGTCAGCAATTAACAGAGGAAACCATGTGGGAAGGGATTGATGACAAAGGACTTTAGTAGCATTTGAATCCATGCAGTGTCTTAACTATGACGGTGGTTAGATGAGGGTTCGTGTTTGTCCACATCGGTAGAGGGGTCTAGTGAAATGGGTGGCTTTTAATACAGATGAACTTAAAAATTAATTGGATTGAAGAGGTTCCTTGTTGGTTGGTCAATTGGTCTTATTTTAGGGGTTGGGCCGTCAAAAGACAATCTTACTGTGCAGTTCAGGCTGGTCCCAAACCAACCGGCATTTTAAATAGTGAGAAGTGTCTCAAAAAGCATTTTACACTCAATTCAAGATGATAAAATATGTTAGTCTTTTCTCTAACACCGAGACAAAAGGCCTGAGAGGGTCAACACTCGGAAGGAAACGTTTATGTTGGGTCGTGGTTTTTGAGGTTTCGAAGCATGGTCATGTGGCCCCATTGACGCTGGTTCTTGTAGTGAGGCTGAATATCACAATGCAGAGGGTAGGGCAGAGCTGTCCCCACCCACGGCAGAGAGAATCAGAAGGGAGGGGCTGGGTGCAAGCATTCCCTCCAACTGGTCAAGACGCAGAGAATGTCAGGGAAGGGCTCAGCCCTCCCCGAAAGGCTCAGGCACTGCCATGGGGGACGGCACTGAAAGCCTGTAAGAGCCAGAAGTTAGGGGGAACCTTCGCAAAAAAAGTGTCTTCTGGACTTGACAAGACCACTGCTCACACAAGCTCACAGCAGCTGCAGTCGCCTGCCCAGTGTCAGCCACGTCAACGTCCTACAGCGGAGAGGAGAGGCTCTCATGAGCTTCTGCCCTGTGCTGGTTCAAGTATGTCTGGCTCATGGGAAGTGGCACTGTTAGGAGGTGGGCTTTGAGGGTTCCTAGTACTCGAGCTCCACCCAGCACGAGAGAGGCCTGCCTCCTGACTGTCTTAAGACCAAGATGTAGAATTCTTGGCCCCTCCAGCACCATGTCTGCCTGGATGCTGCCATGCTTCCCACCATGAAGATAATGGACTAAACCTCTGTAAGGCAGCCTCAATTAAATGTCTGCCTTTATAAGAGTTGCCTTGGCCCTGGTGTCTCTTCACAGCAATGAAACCTTACCTAAGACACACCTAGGGAGCTATTTACAGTTGATGGCTTTGGAGAGAGGGAGAGTCTGTTCTTTAGGGATACGACCCTGGTAGGCTGCCCATGCGTCCCTGGATGGTCCTACACACATGAATATTTGGGCAGCACAAATTGAACTTTGTGGATTATAAAAATAAGTAAATAAAAATTTAAGAAGAGGACACTAAGCTGAATGTGGGGGCGTGAAGTGGATTTGGGAGGAGCTAGAGGAGAAGAGGAAGTGAATTTGATCAAAACACATTTTATGCAGGTGTGACATTCTCCAAGAATGAAATTATTGTGTTTTAAAGTAAAAAAATAATAATAATAATTTAACACATATATATCCAGTTAAGTTTTGCTTTTTTATTTTTTTCCTTCTCTGGTGCTTTGTACCAGCCCCGGAAATACTTACAATATTTCCTTCGAGAACACCCCACCCCACTCCCAGTGGCCTGGTTCCTCCTCCTAGCTTCATCTCCTGGCCTCTCACCAGCTCGCCATGTCCTATAGGCAATGAATCTGTCATGAGCCAACCCACTGATGAGGTCAGGGCCCTCATGATCCATCGCCTCCCAAAGACCCCAAGCCTTCAGCATGTGCACTCTGGAGGGAGAGATCTCACGTCCAAACCATAACACAAAGAGAGCTTATTCCATTTAACAGATGTGGGGAAGCCCCTGCCTCTTCCTCCTGGCCTAAAAGGTTCTAGAAGACAGAGTAGCTTACCATCCCTGTCTTCCAGAGATGCCTCCAGAGCAAACCAGATCCAATCAGAGTCTGAATCTTTCCTGGAGCAGGCCACATTAAGGTAGGCATGGGAGAGTGTAGATTCACGGTGTATACCCTTCGGGTAGGCAAGAGTATGCATACACACAAACAAGGCTGGTTCCAAAGCAGGCAGGGACGGTGGGCATGTGGAGGAAGGCCAGACCACACAGACTGGTGGGAAACTCATTGAGGGTCTGGTTGGCACAGTCCTGAGACTCCTGTGGGGACTTGTATGGGAGCCAGATGGAACATAAGTAAATATCAACTGTAGCCTCCTTTAAATCAAACGGAACAGGGCATGGGGAGGCCCTCCTCCCCAAACAAGGCAATTAGCCCATCACAAGGAGAGCAGCCACAGGAGGTCACCATGACCCCACCAGCTGACATTTATAGAGTGCCTACCACTTGCCAGGCACTCCTGCCAGGGTCGCACACAGATGGACCTATTTCATCCGCCTATGGCATTTTTATGACTCCCATTTGCAAGCAAGAAAATAGAGGCTGTAGAGCGACAAAGTAACACATTCAAAGTCACACGGGTACAGGGCAGAATAGGGGTTCAAATCTGGGCACCTGTCTCTTGGCTCCTCCTCTTGGCTGGATGTTCGATCTGCGTAATCACAAGAACACTGGGAACTTTAGGGTTGTTTCCCAGCCGTGTTTTTCTGGGTCAGTGTTAACACACATGCACACGCTCACACACGCGCATGCACACCCATACACATGCATTCACACACATACAAACACACGCACTCACACATACACATGCACACACACATGCACACACAAGCTTTCCAGCCTTTCTCAAGCCCAGTTTCACACATCCATGGCACATATAAGAATATGGGACTCTGAGGTAGTTTCTCAACCCTCATGGAAGCTGATGGAACCACGGAGTCAAATGGATTACAAGACACTCATTCTTAAGAAGAATATGTCTTTTTCCAAAAGAGGCTAGGGCGTGTGAGCAGAAGCGAGAGCCAAATGACGTCTGAGCCATACAGCCAATAAATTAATTTCATGTGGGAGGAAAAAAATAAGCTGGACTGGCCCAGGGTTATTAAAGACCCCGTCAGCATAAAGATCTCATTGTGACAGACCTCTCTGGCGGGGTCTCATCGGCTGAAGCTGTTTTAGATTCTAGAGTCCCCTGTGCCTAGCAAAGATTCCACATCAAATGCAGAAAAGATGGACCTGTCTAGACATCCCATTGCATGTAAGAAATAATAAAAAAAAAATGCACACATCCTTCTTGTAGGTCCCTAGAAGGAGGGCCTGTGCAGAGCTCCAGTCGGGCTGCTGGCAGCTGGCAGCGCCAGGGAGGGAGTGCAAACACAGCCGTTCTGACTCGGGAAGAGCCTTTTGTAGAAATTATTAGTGAGCTTCTAGAAGATTCCGAGGGCCGTTACTGAAAATTAAAGGGGGCAGTTTTCATTGTGGAGGCAACGGTCGCCTGAGAGATGCAGAGATACACGTCAGTGAGTTGTGTATGGAACACAGGCTAACCTACATCAAAATTGGTGGTCCTACAGCCAGAGCTGAGTTCAAAGCTCTCTTTGACACAGCCAGGAAACAGGGAGGGCCTGGAAGCCAGGAGAGGAGGGGGAGGTCTAGTTAATCTCATTAGTAGCAACAGGAGCGGAGCCATCCAACATGTGAGTGTTTATTCAACAGCTACTCTGGGCAGAACTGCTAGGAACTAGTGTTCGGTGCTGGTGGAGATGTAGTATGTCCTCATGACACTCTCGGTGCAGGAACCCAAACCTGGCATGAAAGGACACACAGGACCCTGTCCACCTCTCCACCCTCACCCACACTTTCCACATAGGCGACAGAACTTGCGAGTTTGTCTGCCACTAAAAATCAACTTAGGGCCTCCCTACTTCCTGCTTCCTCTTTCCCTTCTCCCACCCCAAAGTTCTTGGTCCAGCCTCTGTTTACCTGAATGTTCTCACTTCTTCCTCATAGGGTCACCTCAACCACCCTTGCAAAGTCCCTTTCTTTCCCCTCCCATGAGTTGACATAACATATCAAAGCCATTGTCTTGGCTCTTTTGTGTTGGTTGCTGTGATAATATGCCTAAGTCTAGATAACTTACAAAATAAAGAGGTTCATTCAGCTCATGATTCCTTCTACTGAATATTCCAAAGAGCCCATAATACCAGCATCCCGAAGAAGGCCTCCGAACTACATCACAATATGTTAGGGAGATGGAAAGTTGCCACGAGCAGAAAGGGTCATGGTGTGAGTTTGTATAACAAACTTGTCTAGAAAGACAGAAGTAACCCATTCCTGAGAGTGGAGGCGTTACACCCCAGTTACTTGCCAGTAGGTCCCACCTGGTAAAGGTCCCATCACATCAACACTCCACACTAGAATACAAGCTTCCTGGTTGCTTGTCCGTACTGTCTCTCCAAGGCTAGATAATCACCAGCCTGGGGCAGAGACCTAACCAGCTTTGGAAACTTAGAAATCTGGTGGCTCCTGGAGTGTTAGGCATCCACCCAGTGCCTTAAACTGTGAAGAACAACAGAGTCGGGAGATGGCCCTTGAGGTTATAGAGAATCCAATTGAAGTAAGTTAGAAAGCACCTCATAAAGGGACACCCAGGTCTAAGGGTTCTAGTGTTGTAAGGTACCATTCCCGGAGAGCTGCAAAGAAAGGTCTATCCCCAACCACCGCCCAAGCAGAAAATCTACGACAGATGGAAGCAAGGACAGCACCAAATCCAACTGGGTGGGCCGAATGAGTT
>NC_034590.1:8912492-8934600 GCF_900095145.1 Mus pahari | reverse complement strand
TACAGTCTGGGTGAGGGGTTACGTACAGTCTGGGTGAGGGGTTACGTACAGGAGTGTGGGTAAAGGGTTACTTACAATCTGGGCATGTGGTTACGTACAGTCTGGGTGAGGGGTTACGTACAGTCTGGGTGAGGGGTTACTTACAGTCTGGGTAAAGGATTACTTCCAGGAGCATAAGTGACGCAGAGGCAGCAGCAGCAGCAGCAGCAGCAGCAGCGCCCACCCCAGCAGGAGTGACAAAAGCCTGGAAACCTCCAGCACACTGCACAGCCTGCAGGAAGCTCAGCAGGTTAGAGAGTGTCTTTTCCAGGTAGCTCCGTTAGTCTGAGAGTATCCCCAGCATGCTCATATATGCTTTGGGAGGGAGGGGCCTAGTAAACCTGGCACCCATAAAAATAAAATAAAATAAAATAAAATAAAATAAAATAAAATAAAATAAAAAGTTCATGCACAGTGGCGCATGCCTGTAACTCCAGCACTGGGGCTGAAGAGAGAAGAGGATTCCCCAACTACACTGACAGGTAACTCTAGCCAAATCAGTAAGTCCCATGTTCCAAGAGAGGCCTTCTCTTAAAAAGGTAAGGAAGGCTGGAGAGATGACTTATACACACATACAGATTGCACACACACACACACACACACACACATACAGATTGCACACACACACACACACACACACACACACATTGTATTAAGTGCTCTTCCGGAGGACCTAAGTTTGGTTCCCAGCACCCACATAAGGCAGCTCACAATCCCCTGTAACTGCAGCTCTAAGGGTTCTGGTACCCCCTCCTGGCTCCCACAGGCACCTTCATTTGTATGTGCATACCCACAAAGGTACACACATACATATAACTAAAAGTAGCTAAATCAATCTTAAAGATAAAAAACAATAATGTGGAGAGTGATTAAGGAAGACACCCTACTTTTATCTGTGGATTCACTACCTACACACGCGCACACACACACACACACACACACACACACACCACAGCTATACACACACCCCTACACAGCCCTACAGACACCTATACACTCACACACACATACACACCTATACACACATACACACACAGCATCCTTTGAAGCCGTGCCCTAGTGACCCATTTCCAACCAGGGCCCATCTCTTACTATGCCACTCAGATCTTAATTCTTCGGGGAGTCCAGCTTAGATGGGATCAGAGCCCTCGTGATGTAATCGTATCTCAAAGGCCCATCCACTGACCACCAAGGCCAGCACATGAACCATCTGGAAATATTTTCGTATTCAGACCACAGCACAGAGACCCTGGCAGGTGACGTCTGGTGAGACTGTGGGTGAGCGGGTATCTCAAAAGACGGACACCCGTGGGGCACGATCCCTGTGTAATAATCTTCTCACCACTGAGGCCAAATACCTAACAGGAAACAAGAATGTAAGCAAGGAAGGGTTTCTCTGGGTTCACAGTTTGAGAGGGTACAGACCTTAAGAGCATCAAAGGTGTGGCCGAGTTCATAGCATCAAGTTTGTCTCCACGGACCGGGAAGCAGAGAGCTTAGGACAGATACTGACTGAGGATACAAGGATGAAGACCAGAGCCTCAGCACCCCACACTCTGCGCCTACTTCTTTACCTCTCAGAGCAGCACACGGGCCGCATCCACCCACGCACGCACGCACGCACGCACGCACGCACCTACACTACTTTCTTCGAAGCCACGCCCCCAGACATGCCAAAACAGCTAGGAACCAAGTGTGCAAACACACAAGCCCCGCAGCTGGATGCTTGTGAGACTTGTCAGACACCAGGAGAGGGGGCTGCTAGGAATGACAGTCACCCGACCAACCCCCCAAGAAATGCATTCCCACACTGCCCACCTCTCTATGTTCTTGTCCAGCTTCCTAGGCAACATGAGTCTTTGCTCTCCCTGGCCATCTCTCCAGCCAGCACCCTCAAGGATCCGCGCTCATCCCTCACACCTCCACAGGAAGCCATGGGGCATGAATCATTTCTCTCTGTCAACGTTATATTTCCCTGTTTTAAAAAAGAGCACCTATTCTTCTTATTCTGAGGAGGGAGGAAAAAAAAAAGTGCCTCTTTTGGGGGGCTTAGAAGGTGGCAGGATTTTTCAATATATTCATGCAAACGAGATATTTCATCTCATGGATTTTATCCCAGTTCTGTCTATGCACATTTTAAATAAATTAAGATGAAATAAATCCATTTTATTATATTACCCGGTGCCATCTCCATGAAATAATGCCCATATTTGTATTTCCTAAGGAATGTTGACGTGGCTAAAAATGTTGCAGCAGCTGTAATCTTTAAGGATTGTGCTGCCAGGAAAAAAATAAATCTAGGCCTTTGTTTGGAACCTAGAGTGGCACACCTTTGATTGAAATGGCCTAAAATATCCATCCCCCCCGCCAAACATGGGCAGAGCAGTAAAGTATACAGAATTGATCACCACTGGCTCAGACACAAAAATGGCGTGGCTTCCTCTGTTTCATAACATCTGTCCTCTTCCTCCTCCCATAAACCATGCGGCAGAAAAAAATGGCCCAGGTCCCCCTTTGTTAGGGGAGGAAGGAAGGTTATAGAGGTCAGTTCCCAGAGCGCTCTCTCGGACCCTGGGTGGCAGCACAGCGGTTCCATCTATACCCAAACCCTAGCTAGCACTTCTGCCTTCTGATGCCTTCTCAAGATGGAAGTAAGAGTGTGGGTGGTGACAGAAGGCTTGAATTTGAAGCACCTTATTCTCCTAGGAGAAAGACAGACAAAAAAGCATGGATAATCACCCAGAAGGCTGACCTAGATGCAGAACCCGGATCACATGAGGGATGGCGGGAAGAAGACGGAGATTATGTCATCTGCCCCCTCATCGGAGTGGGCATTAAGCTGTTTTAATCTTTGTTGTGAATATGTGTGTGTGTGTGTGTGTGTGTGTGTGTGTGTGTGTGTGTGTGTGTGTGTGTACGTGTACGTGTACGTGTATATGTGGTGGAGCCAACCTGAGGAATAAGGGTTTTATTTTGACTCACAGTTTCAAAGGGTTCTGTCCATCATGGTGGGAGGGCGGGGCTGAGAGGCTCACATCATAGGGGATTGAAAATGAGACTAAACATGCTGGCTTTCCTCTCTTCCCCCTTGTTCAGACTCAGGGCATGACTCTCCCCTAATCCACACACACCCAACCCAGTTAATCCCCTCTGTGACATTCCACTGGGCATCACAGAAACTACCACAGGTGTGTCTCAATCCTCAATCTTCTAAGTATTTCTAAATCACACACACACACACACACACACACACACACACACACGTGCGCGCACGCACACATGTAATCATACTGCCTGGTGGTCCAAACTATCAACAGGTAAAGCCACAGCCTCCCAAGTAAGGCCATGGTTTTCCACAGAGCTGGCAGTGTCCTGTGGAGGCAGGGAGCAGTCCTGAGGAAGGGCAGCCACCAGTTTGATCTAAGCCCTGATCATCCACCCTGCTCAGACCTCCTCACGTTCCATCCTGCCATGCACTAACAAGCCATCGCTTTCCACCTTGCATTATGTCCAATATACACAGGAGAGCTGGATGAGACTATTGAGTTTCTTCCATCTGCTTCTTTCAAGACAGCCTCTTGGAGTAAGGTTGGCAAGGGTAACTATTGCTGCCTGTGTGCTCAAAAGGCAAGGGCCTCACACTCCAGTACCCTGTGGTACATGAGTCCAGAGGCTGGAGCACCTAGCCTCAACATCCCTAAGGCTGGCCTTCTTTATGGCTGAGTTTAAAATGAGGATTCACATGCTTTAGAGAAAGGAAATATCCTATCAGAAAAGCTTGTCAGGTTCCCTTAACGAGAGTTCAACACAAATAAGCAAACATCCTCTTCCCTCTAGAATAGCCCATCTTCAGAATATGCACCTTCTCTGCCTAGCAGAGTCACCAACACCAGAAACGCATAGCTAACCTCACAAAAGAGAGCTCCATCCATGGTCCACATGGATGCAAAATGTGGACCATGCACTGATAGAAGCTGGTTCCAGAATCTTCTGTGCATTTTCAAATATCCCAACAGGATGGGCAGTCCTGCCTCCATTAAACATCAAGAGGCCCGGACTTCCTTCTCCATGTTTTTATCAGGGTCAGCTAGCAGAAGACTCGGTGGGGTGTGACGGCTACTCTACAGCCCCCTCATCTTACATGGCCCAG
The DNA here is from genome assembly GCF_900095145.1 of Mus pahari. NCBI lineage: Eukaryota > Metazoa > Chordata > Mammalia > Rodentia > Muridae > Mus > Mus pahari. The sequence continues at coordinate 8,930,411 of NC_034590.1, read as the reverse complement.
TGATATTCTGGGCTGGCTCCTCCTCCCTCTACCGCTATTACTGTCAATTAGGTTGAGCCTGATAAGCCACCTTTGACGAAACGCCGGAGCAGCAGAGACATAAACAACGCCAAAGCCTTTGGAGCTGATATATGGACGCATTTAATAAACATTTGTTTGCATATTTTTTATCATGCTAATGAATATAATTACTTTAATTTATGTCATCAAGCTATGATTTGGTTCTGATCTATACGTCACTTAAATGTGTAATGTTAGCATTTTGCACACACTGGCAGTTTGAGGGGGAGGGTTCCTTCCTCCTCTAGGACCTTGGAAGAACATTGCACCCTCTCAGAGGATGGACCCAGCTCTACATCTGGGAGGAGGCAGTTTAGAACCCCCAGGGTGGGTATCACAGACTACCTTAGAGACTTTCTCCAAAGCCCACAGATTTTCTTCCTTGTGTTTTTCTTTTGATAATCTCCTTAAGGAGAGGCCGAGGCACAGTGCTCAACGCACAGCCCTGAAAACCAAGAGTTTTCATCATACTAATGGGTTTCACTGATGGGAAAAAAAAAGTAATGCCATGTTTATTTTTTTAATTTGAGAAAATAAAAATTACAGAAAGGGATTAGCTAAAGGTGGTAAGTTCTATGGCCTTCAAAATCCAAGATGGAAGACATAGACAACATTGTCTAGACCACAGAGGACTAGGAGGAGGGCAGCGAGGAGGGCAGCGGCTGATACCCAGCCAGGGTTGGACAGTCACATGACAAAAATCACACAAGGATTCATTTTTCAGGATGTATCATCATCATTAAACAGCCTGCAGTTAGTTTACACGTATCTCTGTAAATCACACTAGCATACAAGGAGGGTTAGCCCTGGACAGTAAAAGGTATAGAAAATATCATTGATTAAAAGAGAGAGAGGAGGAGGCAAGGGACAGTGTTGGAAGGAAAAAACCACCTCCTGCAAATTGTCCTCTGACCCCTACACATGCCTACACAATAAACAGGCAAACAAACAAGTAAACAAACAAACAAACAAACAAACAAATAAATAAATAATAGATGTAAAAGATGAAATCAGAGCCACAGAAACCGACACAAAGCTCGCGGATGGCGTGTGAGACTTGGAGGGACATCCACGGAACACTGGCTGAAGAGCCCGGATGGAAGTGTGCAAGAGTCTGCCTTAGCCATTTCCGTCACACAGCCAGCATATCTAGCAACACTTTTCATAGATGCTGGCCTTCTGGAGACATGATTCTCATGAGTATCCACCTCAGAGAGAGACAAGGAACACCCACTCAACACGATATGTTTACCCCCCCACCTTCTCCAGTACATGGGAGCAAGCTAGAGGAAAAGATTAAAAGATTAAAGATGGCTGGAGACTTGTCCACCGCACAGAGACACTCTGTATGCCTAAGTATAGAAGTGACTCCTTGATGTGGGAACAAGTAACATTCCAAAGGGGGAAAATAAGCCCACATCAATCTTTATGCTTAAAAAAATATTAAGATCTGGGAGATGGCTCAGTGTGTTTGCTGCACACGCATGAGGGTTTAAATTAAGCGTGTTCAGTGCACACATCTGAACCCCTAGCACAGAGTGCAGAGAGGAGCAGATCACTGGAGCTTGTGGCCAGTCCATGAGCTCAAAATTGAGGTAGGGACAAAACATGTGGTGCACGCCTTTAAATCCAGCGCTCAGGAGGCAGTCAGGTAGTTGGCTGTGAGTTCAAGGTCAGCCTGGTCTACATAGCGATTTTCCAGCCATGGCTATACAGTGATACCCTGTCAAAAAAAATTTTAAGTAGTATGGAAAATGATAGAGGAGGATATGTGATGAATAGATTCTGGCCTCCATGTACAAATACAAACACATGAGCATGCGTGCACACACACACACACATATAAATAAACATACCACACACACACACACACATTCACACATATACATACATTCACACACACATAAACAAACACACCACATGTATTTACACACACATACACATAAACAAACACACACATACAAATTCACACACAAATACACATACATATAAACAAACACACATACACACATTCACACACATAAACAAACACACACATACATTCACATACACATTCACACACAAGTACACACATATAAACAAACACACATACCCATATTCACACAAACAAACACACAAATACCAACATACACATAAACAAACTATACATCTACTCATATACACCAACACACATATAAGCAAACACACACACACACATACACACACACTCCTCAAAATCAACTTCAGTCTGAGACCTAAGTGTAAAAGGTAAAACCATATATTCTTTAGAAAGAAAATCTTTAAGACCTGGGACTAGACAAGATATTCTTAGATCTGACATCCAAGAAAATTGATAAAACATACTATGCCAAAAATTTTAATATTACTTCCTTAAAAATGTGTATTGTGACTGAATAGAAATGTTTGAAATATTGTCAAATTTCATTTTCAAAGCCAGAAGTAGTGGTACACCTCTGTAACACAGCACCGGGGAGACTGAGGCACGAGGCTCATGAGTTCCACAGTGGTTCTCACTTCGAGAGTCACACAGCAGATGTCCTGCATATCAGGTATTTGCATTATGATCTGTAACAGTCACAAAATTACAGTCATGGAGTGGGAACAAAATCATTTTATGGCTGGGGGGTCACAGCAACATGAGGACCTGTGTTAAAGGTAGGTTGAGAAGCACTGGTTTACAAGTCTGGGGCTTGACTAAGCCACATGATGATCATGATAATGCCTATCTCAAGCAAAACAAAACAAAGCAGCACACACAACAGAGTGCTAATACCCAGCATAAGGGAGAACTCTCGAAACACATCGGAAAAATAGAAATGATCAAAATTGGAAAATGGGTAAAAGGCAGAGGTGTTTATCTCACCGCAGAGAACATACGAATGTCACTGCAGTGGCGTTCATAGGCAGGGGAAGATGTGAGTTAGGACCCTGACACAGAACGAAGCTCTCTGCACACTGATCAGAATGCCTAAATTAGAAAGAGGGGAGGCATCCATGCTGAAGAACCCACAAAGGACAACATCACTCCAAGTCCCTCCTGAGAATCCTGATCTGTAAGCCACTCTATAAAAGAGCTCGACAGACTTCTTAAAAAAGAAGAAAGAAGAAAGAAAATACACCAACTCCCACAGGAGCCAATAAAGGCACTCTGAAGTGTTTATCCCTGAGAAAGAAAACCTATGTTCCCATAAAACGTGACACAAGTGTTCATAACAGTTTTATTTGTAATCAAAACAGGGAACAGCCCAGATATGGGAAGGAGACTGGGATAAGCCGTTAGGGCTGCATATGCACCGTGGAATACTACTGAGCAGTTAAAAGGAATGAACTCTGACTTAGATGCATCAACTGGGACAAATCTCCCTGCAACTGGGCCACTTGAGAAGGTTGTTCTAAGGGTTAGCATGTACTGCTTCGTGCATATAACCTATAGCATGTAAGATTCTCTGGAGGACCTTTGTGACATCCTTTGTGACATATTTAACATAGCAATGAAGCATAGGTCAGAGACTGTGGGAGCTAGGGCCATGGGGATGGAGACAACAGCCTGAAAGATTCTCATGGGAAAAGTCTGTCTAGTTGAATGTTAATGTGTCGTCACAGGATGGTACCCTTGTGACAAATGAGTAAAGGCTTCAGGAAGCTCCCTCTGCTGCTTCTTGCAACTGTGTGGACCTGTACTTGTCTCACCAGAAGCCTTTCAAAGACAGAGCCACTTGTAAAACACTTTTTTTAAAATCCCTCATAAATTTAAACACAGTCTTGCCATATGACCTAGCTATAAATTCTGCCCCCAGGGTATTTAAGAGAAATCAGGACCAATGTTGTGAATAGTCTCCGTGTCCATCAACTGAAAAGTGGATCAGCAAGCTTTGTTATAACTGCATGTGGTAAATCTTTAAAGATGTTTTCATTTTTATTGAGTGTGTATGGGTGTTTTGCCTGCACATATATCTGTGTACCATGTGTGTCCAGTGCCCGAGGAGACCAGAAAAGGGCACCCTTAGAACTGGAGTTACAGATGGCTGTTAGCCACCTTGTGGATTCTAGATGTAGTCTGGTCCTCTGCTGAGAGCATCAGTGTTCTTAAACACAGGTGATGCTCAAAAGCTTTGCACTACATCAACAGAGGTACAGGATCCAGCTCATATGGTCGACCTGTAACACACCTCTGGGAAGGCAAAACTGGAGGTCAGTGGGCAGAGTTACAGTTGTCAGGGTAAAAGGATCAGAATTAAAGCAGGAAACAACTAAGGATGCCAAGGTTTATTAAAGTATACATTTTAAGGTTATGAAAAAATTAGCTGAGAAAAGTGGAACCATCTAAAAGGTCAGAGGGCGTGGCCAAGAAGAGGAGGGGCAGGAAACTAGAGAGCAGAGGGGCTCAGCGTACAGTATATACTTATATGAAAACCTAAAGATAATAATAATAAATGCTTCAATAAGAATCACTATTATGAGCCGGGCATGGTGGCATTCACCTTTAATCCCAGCACTCGGGAGGCAGAGGCAGGCGGATTTCTGAGTTCGAGGCCAGCCTGGTCTACAAAGTGAGTTCCAGGACAGCCAGGGCTATACAGAGAAACCCTGTCTCGAAAAATCAAAAACAAAACAAAACAAAAACAACAACAACAACAACAAAAGAATCACTATTAGGAAGAAACTAACACAACCAAGAACACGCAACCATTCAAGAAGCCACTACCAAAGGACCCTGCAAGGCAGCTCTTCTCAGAAGGAGACTGGACCACACCCAGTCCTTATTTGTTCTTGAGAGTAATTGCAGAACATTCTGGAAATGCAGCAATGCTGTGATAAGGATAAGTCGCATGCCCTCACATGCCCTCGCACGCCCTTTGGCTGGGCAGACTAGACTTCTCCACATTAAGATGACTTTTCTCCAGGTGTTTTTCAATTTTTGTGCTACTATGAATCTGTTTGTTTTTTCTAATAAGGATACTGGTGTAGCCGAAGCTACCCATTTATATGCTCATTTTGTAGCTCAAGCCGGCCTTGAATTGCTGGTCGTCTACCGGCAACTCTTCAGCGTATCCTGCTGAAGAGTATCAGTGCAAGAGGCCGAATGCTTCTTTTCTCCTGGCCCATTTTATAGAATTTTCTTATTAACCTCAGTGTTTTATCAACTGAGTATCTTCCCCTTTCTAGGGAGCTGCACTTCCAGAAAAATCAAAATGATACTTTCATCTCTTCCTTTCAATTATTGAACTGACTTTTTAATGTTTTCTTGTTACATAGCGTTGGCTAGGACCTCCAATACACTACTGACTGTGGTGTTGAGGATAAACTTGGTCTTGGTCAGGCCTGGTTTTAAGTGTGTGTGTGTGTGTGTGTGTGTGTGTGTGTGTGTGTGTGTGTGTGTGTGTGTGTGTGTGTTCATTGCACAGAAGGTATGTGGGAATCAAAAGCCAGCCTTATGGCGTCAGCTCTCTCTTTTCACCTTAAGTTGGCTCTGGGGATCAAACTCAGGTCATCAGCCTTGAGCAGCAAGCACCCCTGAGCCATCTTGCCAGCCCATGAATTGTCAGTCTCTTGAATATGTGATAAAGATGGCTTACATTTTTCATGAAAGTGTGTCCTTGATTAGCTTTTCAGCTTTGTCAATAGAAACAGCAAATTTCTACTTTCTACTACTTCTAAAGCTGATCTTAACGTGTTTGATAAAATCCTGCATTTCACCCATTTTCTAATTTATATAAAGCTGCTATCTTATCAAACTTAATTGGCCTGCATGTGTGTGTGTCCTCTTTCACCCGATGCCGTTTGTGTATAGCGCCTCTTTGTCCCTGGCCAAACTGAGGAAGGTTTTATTGATCAACTCTACTTGTTGTGTTGACCTTGCTTATTCTGTGAACGTCAGTCTTTAATCTTGACTACAGCTCTCCTTAACTTTCTGTAGGTTTGATTTTTGGTTCTCCCAAGTATCTCGAATATTATGTTTGGTCCATTTGGTTTCAATTTCCCTCATTTTCTAATGAATGCATCTAAGTCCATAAATTTCCCTCTGATAACTGCTTTGGCCACATCTCACAGGTTTTAATATTTAATGCTCTATTGCTTATTTCTAAATAGTGTATAATTTTCATTTTTATTTCCTTATTAGCACAAGGCTTTTTATAAGTGTTTCTGTGTTTATGATTGTAGATATTGATTTAATCTCTCTTTTACTTATTTTCTCATTTGTTTGGGGGATGAAACTTAAGACAATTCTATTTTTTGTTGTTGTTGTTGAGATTTCCTCTGCTGTCAAATGCATTTTCAGTTTATGGGAGTGGCTTGTATATTTGAAAGGGAGAGGTATGTAAGTTTGTTATACAAAGTTGTTGGTTGTGTCATTGAAATTCTGTATGTCACACTGGAGAGAGGGCTCAGCCGCAAAGAGCACTGGCGGCTCTTGGAGATAACCTTGATTTCAATGGAGTGTACTCCTTAAGTCTCTGGCATTTAAATATGTGGTCCCCAGTTGGTGGCTGCTTGAGAAGAATTAGGAACTGTGGCCTTGCTGGAGGAACTATATACTGGGGGTGTCAGGCATAGAGGTTGCCAAAGCCCCCTGGAACTCCCAGGAACCTCTGGGCTTTCTGTTCCTTGTTAAGACATGAGCAGTCGCTGCTCTAGCTGCCTGCTGCCTCCTACTTCCGGTGCACCATCATGGACTCTAACCCTCTGGAACTGTAAGCCCCCAATTAACCATTCATTCTATAAACTGCCGCAGTCATGGTGATAAAAATAGAAGAGTAGGGCTGAAGAGATGGCTCAGCTGTTAAGAGCACCGACTGCTCTTCCGAAGGTCCTGAGTTTCAAGTCCCAGCAACCACATGGTGGCTCACAACCATCCATAATGAGATCTGACTTCCTTTTCTGGAGTGTCTGAAGACAGCTGCAGTGTACTTATGTATAATAAATAAATAAATAAATAAATAAATAAATAAATCTTTAAAAAATGAAAAAATAGAATAGTAAATGGTGATAGAAAAGTAAATAGACTCATGATTTTGGTTCCCAACACTCACAAGATGACTTACAGCGAGAGCATCTGACACCTGCTTTTGGCCTCCTTGGACATAAGGCACATGCATGGTACACAGACATACATACAAACAAAAAAAAGCATATATACATAAACTAAAAATAAATATGAATTTAAATTCTTTTGCTATTATTTTTGATTAATATACTCCCTAAAGAAGTATGAAATTTGTCCTGCTATGTTTTTTATCTTTATACATCTGTATTAGTTAGACCTCTCTAGGGTAACAGAACCAGTAGGATGAATGTGTGTGTGTGTGTGTGTGTGTGTGTGTGTGTGTGTATACATATATAGTAAATATTATTAAATATATATTAAATAAATTAAATATATATATTAAGTCAGCTACATTGAAATAATAACAACTGAATTCACACCTTAGACTGAGATCCAGCTAGTTGATTAGTCTTAGAGGATGGATGGAGTCCCATAAGAACTGATTCTTTCAGGAGAGGCTAGCTGAGAACCCAGTTTCTCAGTCCACAAGGCTGGGTGCTTTAACAGGTCCACCCTGGCACCAAAAAACCTGGAAGATTCCTGGAGAGCCAATGGTCCTCAGGCAAACGTAGAAGCCTGGAAATGCTGTTCCGACATCAGAGTAAGAATCAGCAGGCAGCCGGGTAAACGAACTCTGGCACAAATGAAAAACCTGTCCTTTTAAATCAGCATGGCTACCAGAAGGTGCCACCCACGCTCCTGTGGGTCTTCCCACACCAACCAAGCCACTGGGAAAGTTCTCCAGCTCAGGTTCCCTACTCAGGTGATCCTAATTTGTAGCAAGTTGACATGAAAACTAACCATAATAACATCTATCCACTTTATTTTATACTCTCCATTATTAAGGGCATGAAGGGATACAATTATCGTATCTTCCTGGCTGATTGTTCTTTCAAACAATATAAACCATTCTTTTATGCCCTCATGGCAATGTGTCCCCTCCTGCTTGAGAAGGCACCGAAGCCATCTTACACATTTTAATACAGTTACACTTATTTCTCAAGTCTGAGGGGTTTTTTCCCCACTGATTTAAGTAGTTCTTACATACCACACATCTGTTCATTGTGTTTTTGTAAACAGATTTTACTGATAAATTATTCATCTTTAGATGATAACAATTCTTCTGCCCTAACTTTAGATTTAAAACCACTAAGACTCCTAATAGGACACATGGTGGTTGGAATCAGAATGGCCCCTGTGCCGAATAGCTTTACGTCAACTTGACGCAAACTGGAGTCAATAGAGAAAAGGAAGCCTCAACTGTGAGAAAATGCCTCCATAAGATGAGATTGTGGGCAAGCCTGTAAGGCATCCTCTTAATTCATGATTGATGGAGGATGGCCCAGACCATTGCAGATAGTCCTTCATTCCTGGGCTGGTGGTCCTGGGTTCTATTAAAAAAAAAATAATAATAATAAAGGCAGAGCAAGCCAGTAAGCAGCACCCCTCCATGACTTCTGCATCAGCTCCAGGTTTCTACCCTGCTTAAGTTCCTGCCCTGACTCCCTTTGACGATGAACAGTGATGTGGAAGTGTCAACTTAGAATAAGAACTTTCCTTTCCAATTGGTTTTTGGTCATGGTGTTTCATCCCAGTAATAAAACCCTAACTAGGGCAGTCCCCAAAAGGCTCATGTTAGAATGCTTAGCCCAAAGTTAGTGCAACTATTTGGAAGGGATGGTAAAGGAGATGTGGCCTTGTTGGAGGAAGTGTGCCACTGGGAGTGGACCTGAAAGTTTCAGAAGCCCACGTGAGATGTAGCCTCACGTTCTCAGCCTGGTGCCTGAGGGTCAGGGTGTAAAGCTCTTAGCAACTGTTCCAGCTCCTGTACCAGGTCTGTGTGCTTCCCACCATGATAAGTCATGGACTCACCCTCTGAAACTATAAGCAAGCCCCAAACTAAACAATTCTTTTTATCACAGTTGCCTTGGGCATGGTGTCTCTTCACAGCAAGAGGGCAGTGACTAAGACAGGTCGTATGAGAGTTTCCACCATATTCCTGGATTCCCTTCACATTACTATTAAGCGATCATTTTGATTTGACCATCCACATACTTACTCCTCACTGCTTTCCACTATGTCTATAGGGTTTGTTCTGCAATTCTCTTATATTTGTTCTGTCACTATATAAAGAATTCCTCCAGATTTCCAGGTGTAAGGGCGATTCAGACTTTCCAAACTGGAGGTCCCTGACCACAGAGGGAAGAGTCCTTTCCCTGTGCATTATGGGATAGGTACCTGAGAGCATCCTTGACCTTCAGCCAGCAGATACCAGTAGCTTCACCCACCATGCTATGGCAATCAGAATGTTTCTGTAGATGGCCTAAATGTCTCTGCAGAGGCAAATGCCCCTGGACAAGCGCCACCAAGCTTTAAATTCTCTTCCTGTTCCCATTCTAGCTTTTGGAAGGACCTGATGGTGGATTTCCTCAAGCGCCCTTCGGCATATGTTGTGATTTGAACTACACATGTCCTCCATAGCCTAATGTATTTGAACACTTGATTCCCCATTGGTGACACTGTTTGGGGAAATTGAGGAACATTTAGTGGGTGGAGGCTTACTAGAGGAAGTATGTCACTGGGAGAGGCTTTGAAAGTTTAAAGCCTCCCCCAACTTCCTGCAGCTGCCTACCCCACACACACACATGTGGATGAAAATACAATCACCCAGCTTCCTGCTCCTGCTTCCATGCCATGCCATGTGTGGTGGTTTGAATATGCTTGGCCCAGGGAATGGCACTATTAGGAGGTGTGGCCTTGTTGGGGTGGGTGTGGCCTTGTTGGAGGAAATGTGTCACTGTAGGTGTGAGCTCTGAGGTGCTTTTGCTCAAGCTCCACCCAGTGTGGAAAGGGAGCCTCCTCCAGGCTGCCTATAGAAGGGATAGTCTCTTTCTGCTTATCTTTGGATCAAATTGTAGAACTCTCAGCTCCTCCTCTAGCACCATGTCTGTCTGCACACTGTCATGCTTCCCGCCATGATGATAACGGACAGAACCTCTGAAACTGTAAGCCAGCCCCAATTAAATGTTTTCCTTTGTAAGAGTTGCCATGCTCGTGGTGTTTCTTCATAGCAATGGAAGCCCTAACTAAGACGCCATACCATGCCTTCCCTGCCTGATGGTCTCTCCCTCTGGAACCATAAGTTAAATTAAAATAAAAAATTATTTGATGGGTATTTGATCACAGCAACAGAAAAATAGCTAAGAAACTAGGTGATTTCAGATTTTTCTCCAGCCACCTACTGGTGTGATACAATTTTAGTTTCCTTCCTTGCAATAGCAGAACAAAGCTTACTATTATCATGGTACACATCTGCAATATACAGTGTTGCTTTTCTAAATTACATTTATATTTATACTGACATGTGAAGTTGGCCAGTAGTTTTCCCTACTTACTTCCTGTTACCTTGTGACATAACAATTACGTTTCATTGTTAAGTGTGACTGTATCCTAACTTCGCCTCATATAGGATCACTCTGGAGACTAAGCCCTGGTATTATGTGTGGGAAGCTTTCTAGGGCACATTAAATGAGATGGGAACACCCACGTCAACTGTCAACTGCAAACAGAAAGGAGAAAACCAGCTCCGCCAGCGGAGCACCAGCATCCAGGTCTCTCTGCTTCCTGACTGGATACAATGTGACCAGCGCCTCAAAGATCCCGCCTCCATCGCTTCGCCACCATGATGAACTGCAACACCCTTCAACTGTGGACCTAAGGAAACATTTTTTTTTTTTTTTTGAATTTTTTAAAAGATATACTTTTTTTTCTTTTTTTTTTATTATTTTCTTTATTTACATTTCAAATGCTATCCCAAAAGTTTCCTATACCCCTCCCCCCACCTCTGCTCCCCTACCTTCCCACTCCCACTACTTGGCCCAGGCCTTGCCCTGTGCTGGGTCATATAAAGTTTACAAGACCAAGGGGCCTCTCTTCCCAATGATGGCTGATTAGGCCATCTTCTGCTACATATGCAGCTAGAGACACGAGCTCAGGGGTTACTGGTTAGTTCATATTGTTGTTCCACCTACAGGGTTGCAGCCCCCTTCAGGTCCTTGGGTACTTTCTCTAGCTCCTCCATTGGGGACCCTGTGTTCCATCCAATAGCTGACTGTGAGCATCCACTTCTGTGTTTGCCAGGCACTGGCATAGCCTCACAAGAGTCCGCAATATCAGGGTCCCTTCAGCAGAATCTTGCTGACATGAGCATTAGTATCTAGGTTTCTAAGGAAACATTCTTAAGGTGCTTTGTAAAAGGGACTAATATAGGAAAGTTGCTGTCTATATTCCTATCACAATAATTTTCCATTCTTCAAAAGATTTATACAGATTGCCTCTACGAAAACCCTTCTTTTAACATGTTCTTTCTTAAGATTTATATCTTTGTATTTTATGGGTATGAGTGTTTCCTGTACATATACCCACGTACCACATGCAGACAGTGCTTGGAAAGGCTGAAAGGGGGCACTGAAGCTGGAGTGACAGGTGGTTGTGGGCCACCATGTGGGTATGGAGAAATCAATCTCCATTTCTCTGGAAGAGCAGCCGTGTGTGCGCTTAACCAGTGAGCCGGTTGCTCTAGCCCCAAGGTTCTGCCTTCCTTCTTTCGCTTTCAGTGTTGCACACTTAAGCATTTAAATTTCCTAGGGCATCCATTTCAGTAGCCCGCTCTGGGTCACAGTGTACCTCTCTCTGGCTCCTTTCCTTTTCGGAATCCCTGGTTAGTCCTTTTGTTTCTAATATTGTACATATTTTCCCATCACCAGTTGGATGCTTTCAGCTACATGTGCTTTGTTTGACCAGTCAGCTATCTTCTCTAACTTACTAAGTTATATCTTATCATCCTTAATACCACCCTGGGTTTTCTTTAGTTGCCATATGTGGTGGCTTGAATGAAAATGGCCCCATAGGCTCACAGGAAGTGACACTACTAGGAGGTGTGGTCTTGTTGGAGTTCCATCCGGATATAGAACTCTCTCTCTCATCTACTTCTCCAGCACCATATCTGCCTGTGAGCCACCATGCTTCCTGACATGATGACAATGGACTAAACCTCTGAACTGTAAGCCAGCCCCAATTAAAGGTTTTCCTTTTTTTTTTTTTTTTTTTTTTTGGTTTTTCAAGACAGGGTTTCTCTGTATAGACCTGGCTGTCCTGGAACTCACTTTGTAGACCAGGCTGGCCTCAAACTCAGAAATCCACCTGCCTCTGTCTCCCAAGTGCTGGGATTAAAGGCATGCACCACCACACCCGGCTTTAAAGGTTTTCCTTTATAAGAACTGTTGTGGTCACAGTGTCTCTTCACAGCAATGGAAACCCTAACTAAAACACTATCTTTCTCATTTGATGTGAATTAAAAGTTTAATTTGTGTATTTTTATTCAACAGTCAATAATGCTGATATTTAGGGCTGTGTGGTTTCTTCTGAGAACTGCTTTGACCAACTGTGGGACCTAAGTATTGATACATAGTATTCTTGTTCTTCTTGTTTCCTGAAGAGTCTCTCAATACAAGAGACTTGTTCTTGTTTATCTGGGTTTAGTATTGTCTTTCTCTCAGCTCTGAGGAATGGACACTGAACCTTGTGTGTGCTAACTATATACCCCATCACTGAACTATATCCCAGCTCGATAGATAGATAGATAGATAGATAGATAGATAGATAGATAGATAGATAGATAGATATGTGTATATATGTATATTCATATGTATGTGTGTATGTATGTGTATATATTTGTCCCTCTATTTGCATGTCTGTTTAATTATTTGTTCTGTTTTAAGACAGAATCTCACTCAGTATTCCAGGTGCTCTTTAACATACTCTTTAACCCAGACTGGCCTCAAATTTGCAATCCCCCTGCTTCAGCCTCTCAAGCTGGTATTGCAGGCCTGCAACACCAGGCCCAAAGTAATGTTCTACTCCTTAAAAGATTTACATGGATTGCCTCTGAAAACATCTATTTGACATGTTTTTCCCCCTTAAGATTTATTTACCTTTTATCTTGTGTGCATGTGTTTATGTATACCACATACATGCAGTACCAGTGACGGCCAGAAGAGGGCGTTGGATCCCCTGGCTTTTCCATCTTGCTTTGTTGTATTTTCTTCTTGTTCTTTAGATCTTTGAAACTGATGGGGGGGGGCGGGGAATGTCTCTTCAACATACAGAGATTCCATCGATAATTAAAATAGTACATAATTTTAAGTGTGTCCAACATACTTTTTAATCCCTAACTCTAAACTTATTTTGCTGATTTTTAGGTCACAAGGCAACTAATTATTTTCTGCTTCCTGGTAAGGGAATGTTGTAACTATGTTTCTTTTCTCTTCCTCCTAAGCCCATGCTATATTTCTTCTGCAGCTAGTCTTCAGACACTTACAAATAAGCACAGATTTTTCTGTAGATGTTGTTATTCATGTTTGTACAGCAGAGCTTCTCCACAAAAGCTCATTTTTAACATTTAAATCTAGTTTTTTTTTTCACACTTCAAACCTATAGAGCATAAAGGATGCGTTGAAATTTGTTCTGCCTCTGCAAAGCAAAACTGGGCCTTTGGCCCCCTGAGCTGTGGGTGGCCACGCAGTGTGCTGGGGACAGACAGAATCCCCTAGGCAACTCCTTCTGTCCTGATTGAAAAGGTATCTCCAGGGCTCTAAAGGCAACCCACTGAGAAAGGCTATAACCAGGGGAACAGAAGCTGGTACAAAGATTGAGGGGGTCCGGGAAGATGTCTCAGTTTGTTTTCTATTGCTGGGATAAGAACAGGATGACCTTTAAAAGCAACTTGAGGAACAAAGGTTCACTGGGCTCCCACACCAGATCACACAGTCCCTTGTGGAAGGAAGCCAGGGCAGGCGTTGAAGCAGAGACCACAAGGAAATACTGAGGACTGGCTTGCTTGGCCTGATTTCTTACACATATCAGGACCAGCTGCCAGAGACAGGACTGCCCATGAAAACAAAACAAAACAAAACAAAAACAAAAACAAGAACAAAAACATGTCCCCCATACTTGCTTAAAGGCAATCTGATGGCGGCATATCTCAACTGAGGTTCATCTTTCCAAATAACTCCAGCTCAGCCATTCCCAACCTCTGGATCACAACCCCTTTCTTTGGTGGTCAAATGACCCTTTCCCCTGGACCACCTAAGACCATCAGAAAACGGAGACATTTACATTACGATTCATAACAGTTGCAAAACTGCAGTTATGAAGTAGCAACGAAAATAATTTTATGATTGGAGGGTTACCACAACATGAGGGACTGTATTACATGGTCACAGCATTGGGAAGGGTGAGAACCACTACTCTAGCTTGTGTCACGTTGACAAAAACAAAAACAAAAAAAAAACGTTAAACAGGACAGCAGGGCACCCACTCGTGTGTAAGCAACAGGCTGGAGCCAAAGCCTGACAACTCCCAGATGGGCAGCTGCCACTAGGAACACGTTCATAAAATCCCCACTCAAAAAGTCTTTCTCTCCCCGCTAGCTTTACATCGGCTGTGTTTCAGCCAAGGGCTCCATTCATGGGTTGTTCTAATACTAGCATAACTGAGAGGAGTGAGGATCGCAATCTACAATTCCAAGGTGCAAACCAAGTGTGTCAAGTACGGGATGTGCAAACACAGCGACCGTGGCGTTTACCACTTTATTAAAATTGTGACTGTTCACATAAAGACTCAGCCAGGTCACGTATTAATAATTATCACTGACAATCTTTAACATCAGCTGAAGCCCACTACTGAGGCAATATCACCACTCCCGGTCTCATCTATCTTACGGCTTATAGTCCCTCTGTGGTCAGCATGCCTCGAGCTTCGCAGACATTTAATTACGGGCACATCATAAATGTAGCTGACAGGGCAGAAGCTTGGGGGGTGGGCGCCTGGCAAGGGGGTCGTAGTCAGGAGTACTCAGTTGACGTCCCCCCAGTGAGGACAGGAGCAACAACTACTTCTCCAGTCTTCCCTCTGCGGCTCCCTGTTACCCACTGGCAGCCATTGTGATGGTAGGACCATACCTTCTGAGCCTTGGCAGCCAGGCTCTTAGACTTAAATCTGTGTTCCAGCCTATAGCATCAAACTGGGTGCCTTCGCCTAGAGCTTAGGTTCTACTCTGATGCAAATGAAGCGAAGGAACTTCTTATCCAAGCTCCCCGGAAACCCATTATCCTTCCCACCTGGCCCAAACTGTAGTGGGGTAAAAAGGATCGCCAGACTCAATCATAGTGGTGCACAGTTATCACCACAGCATTCGGGAAGCAGAGGCAGGAAGATTTCAAGCTCAGGAACAGCCTAGCTGCATCACATCTTAGAAAGCAGCCTGGGCTACATAGTAAGACCTGTCTCATATTAAAAAAGAGACATATTAAAAAAGAGAAAGAATGAAAGAGAGAGAGAGAAAGGAAAGGGAAAAGAAAAATAAGGAAAAATGGCTAGGGTCTGAGATATAGCTCAGTAGTAGGGCACCTGCCTAGAATCCTCCAGTGAGGGGCCAGGGGTGTGGCTCAGTGGTATAGCCCCTGCCTAGAATTCCCCAATGAGGGGTTTGGGGCATGGGTCAGTGGTAGAGCCCCTACCTAGAATCTCCCAGTGAGGGACTATGGGCATGGGTTAGAATCCCCCAATGAGGGGCTGGGGGCATGGCTCAGTGTTAGTGCCCCTGCCTAGAATCCCCCAGTGAGGGGCTGGGGTGTGGCTCAGTGGTAGAACACCTGCCTAGAATCCCCCAGTGAGGGGCTGGGGTGTGGCTTAGTGGTAGAGCCCCTGCCTAGAATCCCCCAGTGAGGGACTTGGGGCATGGCTCAGTGGTAGAGCGCCTACCTAGAATCTCCCAGTGAGGTGTGAAGGTATGGCTCAGTAATAGAGCACCTGCCTAGATTATACAAGGTCCTGAGTTTCATTCCCAGCAATATAAAGGAGTTGGGAGGAGCTGTCCTTAACAATATCCCATCATTCAGCTGTATCCAGGTACCCAGGAACTATCTTTCCCAGCAATCAGAAAAAGGTGACCTTGTATCCCGAGTGATGGAGGAGGAGGGTCTCCGTGTGTTTCTAATTAGCTGTGGCTTTGATACACTAGCCAAGGTGTTGGGCACTAATAAGGCCGCCAGCCTCTCAGAGTGGGCCTGGGGCTGCCAGATCTCAGAGTGTCGCGCGTTTCAAAGCAAGTGTCCTCTGAGGGGCTGAGGTGCAGATTCCTCTGCGCCCTGGCAGGCTCATGTAGGGAAGACAAAGCATATAATAAGGGATGCGCAATGAAGGAGCTTTGAAGAGAAAGCGGAAAAGTAGCTATCATGTTGGCAGATAAATTCTACACACAATTATTCATTCCTAGCCCCTTGACATGTAGATTAATGAGTTTGATAACCCAGGCTTCTAGGAAGTAGATTCCGCCCTTCGCAGGCTTTCTCCCCCTCTACCTACAAACAGTAAGCTGGTCTATGGAGAGAAAAACAAATCGATACATTTGCAGTAGCCATCGCTGCTTGCCAGTGATTGGGGCCTTATGTCAAAACTATGATGTGTCTTCTACCTCCTGGCCCGGGGAAGAAGTCGTAGTAGTCAGAGGGACGTGAGGGGGGGATAGTGAGCTTCGGGTCTTGGACTCCACTGAGTTCTGGTTTGTTGCCTGGGCTGGGCGAGGGGCACGTTCAGCTTCAATGCCTAGGGAAAGGAGGTCATCTGCTGTACCCCAGGCTAGACCTCCCAGTGGAACCGTCCCTAGTTGGTGCTCAGTCACCCACTCAAAAGAGAGGCAAAGGTAAAGACACTTCAAGAATGCAGTAAAGGTCCCCTAAGCCACACTGGATGTCGTAGGGAGGATGGGCAAAAGGTCATGAGCTTGAACTTAGATTGACTTTAAATCCTCATAAAGAGAAAATGTATCCAAAGTAAACATGAGGTCTGCACATCGTGTCAAGTCTCATGGGATTCCCCAAACAGAAAGGCATGACCAGATGGAGGTGCCCCTATGCTTAGAGAGCAACTTCCTGGGGCTGGGGTGGGGTGGGGGTGGGGATAGCTCAGTGGAGAAAGCAGAAAGCACTTGCCTTGCAGGCATGAAGGCTGGAGTTGAAACCCTAGAACCCACACAAAAGCCTGGCAGGCATAGCAGCTGCCTGCAGTCCCAGTGCTGGGAAAGACAAGAGGGGATCTCTGGGCCACACTAGCTGAACCAGCTTGGATTGGTAAACTCTGGGTTTGGTTAGAGACCCTGCCTCAATAAATACAGTGGAAAGCAATTAGGAACACCAGCTTCACCCAACACACACACACACACACACACACACACTTCTAAGTGTATATACATACATACATGCCAAACCTTTGCATTTCCCCTGCACACTCACACAGATATACACATATGCACCCACGGATGTGTAAATGCACATGCATACATACTCATATGCATGCACACACACGTGCACACACACAATAATATATTCCTTAAAATAGGCTTTTGAGAAAATGTGTATGGAAGACGGTAGAGTAGGAGCTACTAAAACGGAAGGGGAGACACTGGGAAGGAAGGGTTCAGTAGGAAAGGGGCCAGGGAGACATGAAGAGGTAGGGAAAACATGTATGGAAACTCCATAAGAAAACCTGTCACTTTGTAGGCTAATTTAAAACAAAATAAAGAAAGGTCTACATTTCTAAGGGGGGGGGGGTGATGGCCCACACCTATAATCTGCACACCCAGGATCCTGAAGCAAGAGGATCAGGGGTTCCAGGCAAATCTGGGCTACATAGGAAGTGAGAGCCTGCCAAAGGAAAGGAAGGAAAGAAGGAAGGAAGGAAGGAAGGAAGGAAGG
>NC_034590.1:8900048-8911917 GCF_900095145.1 Mus pahari | reverse complement strand
TCTCTCTCTCTCTCTCTCTCTCTCTCTCTCCCTCCCTCCCTCCCTCCCTTCTCTCCCCTCTCTCTCTTTTCCTGCAGGTCACAATGTACTTCTTAGCCACTTCTCTAGCCCTGTGCCACCCTGCTTGCTGCTACCACCCTCCCTATCGTGATGATACTGGACTCCTGAAACTATAAGCAAGCACCCAATGAAAAGTTTTCTTTGGTAAGAGTTGCCTTGGTCATGGTGTCTCTTCACAGCAGTAGAGCAGTGACTAAGACAGACAGTAATAACATACAGAGGCAAACATCCCACTCATTAACTTACACAAAAAAGGGGTGGGGTTGAGGGCCTGTGATGCAGAGGCTAGGCGTGGGTACACAGAACAAGTATCTCCTATGATACTCTGGTAGGATGCTTGGCTGTCACTCTCCTCCGCCAGACAAGTCCTCCTTTGAGAAACAGCAGACTCCCGAAACCCTCACCAGAGTCCTGCCTGGGTACTGGGTATGTCAGCCCAGTGCCTGAGCTCTCCATGGCCCCTGGACTATCATCAGCATAGACGCTCTGCAGATACCTTGTGTTATCCCACAAGAATGCAGGGGCTGGAGAAATGGTTCGGCAGTTAAGAGCATGCACTGCTATTGCAGAGAGCCTGAGTTGGCTTCCTAGCATGCACAGTGGGCAGCTCACCACCACCTGCAACGCCAGCTCCGAGGAATCCAAAGCTCTGCTCTGGCTTCTGTGGGTACCTGCATTCACCTATGCAGAACCATACACACATGCACAGGAACAAAAATAAAAAATATTTAAAAAAAAAATAGTAGGCATGTATGGAGCAGCAATCTACCCTGCTCATAAAATTCTGATTCTCTTCTTAGACCAGTTTAAGTGTTTGTGGAGGTTCAGTTAAACCTCAGCCTAACCTCCATCTTGATGCTAAACGGACAGTCATAAAGATGTCTCTCCCTCATGGAGTTTCATGTTTCCCAACGTCTTGGGGTGCTGATCACAGAGGACCATCAGGTTTCACTACTAAAAGTCCAGGATGCTCACTGAATCCAAATCTCAGATAGACAAGTCCAATGCTTTACCTATGAAATGACCCTCGTGGACTCAGTCGGTCCCTCCCTGATGGCACCGTTTGGAAGCTGTGGAAACGCTGGGGCTTGGGCTCAGTAGACAGCAGTGACAAGCCTTAAGGGAAATGTCCATCTCTGCTCCTGGCCTCCACTCTGCATCCTGACCCATCAAAGACGTGAGAAGTCATAACCCAAGCTCCTACTGCCACACGCTGACCCAATCCAACTGGCAAGTCCTCCCCCCATGAAAGACCGACGGTATCCCTAAAAGCAGTGGTCCGAAATATGTCTCTCCTCCCCTGAGTTGTTCCCCCCAGGTATTTTGTGACTGTGACAAGAAAAAATAGCCAATACAACAATGAATAGCTTTTAGTATCAATGTGTCACAAATGTGCATGGGACATACTGATACTAAAAAGATAATTTGCTATATGAAGCAAAAAGATAGTATGCTAAGAATATTTTAGCATTAGTATGCCCCATGCATGTTTGAGACATTCATACTAAAGATTTCTATTTGTTATCTGAAATTCAAATTTAAGGAGCCACCAAGCATCTCATCTGACAGTCACCATGTTCAAAGTGTCCCTTTGAAACTGTCCAAGGGAGAATCAAAAGAGATGTGAACAAAACTTGCCCATATGCAAGACTACCATATGAACCCTCTAACCCTGCATCTGACCCTGCTCCCCAACCCAAGTGCAATGCCATCAGCTTTGGAGGGAAACAGATCCCAGAGCTCTGCATGAGAGCTTAAACCTGGGAAAGGCATCTCAGGCAAGAGGTATGACCAGGAGGGGGACACCGAGACCACAAGAGTCCATAGGCTTCAAAGCATGATGGAACACACTTGTAATCCCAGCGCTCAGGAGACAGACAGGATGAGCCTAAGTTCAAGGCTATACAAGACCCTCATAAAGATTTCAGAGCCCAGGGGATCCTTGACAAGAATTGTCTTGCTCCCAGAATGCACTTGGAGGAGTTGGAAGGAGGTAATGCCCTGATGTGTTTGTTTGTTTGTTTGTTTGTTTGTTTCCCGAGTCATGGCCAGACTAATTCATGTTCTCTTCTACCCACAACGTTCCGGCCTTGGTGCTTCCTGCAGAAACCTAAGCAGAGACTTTCAGAACCGCCTGAGATCTGATGCTCTTACTCTTCATGGGCAAAGCTGAGATATTGGCTAGCTTCTGTTGAGTTCTGAGACCCATACCGTCTGAGAGATAGAGTTGGGGGCTGTGTCATCGCAAGGGACTCCATCAGGACAGTTAGTCCATGCCCCTGCCTGGCACCAGCAGGGACTCAGACCTGTCTGCATGGCCACTGCCGCACATTGGTCTTAAACACCCTACTTACAACTCATCCAACAGATACATTTCCAGTGTCTGCCCTGCCCTGTGTGTGACTGAAGGGGAGGCAAACATGCCTGACTGTGTCACTGCCAGATCCTTACTCCCATCTGCCCTTGAGTATCAGGCTGCGGGCTCCAGAGAAGAGTCCAGAAGACAGGCTCTGCGCAGCAGCAGGCTGTTCAATGGATCTTACTCACTTACACCCTAGCACCCCAGAGAGAGCAGGATCCCAGCCACGCTCCATCCATAGCCTCCTACCCTGAACTCTCCGCGTTGGATGGGAAGGCTCCCCATCTCTTCAAGCTGATGAGTCCCAAATGCTGGGGCAAAGTACTTCAGAAGAACAGAGGCAACAACAGCTCAAACAAAAGGCAAGTCCCCCCTCGTTTGTGGTCAGTCAGACACCTTTCTGAAGCACGGTGGCTGATTTAAACGGTGGCCATTAGACCAGGGGAGGTTGACCAGTAGTCTGGGATGCCCTACCACAATTAAGAGTGGGGAGACAAATTGTGGTTTCCCAGTCAAGTACCCATTGGGCCTGGTACAGTAGGCAAGAGAGGTAGTGAAGGGGACAAAGGGGTATCTTATAGGATATACCTGCGATCTCTGGATGATCCCCAAGTCCCTCTATTCTGCCCTTTCAGCACCTGTCCACCCGTAAGCCTTACTGCAGCCCACTGTCTAACTTAATTCACATCGTTATTGACATACTTGAAACAACTGCCAATATTTTAAAATCAGATTTCACAAGAAAATCCAGGAAAAAAAATGTATGTTTTTCTTAAAAACTCCGAAGGTCTGACAATGTTAATCCTGGGTTCAACTGGAGGGAGCCAGGGAGATTTCCCCTGAGAGAGGATGCAGACTAATTAGGCATTGTCTTCTGTCTCCGCCCCTCCCTTTCATCTAACTCCTGTTCAGAGGGAACCCTGTGGAAACACCCTGTTGTCCCCTAAAGACCACAAGAAACTCAGATCTTCCCCAAATGTCTTTCCTAGTCACCCCACCCCCACCTATCAAAAGAGCTAAGGTTTTCTAGAACAAGCTACTCCGGTGCCCACAGGTCAGCTCTGCGTTCCTCCCCAAGACACACGCGTTAGCCATGTCCTCTGACTAGAGCAGCATGGGATGACAGACAGAAGGCTTCAGGGATCCGTGAAGCATCGAGACAATTAGCAGTATCTCAGAGAAAACTGTAACCAAGCCGAATCCAAGACCCAAGGTCAAAGGTAAGACTCCTGTGCCCATTTCACAGACCGAGCGTGCCATAGAGGGGTCGTTCCCCACTTTTCTCTACACCTTCCAGTATGAAGGCCCACGCGCAGGTTGTAGGGGAGAGATCTGTCACCATGGGTAGGGTACATCCAGGCAGAAGAGGGGGAATCCTGATTGGCTGATTCTGGGAACTGGCATTCTGGGCAGAGCTTTAAAAAGGATAATGTATCTTTAAGTCCAGGTGCCCTTCAGGGAGTGTAGTGAATAAATGTCTCTGGAAAGCCTGTAAATATTCCATTGCCTCTCTGTCATTACTACTATGAAATGATAATGAAGCATGAAAGAAATATAATTCCATATTCAGATGACAGCATTAGCCTCCATAAGCAAACTGAAATATTTATTAGTAAAATGTTCGGTATCTACGCCTGTAATCTAAAAAAAAAAAAAAAAAAAAAAAAAAAAGGACAAAAATGTTTTATAATAAAAAAGAGATTGAATGTGGAGGTAAAATGTGGTTGGCTGATTTTATTGCTTATTATTAAATCCTGGCAAAACAATTATTTTTTTCTTTTCATTAGTAAGACACCCAAATTAAAACTATGCCCTCCGGCTGCAGGTTTACAGTAGTGATTAAGAACAAGGGATCGTGATACATGGGGCTTTTGACAATGGCGTAATCAAATTCATTTGTATTGTTCAATCTTTCCCTGACAAATATTTTTACAGTAAAATATACCAAACAAAGAATCTCGCGCAACAACTATCAATACAGAGGAATTAGGAAACCTTGTCATTATTTAAAAAGCGAACGGAGACGTTGCCATAATCCTGAATACAAACGGTAGTGTGTAGTTAATTAGGGTAATTATTGCCTAAATTGTGCTTAATTGTCTTATACTGAATAGGGCGCATGAAGGAAGCTTTTTGAGCTTCCTACAATGCCCAAGTACCACCAAACTCCTGAGTTATAATTTAATAAGTTTTGATGGTATTTCCTATAAGCCAGAAAATACACCTGAATGGAGCTAAAAGGCAGACAGGAGCTGTGCGCCCTGACCTCTCTTTCACCTTATTGAAAAAGAGGCGTAAGAGAGTCATTTAGTGGTGCAGCACTTGTACTGGGAGCACATTCCTTAAAGGAAAAGGGAGAGAGTGAGGAGAGAGGAGAAAAAAAAAAAAAAAAAAAAAAAACCACAGGGTCTTTGAAGTGAATGAAAAATTAGAAATTCAAGTGACCACGATCAATTCTGAAACACTGCACAAAATTAATTACAGTTTTGCATCAGAAGCAAGGATGTAGATTTCAGACAGGCGATGTCATTTATCTCAACCTGCACAATACACAAGGCGATTAAAAAGCCAACTGTGTCCCCACCTCCCGAGTCTAGGGCCTCTCCGAAGCTGTGAAGTACAAATGATTAACTCCGAATTATGCAAGGAGTTGTGCAGGAGCTTCAGCCTGAATGGAGTGTGCGGCAAGTCCCGAGAGCTGGAGAGGGACAGATCGGAGGCTCTTTATCAAAATCCGGTCTGGCCACCACCCCACCCCCCGACAGAATCGAGATAAATTACAGGGAGAGCTGGCCAGCTCTGCTGAGGGCTTGCTCTGCAAACTCCAGATCTCCCTCGCTTCTGTGTTTAATTGCTTGTCTTGAATTTGAATGTTTGGAAGAGCAGGCTCAAGAACTGACTCCGTTCTACAGACAACTCTGACCAAACCCAAATGGCTTCCCAATTCATGTGGAGTCTGTCACTGGAGGTCAAATATTTGGCTTTGTGAGCCCTGATACAGGAAAGCTCCAAGCCCAGAACAGGTATCCGCTGGGGATGCCCCTCCCTCTTGCCAGCCAGATTAATCCTAGCCATTAGCCTAAGAACCTTCAGCATCCAGGTGGCTGGGAGATGTCCCCAAGTTTGGATCCACAACTGAACCAACCCCACAGTGAAACCTCTTTATATCCCCTTTATCTGACCCAAGACTCTGATACTGCCCTCCCCCTTAAAAAAAAAAAAAAAAAAANAAAAAAAAAAAAAAAAAAAAAAAGGGCGGAACAGCCCATCATGTTCAAGGGAAAGAGTGCCACCAGGTGGCCGTGTGTGGGAGTACTGAGCACTTACATATAATAAATAAATGAATCTTAAAAAAAAAAAAAACCCACAAAAAAAAAAAAAAAAAAAAAAAAAAAAAGGGCAGGATTCACATGTGTTCAAAATACATCTTAACTCTGTTGTCAACATGAAGTCAGTATTAGAAAGGCTGACAGATTTTTTCCCCACTCTGAGAAACCACACATGGTATGTTACACCACACACACACAGACACACACACACACACTTCCTGAAACCCTGCATTCACAGTTGACTTATTAACACAAAAGATGCCAAGTTGAAAACTGTCGCTTTAAGATTTGTAAACACAGATCCTCACTTTACAAACCCTGAGGTCTCGAACTCCCTCTGGGTTTCTGGGTTTCCTTGCAAACCCTGGGCTGCCTCCCCAGCCCAGCCCAGGCTTTACCACCTTCTCTTCATCTGCCACTTGGAGATTGCTTAAAAACAGGCAGGGACTGTCCACTGCAACTACCGACACTGCCTTCCAGCCCAAGACTTAACCTGAACAAACCAATGGCCCTGTGTTGGAGGCACCAGGGAATGGTGGGGACTGGGGTCACATTCAATGCATGATCCCCTGGGGCAGGTTACTGCACTTACATTCAAATGACCACTGTGAAAAATAAAAGCCCACCATGTAACTAAGCAATGGAAACTGGATTCTTTCAGAAACCCAGATTCTTACAGAAAATTGTTGCACTTCTTAATCTTAAATAGCATTAACTTTAAAAGCAAGTACAAGAACACTCCACTGGCCAAATGTAAAATCTTCTTTTGTTTTTTTCTTTAGTGTTGGGGATGGATTCTTGAATCCTGGGCATTCTAGACAGGTGTTCTGCCACTGAGCCACACACCCAGGCCCTCACTGGGAATTCTAGGCAGGGGCGCTACCACTGAGCCACACCCCAGCCCCTCACTGGGGGATTCTAGGCAGGGGCTCTACCACTGAGCCACACCCCCAGCCCCTCACTGGGGGATTCTAGGCAGGGGCGCTACCACTGAGCCACACCCCAGCCCCTCACTGGGGGATTCTAGGCAGGGGCTCTACCTCTGAGCCACACCCCAGCCCCTCACTGGGGGATTCTAGGTGAGTGCACCACCACGGAGCCATGTCCCCAGCACTAGGCATTTTTATTATCATGTATTAATTGTGTAAATTAATAAAGTTCACTATGAAATTTTCAATTTTAAAGTTTTGAGGACCAAAAATAGTCCAGAATGTCCCCCCAATTTATGACCTCAGTTCTGTACTTCACTGAAGAGAAATGTTTTCATTGTTGGATTTGCAAAGGAGATGGCTCTCTCCTGTCATGGTGGCTTACGGGAGTCAGAAGACTCTAGACCGCAGTCCTGGTTTCCTCTTCCCTACACAGCTGCTCCCCAACAGCCTTGTCTTACACTGTCCAGTGGCGTCCTGACCTTGGAGGTTTGCCTGAGGTGGTTTGGTGAGACAGTGGCTTACTCTGTAGCCCAGGCTAACCTCCAACTCTCAGTCCTCCTGCCTCAGCCTTCCCAGTGTGTGTGTGTGTATGTCATCAGCCTGGACTCCTATCTTGGAGATCATGAGGTTTCAGCCCAGCTCAGTCCATGTTGCTTCCAATTTCTGGGGCAGCCTAGATCCATATGTTTTGCTTTTAAACCCTTGGAATTTAATACAAATACCTAAAAGCTGTAAATCTGAGACAGACAAGCCAAGGTGCTAACCCTACCCAACTGTTCCTTGTTGCCCAAGGCTAGACCTCCTTCTGGGCGCCCCACCGCCCCTCTGCTCACTGAGCCTAGGCTCAGCTCCTCTCTAGATTGACTCTCTCTCCCCTCCTCTGTGACTGGAGTCAGCCCACGAATGCCTACCCAATAGAGATACACTTGCTATCTCAGCCAGTATGCCCTCGGGACGACTTCATGCAGCCAGCTGAAGAGGTATAGGGGTGCACACCTTTAGTCCCAGCACATGGGAGGCAGAGGCAGGAGATCTCTGTGGGTCTGAGGCCAACCTAGTGCACAAAATGAGTTCTAGGTCAGCTTGGGCTACAAAGAAAGACCCTGTCTCAAAAAAAAAAAAAAAAAAAGTGTCCTCAAGAATGAGAAGGAGGAGGATGCCATTCTGAGTACCCAATAAATGCCCGCTTAAACCAGCTCGGACTCCATAGCTGGTTACTGGGGCCTAAAAAACGGTTTCCCCCATGCCACCCCAGTGATTCTCCCTGCCCTGGTGCTCCTGAAAACACAATGACAGCCACCACCAAACCCCAGAGTGTCCTCCATTCCATTCTTGAGATCCTCTTGAGTTGCCAGGTGGGTGCACAGGGCGCATCATGAGAAACATGGGGGGCAGGGAAGGGGGGAGGCTGCTCTGAGCAAATCTCCGGAAGTTCTGAGTTCTTTCTTGAGCACACGAAAAAAAAGCTGACCATCACCTGCCCTGCAGGTACCTAAATTCCCAGCTCAGGATGTCAAGCTGCCATATAAACACCACAATGAATCACTGTTTCTCTATGTGTCTGTCTATATGTATATCCATCCATCATCTTATCTTATGATGGATCTTGCATGGTGACAAGTGTTAGCCCCAATCTCAGAATTTTCTCCCTAGGGCAGCAGCGAAATGAGTACCCTTTTGAAAAGAAATGGGTAAAAACTCCTTGAGACCTCAGCTCCTAAGTTGCAAGATGCATTTATCCAGCCTAGGAAGTTGTGGTGGTTTGAATATTTTTGGCCCAGGGAGTGGCACTATTAGGAGGTGTGGCCTTGTTGGAGTAGGTGTGGCCTTATTGGAGAAAGTATATCATGGTGGAGGTGGGCGTGGAGACCCTCCTCCTAGCCACGTGGAAGCCAGTCTTCCCCTGTTTGTCTTCTGAAGAAGATGTAGAACTCTCAGTTCCTCTAGCACCATGTCTGCCTAGATGCTGCCATGCTTCCTGCCATGATGATAATGGACTGAAACTCAGAACCAGTAAGCCAGCCTCAATTCAATGTTGTCCTTTATAAGAGTCGCTGTGGCCATGGTGTCTGTTCATAGCAGTAAAACCTTAACTAAACCAGAAGTTGTCAGGAGGCCAGAGTGCACAGCTTCTCACCGCAAGGAGCATCTGGTCTACCAGCCATGCAGGGAGATCTGAGAGTAAGATAAAGGAGCCAGGAAGTCCATGCGTCTGAACAGTCAAGTCCTACAGGCCAAGGTCAGGGCTGTGCATCCGGACTGCTGGCAGCACACACCAGGATGCGAACAGATGTGTTCCTCTTCAGAAGTAGGGCTTTACTGTTCTCACATGTATTCATGTACAGGCTGGTGGCCTCACCGTGACATGAATATGGACCATCACTCCCATGTCACCCATTCTTATCACCACCACTGGTCCTTTCCTTTTCCTAAGTCAGCCGCCTTCTGGTTTATTTTTAAATCCACACGCAAAAGAACACACAAGTAAAATGCTCCTTCTGCGGGTGACATGTTTCACTTAACATGATCTCCTGTCTCTCCGTTTTCCTGCAGATGACATCTTTCCCTTCCTCTTCACCAGTTCAACCATGGAATCCAATGTCTGGATTGGTTCTGTATGGAACGCTGCGGTCATAAACATGGGTGTGCAGTTATCTCTGTGGCGTGCTTAAAATCCTTTGGAGTACCCAGGAGTTCTGGGTCATCCCATAGTTAGACTTTGAGCTGAACCAGACCTGGAGGTCTGGATCCCCCTACCCTGCCTGCCTACCACCATTTGCTGTCTTGTTTTCTTGATGACAAACATTTTGACTGATATAAGAACAAATGTCTTTTTTTTTTTTTCCTTTTGTGAGACAGAGTCTCATGTGGGCCAGGCTGGCTTTGAACCTGCTCATAGTAAGGATGACTTAAACTTCTGATTTCCCACCTCCCCTTGCTCAGAATCAAACCCAGGGTCTCAGGCAGGCCCAACAAGTAGTCAACCAATTGAACTACATCTCCACCCCTTCAATATAATTGTGATTTGCATTTCTCTGATGACTAAGGGTGTCAATTCTTTTCAATTATTTACTGGCCATCTACACTTCATTTTTATAACTACCCATGTGATTTGTTTGCTCAATTATTTAATGAGTAATTGGGAATTTTTTGATGTATAACTTTTTCAGTTTCTTTGTTTGCTAGATATTAACTCTCTGTCAGATCCACAGTTGGCAAAAAAAAAAAAATGTATAATTTGCCCCCATTCTGTAGATTATATCTTCACTCTGACAGTTACGATATACATATGTCCCTTGGTTGCCCCTGAAAACAGGCAGCTATCTTCCGAATCAGGACAAGTGTCGCCCTGGTGGACAAGTGTCGTACTGGTGGTATAGTGGTAGGCGTAGCTGCTGTGGTGGTTTGAATAAGCTTGGTCCATGGGAAATGGCACTATTAGAAGGTGTGATCTTGTTAGAGTAGGTGTGGCCTTGTTGGAGGAAGTGTGTCATTGTGTAGGTGGGCTTTGAGGGTTCCTAGTGCTCAAGCTCTGCCCGGTGTGGAAACGACAGTCTCCTCCTGATAGCCTTCCGATCAAGATGTAGAACTCTCAGCTCCTTCTCCAGCACCACGTCTGCCTGCACGCTGCCATGCTTCCTGCCGTGATGATAATGGACTGAACCTCTGAACCTATAAGCCAGCCCCAATTAATGGTGTCCTTTATAAAAGTTCCCTTGGTCATGGTGTCTCTTCACAGCAATGAAACCCTAAGACCTCTGTGTTGCACTGGTGGTACAGTTGTGAGTATAGCTGCCTTCTAAGGTAGAGCAACGGGCAAGCTGGAGGTCCTCTTTGGGGACTGCTGCCTCAAGTGGCATCCAATAACAAAGTCCTTGTACCAGTAAGGTAAGACAACATTTGATATAAGGTCTCCTGCCCAGTTGAATGTATCTCAAGAAAATCTTCTTCAAAGGGTCTCCTCTCCTGAAGCTCAACATATTGAAAAGGACACAGAAAACTTCTTTTTAAAGAGAAGGCATTGTTTGGTATTTCTATGAATCAGAACTCTCAAACTTAAAAACCTACGAAATCACCTTATAAAATGTCACAAATTTGAGTGAATTTTGATGATATTTATCAATAGCTTCTTCCATTCCATGGGCATCCATGATTCAGTCATGAGTAATATAATTCATTATGTGTCATTCACTAAATGACCACCTTGCTATGGATGGTACCAAACTGCAACCACTGGTGGCACTTTAAAGTCCCTGGATGACCACTCCTAGTGAGCTCTAATCCCACAGATGAACTGGGTGGTCAAATCTCCCGGAAGGGGGAGAGGACAGCCCTTCCTGCTCTGGGAGAGGCTGGTTCATGGTTGACCCCCCTAGAGTAAATACATCATCCTCAACGAGCAATCAGTGGATCTGAGAGATGATGTGACTTACAGACAGACTCACAGCAGCTTAGTAACCAACCTGAGATAGGATACTAACCCAAGGAACAGGCATTGTCCTCACACCGCAGGGCCAGGGATTAAGGTGGGTGCTATTAACACCTTGCCCATCTTCAAGTTCACGAAAGGCATGCTGCAAACATTGACCAAGATCCAACATCTTCTAGCCTGAAGGCAGAACCTACCTGCTTTGTCATCCTGAGTTCTCAACTGTAGTGTTGGATGCTGTTGGAAGAGAACGGCCCCTCAGGGCCATGCCTAGCCCTCTGCTGGGCTAGAGGAGTTAATCACACAGTGTTAGTTACTGTTCTTGTTGCTGTGGTCAAATACAGTGATGGAGCAACTTGCAGAAAGGGGGATTTATGTTGGCTCACAACCCAAAAATATAGTCCATCACATGGGGGATGATGTCCTGGTGCCAGGGGTTGAGGCACTGGCCACCATGCATCCACGCTCAGGAAACAGAGGGAGATAAATGCTGGGACTCAGCTCACCTTCTCCTCTTTATGTCCTCTAGGACTCAGACCATGGGATGATGCCACCAACAGTGTGGGTGGCTCTTCCTACTTCCAGCTACCCAAATCTACATAATCTCTCCCAGGCAATGTCTCCAGGTTTGTCTCCTAAATGACTCTAAATTCTGTCAAATTGACAATATTACCCATCTCTCCCTCTCCCTCTCCCTCTCCCTCTCCCTCTCCCTCTCCCTCTCCCTCTCTCTCTCTCTCTCTCTCTCTCTCTCTCTCTC
>NC_034590.1:8849456-8899943 GCF_900095145.1 Mus pahari | reverse complement strand
CTCTCTCTCTCTCTCTCTCTCTCTCTCTCTCTCACACACACACACACACAGAGAACAGTACCATTTTCCAGAGCACAGCTGTTTCGATGATGGTGCATTCATGGCTTTCCAAAGAGAAGCAGACCTGATTTAAATGAAGGGAGGGTCCTAGGAGATAATGCTCCCAGGACAATTTTCATTAACTTGGCTGTGCCTCTTAGGAGGCTTTGAAGATGACAACTCAAGTAGGGCGGTTTCATTTCCAGCTAACTGTTAGACACTTCACCACCCAAAGCTCAGTCTTCTCAGACAATATCTCCATTCAGAAGCAGGGTGTCAGATTGTTAGTCTGACATGAGCTACGTTTTCTCAGAAAAGACAAAGACCACCATGAGCCACTTCTAAAGACGAGTCATCATTGTAAGGAAAGTAGTCCGTGGAAAGAACACCGTCCCAGACATCCACGCTCCTCAGCCAGCACTGGGAAAACTCCTTCTTAGGTCTCAGGCTTCTTGGCCATAAAATGGGAATAAAACAACCCACTTATCATAATGTGGTTTGGAGGCTCCAAAGAGGCAATTGAGGTAAGTAGCCTAAGACACGGCTGGGGATGGATTACCTGGGTACCAGCAGAGGCATGCACTCTGTCTCCTTTAACATGGTTAGTGGTATTAGTTTTAAGAAGAAAGCAAAGAGTGTTGCCAGTATGTAATTTCCCTCTGCATTTTGTTTGTTTGTTAAAACAGAAACTATACAAATAGCCAGTTCCAGTAACAACAATAGCCACTGGGGAATTTCTGAGATCTGGGATAGAGAAAGAATGGCATCAGAGGCCTCACCAATGGCTGAGGCAGGCTCTGTGCCAACTGTCCAATCTACTCCTTGTCCCACGTGAGAGACTGGCAGTCCCTGCAGACAACGGTCCAGGTACCAAGCTGACTTCTGGGCAATGCCTGGACCAGTAAGTAAGACCAAAATAACTGCCGATCATCCTGCCAGCTGAACGCAGGTATCTATTCAAGCCCACCCCAGAAGAGGATAGCCAACTGGCCCAGACCACAGACTCGACAACCAGACACGGAGCCACAGTGCCTAAGCCACTAAGCCTTCAGGAGGCTTGCTTATACAACAACAGCTGAGACATCAGACACCTCACTGCACAGATGAATGGCAAGTCCAGGACATCTTTCTCCTCATTGCTACCTCTAAATTGCCATTCCCTCTCTGGGACTCCACATCCACAGTAATAAATGCAAAGGAGACCCATACCATCCTCCCAAAACCATCCATGCTCCCTAGGGTCAGAGACAGACAGGATTGGCCCATGTTTTCTCACCTGACAACCCTCTTCCTTCCAGAGAGAGTCTCAGACAGGCTCTGGAAGATGCCTTCTGCTACCCGCAAAACTCCTTGAGGACAAAGCCACAAGTTTGGCACTGCTGGTGGGTAGCAAAGAACCCTGGGAGGCCAAGCGGCTGTCCCTGCCCTCAGCCCCAGCGCTCCCCTCCTGCCCTCGGATGCCTGCCCCGCAGACCCCTCTTTCCTTAGCACCATGCCTTCTTTCATACATGTCAGACTATCTGGAAGGCAGACTGTGTCACTCTAGAGCATCCCAGCATCCATGGGAGCTGTTGGGTCTCCTCTGAGGCTGCTGCAGCTGCTGTGGTGATGTATACCCGCCCTCACAGGCATAGCACCAAGGTGTGGGATGAAGACGAAGAGTGTTAGAGGCAAACCATGCCACTAAACTGCCACGTAGGAGGAAGGCACAAGAGACCTGAGGCTTCAGGGTCCTGACTTCCAGAAGGCTGGGAAAATAGAGCCAGTGGTTTCTGTCTCATTCAGAACAAAGTGATTGTGAACCAAAAAGTAATGGTGTAGGCTGGGGGTGTAGCTTAATGGTAGAGCCCCTGCCTAGAATCCCCAGTGAGGGAACTAGGGGTGTGGCTCAGTGGTAGAACCCCTGCCTAGAATCCTCCAGTGAGGGGCTGGGGGCGTGGCTTAGCCATGGATTACCTGCCTGACAAATGTCAGGCTTTAGCTTCAATATAAATACAAAAATTAAAAATTTATTTTTAATAAAATTAAAAATAATAAAAATATGAGATTTAGGGAGGATAGCACATGTGTGTGATCCCAGTACTTGAGAGGCAGAAGTTGGAGGACCACAAGTTTGAAGTCAACTTAAGTTGCATTGCTAGATCTTGTCAAAGGGAGGGAGGAAGGGAAGGAGCGAGGGAGAGAGGGAGAAAGGGAAGGACAGAAGGAGGGACGGAGGAAGAGATGGAGAGTGGGAGAGAGGGAGAGAGGAAAGGAGGGAGGGAGGGAAGGAAGGAGGGAGGGAGGGCGAGAGGGAGGAGGAGGGAGGGAAGAGATAGAGAAAGGGAAGGAGGGAGGGAGGAGAGGAGGGAGAGAAGGAATTTACCAATAGTGGGTCCATGTGCTACACTTTCCTAGGAGCCCTCAAAGCGTGCTCAGCAAACCTCTTACCACGTGGCAACGTCACCAACCCTCCCATCTCCCTCTCTGCCACTATGCAATTTCCTCATCTCCCTCTGCTCTTCCTAAACTTGGCAAGGGAACCCCAACATCTTCGCTGGAGAAAAACTCCATGTCTCCCTGCTTCTTTCAGAGATCTTCAGGAAGCAGAGTTCAAACCTCAGGCAGACTGTCTCACGGGCGCATTGGACTCTGTGTGAACCTCCACTCGGGCACCAGTGCAGTGGACGCTGGGTGAACCCACCCCCACCCAACAGAGGTCAGAGAAGGCAGAGCTATTTCCAACTGGCCCAGCCTCAGATCTCAACCATCTGGAATTGTGGTCATCAGGAACCAACACTGTTGGTTCAACTTAAAAATATTAAAACAACAGCCTACCCTAGGCGCAGCCCCCAGTCCTGCCCGCCCAGATCACAGCCCTGCTTGAGAGGTACAGTTAGCCGAAGCTGCCCCCATGGCTCACCCGGCCTCTGCAGCCCAGACCCAAGCTCAGCTTCTTGCCTGCCTCCCACATGCATGGTGGTACAACCAAAGGATGGTTAGGAGCTGTTTATTGAAAGGAAAACACAATTGTCTGACCAGTAAAAGCACTCCTGTATGTAATGCCTGTAATAGATTTTTAAGCCTCGCTGCTGACACACTCTAGAATGTTCATGGTTATTATCTGTCCACTTCCCAACCTGAAGAGGTTAGATTGTTTAAAGATTTGTTAGCTATGAGCTGCTTAAAGAAGGCCAAGTATAAACTCCCAGCTAATTGAAAAATAGCATTTTATCAGATTCTCCCCCGATATTATATTGTAATAGTTGTACTTAGAGGACTCTCAATACTTCAATAAGTGGTGGAATTAAAAAAATCACATCTTCAGGGCTTTACAGAAAATGTGGCTGTTCCCAATTTATACTGCTTTTTTAACCATTATTTTCTTATATTTCCCACAATGCCTCGGATCAGAAGCAAACAGAAACTGAGTGATTACCCCAAAGTGTGCTAGATGAACTGGAAAAAGTCTATTCAAACAAAGCTCATTAGTTCTGATACCTCCAGGGCTATGACAAATTAAGCCGCGGCTGTGTGCGCTTGCAGACAAAAGGGTGACGCTGAAAACTCGGGCTGAGCTAGGCACTGTGTCAATAAATTCCCCTGAAAAAGGTAAAAACTACAATTGGAGCTAAAATGAAATCCCTTTAAGGAGCGTGTACAAAATAGATCATCCCTTCTTTCTTAAGTACATCTATGAACCCGCCTGTGATGAATTATTGCAGTGGAGAAGGTGGCCACTCCGTAGGGGCTGCCTGGCCAGGTGCACAGAGGAGGCGCTGGCTAAACCCTCTCTCTTTCCTCTGCAAAGTCTTGGCCCTGCCCAGAGGAAAGGATTCCAAACCCAGCAGGCAGAGCACATGCTTCCAAAGCCCAGAAATCCAGGACTCTGACTGCCCGCTGGATCCCAAGCGACAGCCCACGTTATTCCCAAAGCCATGCTGCCAGCCACCAGCTTGGAATGGCCCTACCACCTTAAGATAACCTTGTCCTCTCAGCCAAGAGAGGGTTGTGCATCATAAGCCAAGGCTGTATTCTTCCTGGTTTGCGAGTCCATTTCAAATGGGAACTCCTAGATATACAAAAAACAATAGTGGTAAGCAATCTGCCCACAAAGGCTTTTATAAATATCTATGGGATGGATGGATGGATGGATGGATGGATGGATGGATGGATGGATGGATGGATAGACGGACAAGACATCCAGGTAGGGCTGCATCAGTATAAAAGTTGGCCTTAGTTGTAATTTTCACTTGAAGAGATCTCCCAGATTATTAGTAAAGCACACTTGTGGGCCTGTTTGTAAGGGCAGTTCCCCAGATGACTGGCATGTAAAACAACAACTGAGAAAGATCCACTCTGAATGCGCGAGTTAATGTCCAATTGGATGAGTCCAGGTTGGAGACTCAGAAAGCGGAAAGTAGAGAGTTTCTAGCTAGCTAGCTATATCTCTTTATCTCTCTCTCTCCTCTCCCCCTCCCTTCCCCTCTTCTCTCCCTCCCCTTCTCCCCCTCCCCTTCTCCTTCCCCCTCTTCCTCTTCTTCTCCATTTCCCTCCTCCTCTCTCTCTCCCCCTCTCCTCTCCCTCCCCCTCATCTCTTTCTCCCCTTCTCCCTCTCCCTCCCTCTCACCTCTCCCTCCCCTTCTGCCTCTCCCTCCCTCTCTCCTCCCCCTTCTCTCCTCCCTCCCCCTCCCATTGTCCCTCACCCTTTCACTCTCCCTCCCTGTTCACCTTGAGACATATGTCACTCCCATCATGACGTTCTAGCCTATCTTCCAGTGAGGAGTCAGCCATTGACTGAAACCGTGAGCCAAAATAAACCACTCAGGTTGTTTTTCTTGGGAATCTTGTCACAGCTGTGAAAGACCAGCACCGAGTGGGAACTGGGGTATCAGGACTGGGCCTGGATTTGGGCTGTCTTTGGGTGTCTGGGATGGCAATCAGTATTCCTGCACAAACAATTACCCCAGGGGCGGGTTCCTCAGATGATTGCTGAGCTCAGTGGCCAAACCCTCATGCCATAGAGATTCACAAGGAAGTCATTCCCAGAGAGTTGAGGTCCAGAAAGGCCTCAATTAATTACCCAGCCCCTAGAAAACAAGGGCCACTCAGGACCCATAGACTTTCTGGCCTCTGCACTATTTCCTTATAGGCACCCAAATATGTTACACATCCAGTCCTGGGGGTATCTGGGGTCACAGGCCCAGGTGTAGTAGGACTTGGGCCTGATAGCCATAAGGAAAACAAGACACGGAAGTGGGGGGGGGGGCTTGCAGGTGAACCATGTGAGCTTGCAGCAAGTCTACTTTTTCTGCATCACGGTCAAAGATGGCGCCCAACCCTCCAATGCCAACGGAGCTGACCTTTTCCCCTTAGTCTTTATGCCTGTGTCATGTTCCCATTTCTCTCAGTATCCCATCCAACTACAAGCCATCTAGCTAAAATGCAAAATATGATCATGGAAGTTTTGGTTTATAGGAGCAGTGTGAGGGCAGGAGGGTGTGGTACTATTTCCCCCTGCCTCCTCCTTTCTCTCCAGGGCTCGGCACTCAGTAGGCCACAGTGAAGCCCTCTATGCCTTATGTCACCCAATCCCACAGCATTCTTCACAATTCAAGCCATCAATCCTGAGGAGCATTTGTAGTCACTAAGGCAGCATCCATCTGCCTTCCACTGATCATAGGACTCTAGGGAAAGTGTCCGTCCCTATGGAAAAGCTACAAGGAAGGAGTCTGAGTTATCTGTTGTCTTTCTAACGGTGAGGATAGGTGGGAAGAAAATGAGGTGTCACGGGCAATCGGATGTTCCCATCACTCCATCAGAACAGGTCTGGAGGGTTGAGAGGGTCAGGGCCATGATGATTAGACGTGGGGTTCAAGGGTTTCAATTCTGGTTGCAGCCGTGCCTCTCTGCGTCCTGAGCTGCCGTGCCATAACAGGTCCTGCCTCTGTGAACGGAACCCAGCCTCCAGGCCAAGCCCTCAGTGAAACCACAAGCCAACTTAAACCCTTCTCCCCCTAAGTTGCTTTGTTCCAAAATTGTGCCTACGCGACAAGAAAAAAAAATAATTGAAACAAGAGTGAGGTATTCTTTGCTTTTTCTGTTACTGTGATTAAAAAGAGAAACATGACCAAGGCAACTTAATATGGTGTCATGGTTCAAGAGGTGTAAGAGTTCCTTATGTCACCAAAGTATGGCAGCAAGCAGCAAGAGCAGACAGCTGAGAGCTCACATCTTCAAACCCAAGCAAGATGGAACAGAGGGTATAAACAGGAAGTGAGGCAAGACTATACACAATAGCTTTCCCTCAGTGACACACCTGGATCTCACCCGGGTCTCGCCCTGTACCCATCTTCACAGTATCCCCTGGAACTCTTAGACCACCAGGGAGAGAAAGAATCTCAGAGAAGAAATGATCAGTGGAAGCGGAGAGGCAGATCCGTGTGAGCCCCACCTAGAAGCTGCAGAGCAACTTGAGATAACCACCAACCTGCAAAGTAGGCCCGGTCAGATGGAAGAGCAGAGGCTGAGGAGCCGCCAGGCGCAGTTTGCTACCCTGGAGCAATTAAAAGTGACTGGGCAGCAGCATGCTTGACTGGCCCCAATGTCTAGGTACTAGCCACTCCCGCTCCTTAAGAGAATCCATCTGAGAAACTCGCAACCAACTGGGCTTCTCCAGAATTGATTAGATGGCATTCCGACTGCTGGTCATGTGAGGGTTTGAATCTGACATTGCGAACTGACTGTTCACTCCCAGCACACAGTACATTGGACGGTGTCAGCTCTGGGAGATAGAATGTTCCTGCTCAGGAATGTCAGAGAAAGAGAGACATAGGAATCAGGTACCAGCTAGTGAGTCCTATGCATGCAAAAAGACACCATGAAGGTAAGAGGGTATGCCAAGAGTATGATAATTTGGGGCACCCAGGATTTGCTTTCTGGTCCATCTGTGGGTTTACAATGCATAACCCTAAACCAAACAGAGTCCAGGCTAAATCATCTCCCAGGCAGATGTTTGCAGCAGCTGAAGCCAGCAGGTAGCAATACCCTAGAAGGGTTTTATGACCAACTCAGCTAGTGTCTGAGATAGGCAAGGGCCTTCTGCAGCCTAGCCTCCTGAGTCAGGGGTGCGAGAATAGTTTTGATGGATGCAGAACACCCTTTCCATCCAGAAATCTGGCATCCAAGTACACCCAAGGCAACGACATGTGGCAGTAAGTTTCCCATATTTTGCATCTTGCCTGGTTACGGAGCAATGGCACATCCTCTATGTTTCTTTAGGACTTCCTTCAACTGTCTGACTCTTCTTGAACTCCTCAAAGCAAAATTGGACTTGGAAATCACAGATTTTACTGTGATGATCAGTTTTGTAGCTTTTAAAACTTCCCCAGACCAGGTGTGCTGGCCACACCTTTAAACCCAGCACTAGGGAGACAGAAGCAGGCAGATCTCTGCGGTTTCTTGGTCATCCTGGTCTACATGATGAGCACCAGGTCGGATCTATGCAGGGAGAGGTCCCTATCAAAAAGAAAAAAAAAGTGCAGAGAGAATCAATTCACCTGAATCCAGCATGCTGTTAAACTCTGAAATGCCCCTGCCCCTCCCACACACATGACTTGAGTTTTGATATCTTGGTGTCTGACTTTAGCTACTATTTTGAAGGCTATGAAACTTGTCATGGATGAACCTGACGAGGAGCCTGATGAATGAAAGCAGGTGACCAGAGGAGGCTCTTAAGAATGCACCAGCCCCTGATTCAGAAGCAGACAGGTATAGCTGATAATTTAGCCTGGGGCCCTACTTGGTTTAGGGTTGCACATACCCCCCACTTGGCAGCCCAGCTCCTTTGCCTGCATGTGCACACACATCCTCCTCAAAACAATGTACCTAGAAACCCCCAAACCCATCCCCACCCCCACAACCTGCAGCAGGCTACCCAAACTCCCATTTCAGTATAAAACTATAATTTGTCCACTAGTCCTGGTAACAGCTAAATTTAGAGTTTCTATTCAAGTGTATTCCCAGTGTACCCAGGTATGAAGAATAGAAAGAAGGGGCGATCCTGCCTGAACTGGTTGTGGGTGCACGTGCAGTAAGACCTAACTGTCCTATATGACCTTTCGAGAGATCCCCTATTTAGCGTTTTTACGTCTATGCACAACCGAGCATGCATATGACAGAAATCAGAAGCATTATGGGAAAGGCACATGCACAGTGGGAAAAATGAGTATATGGTCTCATCTATCAGTCAAAACGCGACCACCCAAACTATACCTCTTAGTAACCAGCCCGCCCCCCTTCTTTTGAATGCCATAAAAGGAAACTGCAAACAGTAATCAAGGCCCTTGAGTAATCCTGCTGCTGTAGTACACTGCCAATCCTGACATCCGGCTACAATCTGTACCGTGGTTCTGCACCGACTAAAGTTACCTTGTCTCTTGCAGATCTCCGTGAGGCCTTATTTTCAGTTCTTTGGGTAAGAGGCCAAGACCCTGGAAACACCAGCCCAGACTTCAGCCACTAATAACAGTTCCCGACATGATCCCTGCTTCCTGATCCATGAAATCAAACCTTTGCCACACATTTCTGCCATCAGAGAGGTACCCCACCATCCCTTCTCTGCCACAATAGAGACCTCTGAAACCATGAGCCAAAATAAATTCCCCTCTGATAAGTTGCTTCTGTCAGTTTTTTGTCACTGTGCTGAGAAAAGGTCATACAAAACTACACACCTACTAAGTACAAGGCACCCCACCTACTAAGCACAAGGCACTTTGTGGGCAGTCTGCATTTAAGAAACCCATAGCTCCTCTAAGGAGCAAAGATGTCCTCTCTCAGAGATACATTTGAGTGGTTATAGTGCCTAGATCAAACCAAGTAGTTTGTAGAAGGGAAGGGAAAGGAATGGGGAAGGAACATGTTGACTCCAACACGGCTATGTCAACCAAGCACTGTGAACACACAGCAGAGATCTGCTTTAGGGAACAGGTGACAATGGTTCCTTGGGTCATTCCCAAGAAGGACAGGGAGTTATTGGGGTCTGATGTCAGCCCTCAGGGGCCTGGGATTGCCCGTGTCATTCAAGGAGCAAGATGAATGGTCGAGCTCATCCTCATTTCCTAGCATCTGGGCGGCCTGTTCCTTATCAGCACTTGAGGTGGGTATCTGGGTCTCTAGGTGCTCAGTGGGTATACTGTGTATCGCTGAGAGTGGAAGAACTGATTCTATGTGTGTGGAGAAAGAGGAACACCATTGCTGGTGGGATTGCAAGCTGGTACAACCACTCTGGAAATCAGTCTGGAGGTTCTTCAGAAAATTGGAAATTGTTCTACCTGAGGACCCAGCTATACCGTAACTCTTGGGCATATATCCAAAAGATGCTCCAACATACAGTGAGGACACATGCTCCACTATGTTCATAGCAGCCATATTTATAATAGCCAGAAGCTGGAAAGAACCCAGATGTTCCTCAACAGAGGAGTGGATACTTTTACACAATGGAGTACTACTCAGCTATTAAAAATAATGACTACCTGAAATTCACAGGCAAATGGATGGAACTAGAAAATATCCTGAGTGAGGTAACCCAGTCACAAAAGAACACACATGGTATGTACTCACTGGTAAATGGATATTATCCAAAAAGCTCAGAATACCTACCGTACAACTCACAGACCGTATGCAGCTCGAGAAGAAGGAAGACCGAAGTGTGGCTGCTTCAGTCCAACTTAGAAGGGAGAACAAAATAATCACAGGAGGTAGAAGGAGGGAGGGGCCTGGGAGAGAGAGGGAAAGGAGGAACAAGACCAGGTGTAGAAGGAGACAGGGGAGAAGTACAGGGGGTCAGGAAACTGAATGGAGGTGTGTAGCAGTGTGGGATGGAGAACTAAGGGTAGCCACTAGAAAGTCCTGGATGCCAGGGAAACAAGAGGTGCCCAGGACCCAACGGGGATGGCATTAGCCAAAATACCCAACAAAAGGGAGATAGAAGCTGTAGAGACCATATCCAGTGGTTAGGCATGGCCCTCAGTTAAGGGGTTGGGCCAGCCACCCATCTCAAAAATATTAACCCAGAATTGTTCCTGTCTAAAGAAAATGCAGGGACAAAGGGTGGAGCAGAGACTGAATGAAAGGCAATCGAGAGACTATCCCACCTAGGGATCCATCCCATCTGCAGACACCAAACCCAGACACTATTGCTGATGCCAAGAAGTGCTTGCTGACAGGAGCCTAATATAGATGTCCCCCTGAGAGGTTCTGCCAGCACCTGACCCATACAGATACAGATGCTCACAGTCAACCATGGGACTGAGCCCAGGGACCCCAATGGAGGAGTTAGGGTAAGGACTAAAGGGGCTGAAGGGGTTTGCAACCCCATAGGAAGACCAACAATATCAACCAATCAGAGCCCCCAGAGCTCCCAGGGACTAAACCACCAACCAAAGAGTACAAGGGGATGTCAGGGGTGTGGGGGGGGGGGAACCCATGGTTCCAGCTGTATATGTAGAAGAGGATTACATTATCTGGTATCAGTAGGAGGGGAGGCCCTTTGTTCTGTAGAGGCCTGATGCCCCAGCATAGGGGAATGCTAGGGCAATGAGGTGGGAGTGGGTGGGGGTGTGAAAGAGCACCCTCAAAGAAGCATGGGGGAATGAGATAGAGGGGCTGTAGGGGGACCAGGGAGGTGAACAACATTTGAAATGTAAATAAATAAAATAACCAATAAAAATATTTCATTTAGTTCTATTTTATGTGTGAATGTTCACCTATGTGTATATAAGTGCACCATGTGACTGCAATACCTGAGGAGGCCAGAAGAGGGAGTCAGATGACCTGGAACTGGAGTTACAGCTGGTTATGAGCCACCACGTGAGTGCCAGGAAGCAAACCTGGGTCCTCTGTAAGAGCAGCCAGTGCTCTTAACCATTGAGCTATCTCTCCAGCCCCCTCTTTTTAAATTGTAGAGCTTGAGATTAAAGCCAGGGTTCCACACATACCAAACAAGCACTCTCACTGAGCTAAGAACTCCAGCTCTATTCTTTTCTCTTTTGTGAGATAGAATCTTGCACACAGGTTGCCTTGAATACAATCTGTAGCCCAGGCCGGTCTTGAACTTGCTACATAGCCTGCAAGTGCAGCTTGCCCCAGTGTCCCAAGAAGCTGGAATTACAGATCAGTGGCACTAAGCTAACGAGGACAGGCTTCTGAAATAGAAGCTTTAGAACATCTTCTAGTTGAGCCAAGTAGAGACACCCCAGACAGATGGGAAACAGCATTGTGAACTCATGGGCTACAGCACAGCAGAGCTTTGTAAAAAGATCTGATGCGGACAGAGCCAGTGATCACACTGGGAAGGCATGGGCGAGCAAGGCACACAGGAGCGTGTACTCTGAGAATATTGATGAAACACTTTCCACAGGTCAGGCACTGGGTGGCAAAGCCACCACATTGTACGAGACAGGCAGAGGCCCCTCTTGCAGAGCTGACACTCTGACAGAGAAAAGAGAACCTCCCAAGGATGGGAGCCGTGGAGAAATACAACCTCGTGATAGACATGGTAGCAGCAGGAGTCTTGGGAGCCACGTGACCAGAGACCCAAATGACAAAGTGTATTGCAAGCAGAAAAAGCAGGCCTGAGTGGAAAAACCAGAAAATATCAGCATTGGAGAGCTTCATGGAGATTGACGTGAGGTCAGAGGTCACACAGGGAGCTCGATGGGGCAGCTCAAATGAAAACTTCAGGTGGTTTGGACCAATTTTCTATAGGCAGAAAATGGCCCTCCATCCTTCTTCTGTGCCCCGTTCTCCTTTCTCTGCCAAAATGGCTCTGGGCCTTTCTGGAGGATACTAGCTGTGGTCTCTTGAACCTACCACCTCCTGAGAAGTGTTTTCCACATGCAAGTTGGTGACAAGGTTAGGTGACAAGTCCAGGCTCTGACACTATGCCAGCCAAAGCCACTCATCTATCTGTACCAATGCAGCAACCACATCATCTTCACTGTCCATGTCAAGCAGAGAGGAGCCCCAGGACCTAGCTATGTTTCCCCATGTGGTACCTGCCTGTGAAGATCACCCAGGTCGGGGAGCCCCAGGACCTAGCTATGATTCCCCATGTGGTACCTGCCTGTGAAGATCACCCAGGTCAGGGAGCCCCAGGACCTAGCTATGTTTCCCCCATGTGGTACCTGCCTGTGAAGATCACCCAGGTCGGGGAGCCCCAGGACCTAGCTATGATTCCCCATGTGGCACCTGCCTGTGAAGATCACCCAGGTCGGGGAGCCCCAGGACCTAGCTATGGTTCCCCATGTGGTACCTGCCTGTGACGATCACCCAGGTCGAGGCGGGAAGGTCCCATGCTCTGGTAGCTGGCAAGTCAAGGCCAATGACTGTCCTGCAGGACACCTGCCATTTCCCCCAATGCATGTGGTCCCCTCGAA
Organism: Mus pahari; assembly: GCF_900095145.1. Lineage (NCBI taxonomy): Eukaryota > Metazoa > Chordata > Mammalia > Rodentia > Muridae > Mus > Mus pahari. Next base: position 8,887,488 of record NC_034590.1, on the reverse strand, counting down.
TGGCTTCCAGCCGCAGTGTGGCTTTCTATGGTCGCCCCTCCGAGAGTTGAAAAAGCCTCTTCATAGGGAGTGATCTCCAAAGTGAGGAAATGTCTCCTAGGTGAGCTACCTGGGGAAACCATCCAGAGTTCAACCCCGTTTCTATCTGAGGACCCATTAGCTCCAGTGGTGTCCATGGGGACACAGAAGTCAGTGAGCACAGCATATTTGGGAGCCATGGTCACCTTCCCCAGACCTCTTTCTCCCCACTGGAGACTACCATGGACTCCATAATCTGGGGGTCCAACATTCACACCCCTGAGACAAAACATCAATCAGAAAACCCAGTTCCAAACACCCTCATCAAAGGAACCCTAGAATCTCATGTATCACTGTTCCCTCTACCACACAGCCGGGACACTGAGGCCCAGAAGCTATTTACAAAACAATAACTACACTGATGTGAAACAATATATTCACCTCTGAATATATAACTCTGTGTGTGTGTCCTTCTGCATGCTAAACAAGCATTATACTTATGAACTACATACCTACCCCATTTTACTTTATTTTGAAGCTCTTATTACATTGCCCAGGCTAGCCTCAATCTTGCCATCCTCCTGCCTCAGCACCCTGAGTAGCTGAGATTATAGGTACACACTACCACACCCAGCTTCACTTTCTTTCAGTTTGTTAGATCTTAATCTTCTACTTACTGACCAATTACTAAGGTTCTGTATGAAAGAAAAGTGGGGATGGGTGATTCAGTAGTTGGGGAATGATTTCCAGTACCCACATGGTGCTCATAACCGTAACCCAGTTCTATGTCCAGTGCCCTCTTCTGGCCTCCATGGGCACTGCAGGCACAGCTGCTGAAGACCACACCTACATAAAGCCATGAGAAAGTGAATTCCCCAAGATCCCAAAAGCACGGAGCTGACACAGGGAGACTCCAGGGCGCTGAGCAACCTCAACTTTGCCTGCTCTCAGCCCCTTCATGTTTAAGATGATTGCTGCCATTCTTACCTCTCTCTAACCAGAGACACAGACTCACCAGAGTGTGAACCAGGCCCAAGGGAAGAGGCCACCGTTGAGAGACAGAGACCCAGTCCCATTTGAAGGGGATAAAAAATATCCTGTTACAAGCTGCACCTGAGGTCAGCCACCAACGGTCATAGCTGCTTCATTTGTCGCTGTGTCAAAATGCATGACCAAAATGACTTTTTAAGGAGAAATGGTTCACTTGGCTCACAGTCTCAGACGGATCAGTCCATCGCATGGTGGAGCAAGGCAAGCATTTTCTGACAATGGAAGGATGGAGAGATGGAGTGTTGCCTGTTCACATGGTGCAGAGCAGGGACCAGAGATCCAGGGGCGGGTATAACCATCAAGGCCTACCCATGTGACCTACTTCTACATTCAGGCTCCACCTCCTAGAGGTCCCATAGCCTTCAAATTACACCACCTGGTGTAACAACAAGGGCTGGACATGTGAGAGCTTGGGTTGGAGCTTCTATTGCTGTGATAAAACCTCATGGCCAAAAGTAGCTTAGAGAGGAAAGGGTTCGTTTGGTTTACGTATCCTGAATCACAGTCTCCTGAGGGAAGCCAAGACAGGAACTCAAACAGGACAGGAACCTATAGAAGCCATGGAGGGGCGCTGCTTCCTGGCTTGCTCCTCATAGCTTGTTTGGCCTGATTTCTTTTAGCTCCCAGGGACCACCAGGCACAGTGCCCTGGGCCCTCCCACATCAATCTTCAATCAAGAAAATGCACCCCAGGCTATCCCACCAACCGGACTGGTGAGGGCATCTTCTCAATTGGAGTTCCCTCATCCCACACAACCCTGACTCTGACAAATTGCTGTAAAAGTGGCATTGGGGAAAAGAAGGACAAAATCTGGGCGTGGCCATTTGAATGAGAAATTACTCCCCTTAGGTTCTGTCATTTGAACACTGGGACCTCAAATGGTAGGGCTGGATGGGGAGGTTATGGACCCATTAGGAGGTGGGGGTCTTGTTGGAGGAAATACATTAGTGGGGATTGGATTCGAGAGTTCACAGGCTCCCCCAACATCCAATTCACTCTTTCTGCCTGTTCATCACTGAAGATGTGACCTCTCATCCTCCTGCTCTGGCTGTTGTGCTCCCCTACCATTATAAACACTCTCTCTGGAGATGTAAGGCAAAATAAAGCCCTCCTTAAGATGGCTTGCTTGTGATATATACACACGTGTGTGTATCTTATTTTTATTTTATGTTCATTTGTAGGCATACCTTTTCGCAGCCTATTTTAATAAACATTCAACCTCTTCTCTAGCCCACCACCCACCAGAGGAGGTGGAAAAGAAAAGTTATTAGGACACAGGGGAAGTAGACCTATTTAGAAATAGTCCTTTAGGGGTGAGTCAAATCTTCATTGTCAGGATATCAGCAGTTCGGCCCCGTAGCAAACCCCAAATATGACTCAGCTGCAGGTCAACCCTCTCAGCAGGCAGACACCACACACAAACCAGCAGCTGCAGTTGGATCCTGAAGAAACCACAAGGCTTGCCAACCAGCCTGAGGCTGCAGAAGCAGCAAGAAGCCGCAGGAACCAGCAGGAACCTTGTGGGAAGTCCTTTACCAAGTTTCTCTCTGGCATTGCCACAAGTGGAGCTCAGCAAGGCAATGTAAGGTGAACCAACACCTTGTTGTTAGTGAAGAATATTGAGGTGGAGCAAACCAAATCAATGTTCCAGCTCCCACTATCTGTGGGGTCATATTGATATTCCTCCATCGCAGGTCCTTTCACGTGTCTGCTATAGCAAAACATCCTTTCACCTATGTGCCCCAGCAGAACATCATTTGACATAACTGACTTTTCAAAGAAACTAGATGTTTCCCCTTCATTCATTGGTGTTTTGCCTGAATGCATATCTGCGTGAGGTGTTAGAAGCCTGGAACTGGAGTTACACAGAGGTGTGAGCTACCATGTGCTGCTGAACCTGGGTCCTCTGGAAGAGCAGCCAGTATACTTAACCACTGAGCCATCTCTCCAGTCCCTGGTCACAGCAGCAGAAAAGTAAGGACTATACCAGAGAACGTTGTCTTCAGAACAACAACGGCCCCCATAGGTCCACAGGGCGTGGCACTGTTAGGAGGTGTGGCCATGTTGGAATAGGTGTGGCTTGTTGAAGGAAGTATATCACAGCGGGTGGGCTATGATGTTTCAGAAACTCAAGCTGGGTTCAGAGTTGCGCTCTCTTCCTGCTGCCTGTGGATCCGGATGTAGAACTCTGGACTCCTTCTCCAGCACCATGTGTCCCTGCATGCCACCATGCTTCCTGCCATGAAGATCATGGACTAAACTGTCAGCTAGCCTCAGATAAATGCTTTTCTTATTAAGAGCTGTTGTGGACATGGTGTTTCTTCCCAGCATTAGAAACCCCAGCTAAGATAGCTGCCAATCCATGTTTCAGAAAGCAGAATATTCCCATCATCCTCACGTCCAACCTCTCTCTCATCTCGGAGTGAAACAATCCCCAATACACCAGTAAGCCCCAAGCACAGTGGTGCACGCCTGTCACCCCAGCACTTGGAAGGCTGAGGCAGGAGGATTGCTCATTCAAGGGCAGCCTCGGCTGCAAAGTGAGACATTAGCGGGAAGGAAGGAAAGGAGAGGGAGGAGGTAGTAAGTGGTGGGATTGTGCAGAAGCTGGGGGGGGCAGGTCCCTGGGGGAAGTGCCTGCTGCAAACAGGACCACCTAACTTTGGCTCCCAGCATGCAGTTTTCAAAATCCACTTGTAACTCTTAGCACTAGGAGGCAGAAACAGCCAGATCCGGAGAGCTTACCCAGCCAGGGCATCTAGGCAAACTGGCAAGCTCCAGGTTCATGGAGAGATCCTCTCCCAAAAAATGAGGTGGAGGGCGATCAAGACATATTCTAGAAGTCTACTTCTGACCTCTTCATATAAGTACGCATGCACCTATGCATGCACAAGAACATGTATGTTGCATACATGCATACATACACACATATACATACACACATATACATACACATACACACACATGCACTCACATAAACACACACACACACACCTGTAGGGACAGATAATTGGTATAGAGTTAGAGACAAGCTACATAGCAATGTGGAAGGGACAAATGACAGAGCACCGCCCTGCTCCACACCCCCACTGTCACAGTGATTTCTAGGTTTTTCTAACAGATGCCAGAAACATGGGGTGGGGGTCGGTGAGATTTTCCGATCTGCCGAGCATCCATCTCAGGTTTTGCTAATGTACTGATAGAATCGAAGAGCCCATCGTATGAAAAGAAACCCACCGTCCATCTGTCTGCCACCTCCAATCCAAAGAGAGTCCTAGCATGCAAAGAAAGCTGCACCGGCTGCAGGGATACCGGGCACTGACTCACAGTGACCCAGTCTTGTGGTCCTCTGTGGTGCCCACGGATCCCCTTCCACGTGCAGCTTAAGCAGGTGAAGGGTGTACAGTCCCCTGCCCCAGGCCTTGCTGCTGTCGATCACTTGATTGAAAAAGGTATTTGCCCAAATTAAAGTATGCTCTGACGTTCTGTTTCCCTGCCAAGTCAGCACCTGAGTCTGAGCTCTGATGATTGATGTGCCTCTTAATGTGGGCTTCTAAACGCAAAACCATTTTGTGAGCAAACATGGCAAGAGCAAGAATTCCTTGCTCCAGTGATCCCGAGGCTTCCTCTCTTGGTGAGCCATCCGATGATGGAATTGCCCCTGAATATTATCCTGTTCTATTATTTTTATCTTGGGCTCCAAATGAAGCACATGAGGAAAATATGATGTGGTGTAGCCTGAATTCTCACGGAGAGGTGTTGGGGTGGCTTTAATCACAGGCAGAAGCTTGGGATGAAAGACGCGACTTTAACTCAGTGAGCAGGGTAGGGGTGGAGGTACTTCAGATACGGAGTTCTGGGTCTCTTGGGTGTGAGGCAGGGCTAACTGACAAGGGTGGGGAGGCCAGCAAGGTGATGCTGGACACAGCCTCCCTTCTGAGCCATAGACTAAGGGCAGAGCAGCACAGAGAGCCCCTCCTCCTTACCCTGGAAGCCCCACAAAGAAGCTGGTCACCCCACTGTTAAAATTTGAGATATGTCCTCCACCTCCACTGGCTCACATGTCTGGACACTTGTTCTCCAGCGGGTGGGATTCTTGTGAGGTCTGGGGGCATCTACAGACCCTTTACGAGATGGGGCTTTGTTGTGGGGCGGGGCTGAGGGAGGTGGGTCTTGAGGGTGACATCCACCTCTACTCTAGTCTGGGCAGCCTGAGCTAAGCGGGACCTCAAGCCTGACCTTGGTAAACCTTTCTTCGATGGAGTTTTCTGTCAGGAATTTGGTCCTGAAGGGAGAAGTAACTTAGGAAGCGTCTAGTGACGTGTCCTCCCTAAGGCTGCTGCCAGGCACCTGGGCACAGCTGACACAGCTGGGGTAAATCTTCCTCTCTGACTTCAGGATTGGGCAGGCTTTATTCAGCCTATGGCCCTTGTACTGTGTGAGCCCCACATTCTGTGCTGACTTTTTTTTTTTCTGTGTGTCTAGTCCTGGGTACCTAATTTATTTTTAATTTAATTTACTCTGCGTGTGTGTGTGTGTGTGTGTGTGTGTGTGTGTGTGTGTCAGAAGTTACAGGACAGCATTGTATCCCCCAAAGAGCTGGAGTCACAGGTGACTATCACCCAGGCAATGTAAATGCTGGGAACTGAACTTGGGTCTTCGGGAAGAACAAGTACTCTTAACCAGTGAGCCATCTCTCCAACCCTTATTGATTCTTTTCTGACAAGATTCGTGTTTACTCATTTTCTCCATAGGCTCCACAAACTATTGAGGTATCCTTTCTCCAACCCCCACCCCCAAAGTAAAGATCCACAGAGATTTCTACAGCGCTATGGGGCTCGATTCCTGAGCTAATTCCTCACCACCAGGACGGGTGGTGGAGCACGGAAAGGTGAGATGCATTGAACTTGGAACCACATTCACAGCTAACAGCGTCTCATACAAAGCTTTCCACATGGCCTCGGAGCCAACTGGGGCAGGAGACAGGGGCAGAGCCGGGAGGAAGGGCGTTCTTCGCTGTCACTGGCAGACATAGCAGAGGCCTTATTAGAGGAGAACTCCAAGCTGGGACTGAACTGGAGGGCTTTGGAGAAGCCCTTGGTGTAAGAAGGAGGAATAGATGAAGTGCCCAGCAGATGTGGGGTCAGCAAGGCATAGAGCCCTGGATCGAAGGCAAGGAATCCTTAAGAGCCCTTCCCTGGCTACGCTGGGCTGTCTCCGGAGCAATTTCACTCATCCCCCGGGTCACAGCACCTGCCACCCCTGGGGCCCCCTCAGTCTTGCATCTCCCAACACAAAGGCCAGCTGCTGGAATTTTCCCTGCAGCCCCAGTGAGAAGCAGTCAGGGAACAAAGCTATCTGTGCCTCCTGGTGCCCAAAATACGACTGTCATTTATTTTGTTATATGAAATTAGAGCGTGCCTTGTAGCCATAATGAATCATTTCCTTCCTGCCTGGGCCACTGTGTCAGGCAGGAGCTCAGCATCCCCCATTCAGGCCCTTTCACTTCATCTCTGGCTAATAATAACCCACCCAGGTGAGCAAACGCCCTCCCCAGACAATGTAGGGACTGGACAGACATCTCCGGCAGAGCAGTGTGCGCGAGGTGGGGCCCCAGCGAGCATAGCTGGAGAAAGACGATGCCCGTGGGGAGAGGAGGGAGCCTGTGTTCTGTGGAGGAGCGCTGCAAAACGGGATGCCAGGTGTCTTTCCCAGCTATGCCTCAGAGACTCTGCCCACACTAGGCTGCTCTGTTGTACACTGTCTTCCCAGATTTAGTACGGATTTAGCCTAGATTTAGTGCGGAAGACATCTATCCCTTCCTACCAAGTCCCCACCGCGGCCATCCGTGGCTTCGCTCTTCAGTTAACCCTCAGGTTGAAAGGCACCATATTGCGCCCTAACTCGGAGCGCACAAGATCTAGTCCCGTCTCTCTCGCTTCCCATCCGTGTCCCGGGCAGGCTCTGTAGGAGCAAGTTTTCAAACAAGAGAGTCAGTAGATGGTAATGGTATCAACTCCTCCGGCTTTTCCCTCTGGTGCTAGAACCAAGGATCCCTGCCCCACCTGGTGCGGAGGAAGTCAACTCCAGTCTCTGCACCAGCGTCTCCCGCAACCGGCCACAGAGAAAGCTAGCCCAATCATGAGACTGTCTGTGTCTGCCCGGTTCCTGTATCACTCACTGGTCTCTCCCACTAATTGTGACTCTTAAGTCCTTTTAACTGCCGCATCCTCCAGGTTGGCACACAACCAGTATTGCTCAGGGAGAGGCCAGATGAACGAATCAGTGACTGAGAGTCAAAGGCCACATTGCTAAATGATGTAGAACCAATCCCAGAGGGACGGTGAGCAGAAAAGGGAAGTTGGCCAGCTGGCACAGGTACCCCAGTCTGTTCCTTCTGTCTCAGAAGGCTCTGTGGAGGGGAGCGGCAAGCCACAGTCCCACAATTTCCCGTCAATGCACTGTCTATCGGTTACCACTGGTACCCACTTGTCTACTGCACCAGCCTGGTCTCTCACCCTCGGCTCTCTGCGTTCACCTCCCAGCTCCACTGGAAGTCTGCCTGTGGCTACTTTACAATGATTAAGCTCAATTGTCGAGCTGATTTGGTTGAGACACTCCTAGAATATCAGTAAAGCAGCAACTATGAGCAGAACCATCCCCTAGGCTGGGGTCCCAAAGGGGATGGAGAGAATACGGAAAACCTGCCTTCTCAGCTTCCTGGATGCTGTAACTTGAGCTGTTCTGCTCTGCCATGCACTTACCTCTGCCATGGTGGGCTAGCCCATGAGCCAAAAGTTAACCCTTCCTGCCTTCACCTGTCAATACCACTTATCTTGTCTAACAAAATGAGATCCAACTAATAAAATCATCTACCAAGTGAACCCTCTGCCTGGCTCTACCTTCTCTCCTCCCGTGGGTCCTGTTTACCCAGCCCTGCTGCTCTTCAGGGAGCCTCATGGCTATCCATCCTCTTTAATCTCCATGACTCAGATGATCTCATGGCTCCCTGTAGCCAAGTGAGTTCTTGTCTCCACACACCAAGCCTGATGCTACAGAGAGGCTCCATCTTGCCTGGGCATGAGGAGGCCACGTGTCTGTTTTATCCACTACCTCACCTGAGGATGCCATGGAAGGTCCCTGTGAGATGTTTTCTCACTGAGTGAATGAATCAAAGCAATAACACAGAACTTATCAGGTCTCAGGTTTCATGTTTATTTGCCATCTTGTACGTTGCCGCAAGAACTGAACGCACACGCACACACACACACACACAAACACACAAGCAACACACACACTTCCATAAAGTAATATGTGGTTACTAAGAGAGGAAAAAAAAGAATCAGTCTTCCCTGGGGACAAGCGCCTTGATAGGTATCCAGTGCCAAATGGTCAGCTACACACACACACACACACACACACACACACATGCTCACATACACACAACTGGAAATGAATTCAGCAGGTTGAATACATATGAATGTACTATTTGAGTGTATGCACACACATGTGTGTATAATAATAATTAAAGAAGAAGAGGTTATAAACTTTTCAGAGAGCAGAAATGACAGCAAGGAAGTTGGAGAGTGGAGAAGGACTAGGAGTGGAGATTATGTAAGCACAGTACTCATTTAAGAGCTCCTCGAAAAATGTAATAAATAAACAAACAAACAAACAAATAAGGGGCCAGANAGACGGCTCAGCAGTTAAGAGCTCTGGCTGCTCTCCCAGAGGATCAAGGTTCAATTCCCAGCACCCCCATGGCAGCTCACAACCCCCTGTAACTTTAGTACCCCCTTCTGGGCACTGCTTGCACATGGCACACAGACATACATGCGGGCGAAACATCCATATGCATAAAATAAAAACTGAAATATGTATATAATAAAAATGTAAATAGCCACTGTTATAATTTTTGTATCTCTTTTTCTGGTTTTCTCTACAATTTTTTTTTACATAATTGAGAAATTATGTGAGATGGAATTTTCTGTCCTAGTTTTGAATTTTTTGACAAGTCCATAAACATCATAACATTTAATCATGAGATAACGCTTCATCGTTCATGACTCTCTTATATCAAATATGCAGGTTGCTTGCCGTCTTCTCTGTACTGTAAACAACACCGCAATGAATGTCTTCCTGTCGAAGGCGCTTCTCTACCTGCCGTGCTGAGGCTCACACTCAGGACTTAGCTTCCGTGATACAAGTGCTCCGAATTCTACCCTGGGCTGCATCTGCAGCTCTTTCCAAATTGTTTTTGTTTTTGTTTTTGTTTTTGTTTTTGTTTTGTTTTTTCGAGACAGGGTTTCTCTGTGTAGCCCTGGCTGTCCTGGAACTCACTTTGTAGACCAGGCTGGGCTTGAGCTCAGAAATCCACCTGCCTCTGCCTCCCCAGTGCTGGGATTAAAGGCGTGTGCCACCATGCCCGGCAGGGGCTGTATCCTTAAAGAAAACTGACTATCCCTCCCCTAGCAGCCATCAAAGGTCACTAGCCCCCCATCTAGAGCAGAGGCTCATAAGCCACTCCTACTTCCTGCTGGAAAGCTGGCTGGCTAGGTCTTGTCTGCATCCAGTTCAGGCATCCACGCCTGCTGTGAGTTTTCGAGTGCAGAGCTCCTGTCAGGCACTGAAGACTCTGTTCTGCTCCGGTTCTTGCCGAGCCCTGGCTCTTACAGTCTTCCCATCCTCTCTTCTTCCATCGTCCCTGAGAAGAGGCCTTTGATAGTCCCCGAGAGTCCGCGAGAAGAGGGGATGTGGTATAGATGTCCCTGTTTGTGGTGGAGCAGAGCGCTGCACGGACACTCTTGACCTTTAACCAGTTGTGGGTTTCTTCACGAGCAGTGAATTTCTAAGGCATCCTTAAGGAAGGGATGCATGCACACACACACACACACACACACACACACACACACACACAAACCACACTTACCACGATGCTTGAGTTGGACTGTCAACTTGACTACGTTAATAAATGGCTAGCACACTAGTGGAGCTCACCTCTGGGTGTGTCCAGAGACGATTAGATCCTGGCCGGTTCTGACCTGACCACTGGATAATGTCCAGATGTCAATGGTGTCCAGACTAGAAGATAGCGAAGGGAGGTTGGGCCTAGTTGGAGGAACTGGGTCACTGGGGCGTGTTCTGATGAGCTGTACCTTTCTCTGGCTTGTTGTGTGGCCCTCCTTTCTGTTTCCTGCCCACCAACGAGGGCAGCATCTCCTCTGCCACACATACCCAGCATGGACAGAACCCTCAGAAGTTATGAATAGAAGTAATTCCTTTCTCTCTTGTCTCTGTCCGGCATTTTGCTGTGGCAATGAAAAACTTTAATAAAGCTGCTTTCTTTTTTAAATTAAAAGCCAAAACTATGTTTTAAGTCATTAACTACATATTCAGAAGGAGAAAACATAGCAAGGCACACATGGCTAAAAGCTAAACTTCTCTTAATATAATGTGTGTTTCAGATTTGATCTGGGTCCCATGAGATACTTTATATAATTGTAAAACAAAATTTGCTTAATCCCCTTTAAGAAGATAAAGTATTAAAAAAAAGTTCCCCAATTCCTCTTCTTAAGCATAACTAAAATTCTTCGACATAATGTATAAAACAGGCACAAAGTTTTTCATAAGGACAGAGAGAGTGACAGTATACTGCCTGAGACTTTTCCTGTCCTAGTTAGGGTACCCTATTGCTACAACAAAACACCATGACCAAAAACAACTTGGGGAGGAAAGGGTTTATTGAGCTTACACTTCTACATCATAGAGCATCATTGAAAGAAGTCAGGACAGGAGCTCAAACAGCCCAAGGCCTGGAGGCAGGCGCTGAGGCAGAGGCCATGGAGGGCACTGCTTACTGGCTTGTTATCATGGCTTGCCCCATAGCAGCCAGGACTGCCTGTCCAGGGATGGCCTCACCACAATGGGCTGGGCCCTCTCACATCACTAATTAAGAAAATGCCCTACAGGCTTGCCTATGGCCTGATCTTACAGAGGCATTTTCTTGATTGAGGTCCCCTTGTCTCAGATGACTCTACCTTTTCAAGTCAACATAAAACTATCTAGCATACAGGACTACAGGATAGCTTAGTGGTGAGTTCTTGAGTTTTCTGCTTCATTCATTCATTCATTCATTTATATTATTCTTATATAACAAACTTGGAACAGAAGAAGACACAAATCTGGGGAGTACAGCGGTCACAGGCCATAGTAAGCCCCAGTAAAAAGCCTCTTCTCTCTAGGCAAAGCAGAAGGGAAAGGGGAAGCCTCGCTAAGTCAGAACTCATAAGATAATCACTTCACTCCCATAGTCAGCCTAGGCCCCACACCGCACACACCAGCAGAAGCCAGGTGGTAAATACAACAGTATCACCTCCTCTTGACTTGTCTAATCATGTTTACTAGATCACTGAGGCAAGAATTATACCATTTTTTGTGTGATCCTAAACATACGAAAAGAAAATATTTAAGACAGCAACAAACACGGATCTGGGGAAAGTAAATGTCCTCAAGTGGACATATTATTGCTACTCTTCATTCAAATTGTAAAATGGCCAGAACTCCGATAAGCTGTGTATAAATAATGTAATACACAGTATAACCACTAAAAATCATTCGGGGTATGCAGGCTACTTTTTCATGTCAACTTGACACAAAGCTAAGGTCACCTGAAAGAGGGGCCCTGGATTGAGAAAATGTCTCCATGAGATCCAGCTGTGGGCAAGCCCGTAGGGCATTTTCTTAATTAGTGATTGGTGGGGGGAGGGCCCAGTCCATTGTGGGCAAGGATGTCTCTAGGATGGTGGTTTTATACAAAAGCAGGCTGACCAAGCCAGGGGGAGCAAGCCAGTAAGCAGCACCCCTCCAAGGCCACACTGCATCAGCTCCAGCCTCCAGGTTCCTGCCCTGTGTGAGTTCCCACCCTGGCTTCCTTCAGAGATGGGCTGTAATGTAGAAGACTAACTAAAATAAGCCTTTTTCTCCCTAAGTTGATGTGGGTCATGATGCTTGCTCACAGCAGTAGAAACTTGACCAGAGAAACTCTCAGATTAGTACAAATGAGTTAAAAATAGAGTTCTACAAGATGTCCAAATAACCCACCAAGATAGGGAGCCAGAGAGCAGGCACAAGAGGGAGGAAATGGAGAAGAATGGTATAATCCATGCCAAACATGCCAGGGATCACATTAAACCAAAATATGTCAACTATATCGCTTAAAGACGTGATCGGTCCTGAACACAATGTTCATGACATCTCCTCTAAGACTGCAGATGAGAGTCTGTACAAGAACAAGCCAGTCAACAGTCAGACGTAGATGGAATGGGCTCAGGATGTCCTAACACTTACTGGTGTTACCAGTGTAATCCTGAATGGGGAATCCTTCCACCATGCTCCCATTGATGACGCCACCAGGGTCCAATGGCTGGTTCCAAGCCAGTGGACATATATCTCTCTCTCTCTCTATATATATATATATATATATATATACATCTGACCCTAGGTAAACTAATAAATCACAAAACGAGACTAAAGTCATGAATACAATAAAGGACTGACGGTGACTAGGGTAAGGCTGATGGGAATGAGAGGAAGAGGAGGGAGGGATAATCTGAACACACTGTGTATAAGTGTGAATTTCTCAGGTAACAGAATTAATCAATAAAAGATGATTGATTCAACTAACATGCTGTCTAAAAGAAACTCACTTCAAATATAACAATGTAATCAGGTTGGGAACAAAAGGATAAGAAGATATGTCACACAAGCATTAACCAAAGGGAGGCAGCAGACATATCAACGTGAGATAAAATAGAGAACAGAAAAACAGAAATAGAATATTCTGATATATAATGATAAAAAGGGTCAACCACGAAGAAAACAAAGCCAGGCAAAGCAGGTATAAAATGAACAGGAAAATGGCAGACTCTGAAACCGAGGTGAGGGAATCAATTGGTCAGGCTGTCTCAGCACACAGAGTCACCTAGAACATGGAAAGGCTTAACTGTCAACCAAAGCGACCGATGTTCAGGATTCAACCCACTTGACAGCAGACTATCCCTGATGTCTTGCCGACTGCCTGTGGAAGATTAACAAAAACAGACTGTTTCAGGTCCATGAAGACACATAACAGGATTTCAGCTACACTGGACACGTGGTCCTAATACACTGAAATCACAGACTAAGATGACACTCCGTGTAAGGTAGGAACAGTGAGAATTGTACTCAGTTGAAGAGCATCTATTACAGCCTGAAGCCAACCCTGTGTGAGTGTAAAAGCTGGTGTCTTTCCTCTATGAGTGAATCAGAAAGTTACCCGCACTCAGGACTCTAAATCAACACGTTACTAGAAATTCTGACCAGTCCCAGACGCCAAAAGCAAATGGTAAATAACGCTAAAGTTACAGATCAAAAAAGAGAAGAGGAATAAGGTTATTCCTGTCTGCAGATAGCATGATTGCCTATGTAAATGACCTCATGAAAGCTCCACCAATCTCCTAGAACCACATTGCAGAATAGAATTTGAACTTTCAAAAGGAAGGGTTTCCCCAAATATTAGTAATGAACATGTGAAAATTAAAAAGTAAACACGTGTGTGGAAGAGATGACTGTGATGGGGAGAAGCTGATGCTCTTGAAAGGACCCAGATTTGGTTTCCTGCACCAACGTGGTGTCTTAACCACCTGAAACTCCAGTTCCAGGAGATCTGACGCCCTCTTCTGGCTTCCAAGGGCACTGCATGCATGTGGTGCGTGTGTGTGTGTGTGTGTGTGTGTGTGTGTGTGTGTGTGTCTGTAGATCAAAGGGGTAACACACAATGCAGAAAGAGACGGCTATAACTGACTTCTAGTAAGAGCATCATCAATTTGATAAAGGAAAGATACGACCTTCTCAATATATAGTGCTGAGGAAATTATATATCTATAATTTTTTAAAGAAACATACACTTTAGGGAGTAGAGAGATGACTCAGCTGTTAAGAGCACTGGCTGTTCTTCAAGAAAACCTGAGTTTAATTCCCAGCACCTACATGGCAGCTCACAACTGTCTGTAACTCCAGTTCCAGGGGCTCCAACAGCCTCACACAGACACACAGACAGGCAAAACACCAATGCATATAAAATAAAAAATAAATAAAATTATTTTTTAAAACAACATGAACTTTGATCTAAGTTTTGCAGTTTATGAGAGAGAGCGAGAACACTCAAATGCCCATGGGCTTAAATGTAAAATGGAAAGCTCTAGAACTCTTATCAGGAGGCAGAGGAGGCAGTCTGAAAAATCACAGGTGCAGGCAGAGTCCTTATATTTGACACTAAAAAATATATTCCTCAAGCAGAAAATTGATAATGGAATTCACCAAATTAATTTTTTTATGAGAAACCAAGGTAAAAAGGAGAAAAAATAATCTACAAACTAAGAAAACGTTTACAAAAAAAATGTGTCTGGTAAAGAAAGCTGTAGAAAGAAATCTCAAAACTCAAATGAGAAGAAGAAGAAAGAAAGAAGGAGAAGGAAGACGAGGAGGAGGAGGAGGAGAGCATTGGGCATAGTAGCTCAGGCCTGTAATCCTGATACACAGGCAGCAGAGGCAGGAGGATTGCATTTGAGGATAGTCTGGTCTATACTGTAGAAGCTTGTCTCAAAAAGAAATATAGAAAACAATAATACAGTTAGAAAATACACAGAAAGGGCCTCTTACAAAAGAGAATGCGATTGCTAAATGAACAGGAGTTTGTCATTCTTAGTCATTAGGGAAATGCCTCTTACAAAAGAGAATGCGATTGCTAAATGAACAGGAGTTTGTCATTCTTAGTCATTAGGGAAATGCACTTAAAACTGCCGTCCACGGGGACTAGGGAGGTGCCTCCACTGTTGAAGGCAAAGAACTGTGGTACATCTATACCATGGAATACTATGCAGCAAAGACAAGCAACAGCCTGTATAAATGGAGAAATACACTAAGTAAGAAAGGCCTATTATTACCAAAGGCTGCATTCTGTGTGCTCCTGTTTCCATGGCATTCTGGCCTAGGGGTGCAGCCCAGTGGGAGATCCTTGGCACCACAGAAAGGCCAGGTACTGTGCATACATCTGTAACTCCAGGAGCTCCTGGGAGGCAGAGACATAAATGTCCTGGGAACTCATCGTCCCAGCAATCTAGCCAACCAGTAAGCTTCTCATTCAGTGAGAGCCCCTGTCTCAAAAGAAATAAGGAGAAAAACATTAGAGGGAGACACACAAAGACGACCTCTGGTTTCCACACGCATATCTGTGTGTGGGCAGGTGGGCAGGCAGGCATGCACGCATGCACACTCTCATGTACATACACACCACATACGCACACCACATTCGCACATGTAAAACTAAAAGGAAAACAAATTTGTGATGACCAAGCACAGTTTCGCTTACTCATCAAATGCTAACGGTGGGTTCACATTTTGACTTTGAATTTTTCAGTGCCAGGTGTAGAACCAGGCTTAATAAGTACTCTTCCACCAAACTACATGTCTGGAGTTTAATAATCTTAATATTTTAGTAAGTAAAATGTGTGTGCTAAATGTGGAGCAGTCAGTAACAGGTTAACAATCTCTCGTGAGCATTGCTATATTTTTTTTTAAAGATTTATTTATTTATTATATGTGAGTACACTATAGCTGTCTTCAGACACTCCAGAAGAGGGCGTCAGATCTCATTACGGATGGTTGTGAGCCACCATGTGGTTGCTGGGATTTGAACTCAGGACCTTTGGAAGCACAGTCAGCGCTCTTACCCACTGAGCCATCTCACCAGCCCTGCTATACTTTTAAGTGGGAATTGTTGGCACACTTTTTAAATTATTCTGCTGGATTCTACCTCTACTTTCCTTCCAACCGTATCCCACGCAGATCCTTTCCAATTCCCCAACACTAGGCAGGAGTAAAAGGTTAGAAAGACGAAAGGAGAAAGAAGGTTCGAGGGGAAAGTCCAACAAAACAGCCTTGCAGCCAACAAAAATAGACTGCTTTCTGCTGATTGGAGGCTTGCTTGGGTTCCTTGGGGCAAGTCCAATTGTCATCATCAGGGTATCCCTCGTCATCATCAGGGTATCCCCAACTTCTCATCTCTTTGCTCACAATCACTTGGCAAACTGCAACATCAGCAACCAAGAGCAATGGGGGTTGGAGGTCAGGGGGACCAACAGGAGAGGGGAGCAGCATGGGAGGGGAGCAGCAGTCATCTTCTCAGAGGGACACCCCTCCCCGAGAGTCGCCAAAATTCAGTCTCTGCAGCTGGCAAAGACCACGCCTCTCCTACAGCACAAGGCAGTCACAGTCAGCTACCGCAAGGACAGTCTGAAGCAGCCCCACATCCCACACCTGGGATGAGCACAAAAGCACGTTCCCATAACACAACTGGGGTTTTAAAAGTGCCGAAACTCTCACTACAGGACGTGTTACACTTCAATGTAAAGAGATACGGAAGTATCTGTGACTCCCACGCAGGTATCTTGAGCACACGAGGAGACACAGAAAAAGCACAGAGGCCAAGAGTACAATGGTGGGGACCCACTCAAAGAGTTCACCATAAAACCGAATAAACCCCAAATCAAAACAAAGTGAGAGCTGGGGGCCCAAAGATTAAAGTCTCTGGCACATCAGCTGCTGGCAGTGGGTGGGACCGGTCTGACTCAGGCACAGAAAGAATGAGAAGGGCATGAGGGCAGGCAAGACACATTGAATATTGACTAGCTACTTATCAATACGAGGGAAACTATGCTTACCTCAAAGGGAGCCAAAGCCATGATGTGTATGCTTTTTCTCTCAGAGATGTGTTCTTAATTGTTAATGAATATAAAAGTACCTGAGGATGGCTTCAGATAGTCCAGAGAACAGGACAGATGGGACACAGCCACTGTGGATGGGCAGCGTGGACAGGGACAGCCGTATTCCATGTGTGCTTTTGCTCATTTTTATATTTTCTAGAATAAAAAGAAAAAAAAAATACACTTGTAAGAGGGAGTGTGTTTCCACCCAGGGTCGTTTCCTGAAGACAATCCCTCAAAGTGGGACTGTCTGTTAAAGGATGTATGTACACGCTTTCGGGGCGAGGGGGTCCGCACATGCGCATGTGAGCGAATGTGTGTGTGCGTGCCTGGGTGTGGAGCCCTGAAGTGAACATTGATGTCTTCCCTCAGTAGTTCTCCATCTTGTTTGTTTGTTTGTTTGTTTGGGGAGATTGTTTGTTTGTTTTGGAGACAAGGTCTCTCATTGAGCCTGAGGTTAAAAATTGTGACCAATGAGCTTCAGAGACCTGCCTGACCCCGCCTTCCCACCGGGGCTCAGCCGCCTGGCTTTTTACATATGGAGATTAGAACTCTGCAGCTCTAACGCAGCAGGCACTTCTTGCACTGAGCCTTCTCCCCAGACCTCTAAAGCCTTTTGAAACACACTAAGAGAGACGAACACGCATGGAACGAAGGAGGAAGCAGAATGGCCACTTACATCCGCCCCGCGCAGGGGCAGGAGCTCCCCTCCCTCACTCACCTCTCCTCAGCTCCCCTCCATCCTCCGTGGGAAAAAAAACTCAATTTAGCCACTACTCAAGTCCTGGTCAGTCCCCACTCCTGTGTGCTGAGTAACACCTTGGACTTGTGTCGCCTCCCTGTCTGAGGTCTTCAGTTGTCTCTTTCTCTGGGGAGGCAGGGAGTGTGGTGCAGTAGTCAGTGTGCAGGCCTTGAGAGAACTGCATGCAATGTAGTGCACATACGTACACTCAGGTACATGCATGTACTCATGAAACAAGTCTCTAAAACAATGCAACAAACAAACAAACAAACAAACCGATGCTGACTGGACCAGCCAGGCCGGGTGCGGGGTGGGGGTGGGGCGGTTCTAGCTCACTATTGGTCAGCAGCATTCATGGGTTTGATAGAGGGAACTGGCAGTGCTGGCTGTGGGTTGGAGTCTGGGAGACAGCTTTCAGGGGGGACAGAGATATTCCCGTTGACCTAGAGAACCCCTTCTAGGATATCATGTGTTCAGGACATGATGGCAGATGATGAGGACCCAAGTGGTCAGTGCAGGTGTGCCATGCACCCACGGCACGCATCGGAGGCCCTGGAGTTAGAGCTACTTGTGATTCTAAACTACCCTGTGTGGGTACTGGGAACTGAACTCAGGTCCTCTGCAAGAGCAGGGAGTGCTCTTAACTGCTAAGCCATCTCTCCAGTTCAGTGGTTGATTTTGAAAAAACGGGATCTTGTTCAGTAACCTTAGGCTGGCCTGATACTCACTATGTCGCCCAGGCTTAGCCTCAAACTCATGGCAGTGCTCCTGCCTCAGTACTGAGAGGTATTCACAACTACAGCCGCCCCTAAGCATGCTATTGCCTTTAGAGTATAAGGAACTGCGGTAGCCCCTGAATGTTGACCAGACTAGACATCCAACCATGTCCTATGAAAATAATAATAATAATAATAATAGGAAGAAGAAAATGGTTTGTGGATGGCTGCGGTGGCACACACCTATAGGAAGGAGGGAAGGAAGGAAAGGAGAGAGTGAGGTGGGAGAGAGGGAGAAAGAGAGGAAGGAAGGGAGTTAGCTCATTCACAAACCAATGAATTTATAAATGAGCAAATGTGTGTCTTTACCAGACAAAAAGACGGGTGAATGGATAGTAAACAGATGGAAGCCTGAGAAGCAGGGGACCTGGAGCACCAACAGAAGGGGACGTCACCTACCAAAGCTACACAATGCTTTGGAGGAAGACACAGAACCCAAATGACTCATGAACCTTCCTGTAAGCTTCCCGAGGATAGCTACTGGTCCTTACACTATCCAAATAGCATCCACAGTGGCCTCAAACTCCTCCCGCCAAAAATGGTTTGCTTTATTACCACACACTTATTATATAAACAGATTAGTAGCAGCAGCAGCAGCAGTAGTAGTAATAGTTTTTGTTGTTATTGTTATTATTGTTGTTGTTGTTTTTCCCAAGACAGGGTTTCTCTGTGTAGCCCTGACTGTCCTGAAACTCACTCTGTAGACCAAGCTGGCCTCAAACTCTCAGAGATCTGCCTGCCTCTGCCTCCCAAGTGCTGAGATTAAAGGTGTGCACCATCACCTCCCTGCTAAATGATGAGTCAGTCCATTGTGACAGTCTTGCAAGTGCACCATGTCCTTCATGCTCAGCCCCGCTGCCTTCTCCAGCTCCTTCCTCCTTCCTGCTGGCCCCTTCCCTCTTCCCAGAGTGTCCCCGTCTCTTCCCTTATTCAGGTAATCTAGGTTCTGTGTGTGAGAGGGAATTCGGCATTTGTCTCTCCACACTGGGCTTGTTTTATGTCCATTCCTCTCTCTCTGCCTGTGACACTGCTTTATTCTTCCTGATGACTGAGTAAACTCCACCATGTGCGCACACCACACTTTCTTTATGCTTCTGTGTGTTGGTGGGCATCACGTCTCAGCTGTTGTGCATGCTGGGATAAGCATGGGTGTGGGGGCATCTCTGTGCTGTGTTCTCTCTGATTCCTCTGGGTACATACCCAGGCGTGATGGGACTGGGTTGTATAGCAGTTCGGTACAAAATAAGAATTATATGTTGCTACACATTTTGGAAGAATATTTTTAATGTGTTCTATACTTGAAATAATGCAACTCTTTGTGGGGAAAGGAGATATTTAGGCATTTCAAATAAAATCCTGCAAACAATTGTATTCTAAGTGAACACGTGTCTGAAGACTCCCAGGGGTCATGGAAAGGCAGCCTCCTGCTCACTCCTGGCCTCCCTCCGCTTCCTGCCCTAGCCCTTCCCCTTCCCCTTTTCCTCTTCCCTTTCCCCTTTCCCCTTCCCCCTTTCCCCTCCCCTCCCCTCCCCCTCCCCCTCCCCTTCCCCTTCCCCTTCCCCTTCCCCTTCCCCTTCCCCTTCCCCTTCCCCTTCCCCTTCCCCTTCCCCTTCCCCTTCCCCTTCCCCTTCCAGTGGCTTTACAGCTACAAGAGCCACCCTGCAGCTCTCTGCCAGTCTTTGCTCAGAGATCACAGGAATGCTGACATGTCTGAGGCCCCAAGAACTTTGGTTCTTGACACCTTCGCTGGGAAGGGGTCATCTGACCTCTAACTTCATCCCCAGTTCCTTCAGGGTCCTTGTGGGTGAGGGACACCTCAAAATTCTCAGGACTCCAGTCCTAGCTGAAGGACAGAATAGTCCTATGCACAGTGGAGTACAGTCCATTGACCACAAACACAAGGGTGTAGGGGAAACACTTCTACCCTGCTACAGGGGACCCAACATCTCTCAGGCCTTACTTAGTCACTGAGGTCAGGGCAGGAACCTGGAGGCAGGCGCTGATGCAGCTGCCATGGAGGGATGCTGCTTACTGGCTTCCTCCTTATGGCTAGCTCAGCCTGTTTTCCTATAACACCCAGGACCACCAGCCTAGGGTGGACCTGCCCACAGTGGACTGCACCTCCATAGGAATCTTCAGTCAATAAAATGCATTTTGGACTGACCTGCAGGCCGGTCTTGTCTCTTCAAATCCCACATCCCAGACGACTCAGGCTGATATCAAACTCATCAACACAAATGTGGATGGTCCAGAAACCGTTTTCACTCCCTCACTTCCAGTGCCTTCCAGAATAGTCCCCCCTGTCTTAGCACCTGGGGGTTCTGCACCCTGGCAGGCAGGAAATGCTGAGGGCTTTGTTGCTCTCAGTCTACTCCATTGACCTGAGCATCACCACCTTTGTATGTAACTGTTTCTATTCTGTAGCAACCAAAGAGCCCCATACACCTGTCAGCATTCCCATTGTGAAAGGCAAGCCAGAGAGAGGCGGAGATGAGGAAGTCCTCACCCATGCCAAGCTGCTCAGTTACTCCCTACCCTGGCCCCTGGCTGTCCCTCATCAGGCCCTGTCCCTCCAGTTGGTCTGAACTCACCCCACTCCTTCCTCTTCCCTCGATGTGACTTTAGATCATAAAATGAAACGACTCAGTGTTTATGCTTCTAGCTACATTTACGTTTAACAGTAAGATGTTGAGTTTAGTTTTAATGATGGGGAGGAAAAAAAAAAAGCCTTTCAGAGGCTAGCTCACTGAAACTCATTATGTACTATAAAGGCCACTATTTAAAGATTCCGTAATTCTGCTGATAATCTTTTTAAGGCAGATTTATAGCAGAAAATAGTTAGATTCTTTGACTTTAGTTATAATTTTCCATTCTGTAATTTAATACTCCCTTAGTTTATATTTGCACATTAAAAGTCGGGATCTAAAAGTCCATCATTAAATACTTTTAATAAGTGCAATAAATAAGTTTTACAGTGTGCATAAATCTAAAAACAAAACCTAACATAAATTGTTAATCTTACACTTTTTCTCATTAATTGCAATACATAAACATATGTTTTATACAAAGATATTTGCTCCAAAATAAGTATAATAAATACAGTTTACCACATGTATTAACCTTAATAGTTACAAGCTGTTAATCTTATATATTAGGTAATAATTTGTAATAAATAATTGTTTATTATCTTGATGTTTGCTTGTCTTGGGTTTTAGCAATATGCAATAAAGAAATGCAATTTTGAATAATTTGATTGTAAGACTACTGGGAAAATACTGTATGTTATAATTAGCCTGGAGATGGTTCTGCTCCTGAGAACCAGGAAAAAGGGGGTTCAATAATCTAAACATATGTTATTGAGTCCATAAATAATTTTTAAAGTTGAGTTTAGTTTCAAAGAAGAGAAAAACACTAAAACTTAAATACAAATGGATAAGCGAAGCCATTTTCCCTGAGCTTGAGCCTCTGCCTTGGTGTATGCAAAAGAGATAAGAAAACCAGAAGCCCCACAGAACGTGCCCAGCCCCAAGCTGAGACAGAGGCATGGCCAAGACTCCAGGGAAGAGCCCTCATCCACACCCACAGGAACAACTTCGGGTGTGTGCACAAACACAACACCCTCCAGAGCGCCCTCAGCACCTCGTGTGCATTGGCAGAGAGGGGTTGGAAGGAAGGGGCTGGCTGGGAGGGGCAGGCAGGGAGAGACTGGCTGGGAGGAGGGGCTGGCACCATTCCTAAGCTTAATAGAAACCACTAGTCTTATGAGTAAAGGTAATAATTTGTCATAAATAATTGTTCATTACCTGGGCATTTGTTTGTCTTGAAGTTTAGCATTGTGCAATAAAGCTGTGCAATTTTGAGTAATTCGATTATAAGACTGACTGGGAAATATGGTGGATTATAATGAGCCGAGGGAGGGTCCTACAGGCTGGAAACACTGATCACAAACCACGGTCCTGGGGAAGTATTAGTGTCACGACAGCTATGCAGGAGCCTGCAGACCCCTTTCTCTTGTTTCTGCCATTGAAGTGCTCACTGGACAAAGATCTGTGCTGGATGGATTCAGTCTCCTCCTTCCCGGAATCCCAAGACAGGAAACTCAGGGCACTGGGCCTACATCAGAGCCTTTCCTGATGCTCCGTGCACAGCACACCTGCTGGCCAGATGGTCCCAAAGGCTCACCTGTATGTGTCCAGGAGGAGCCTCGTGGGAGGGGCACCACCTCCAAGATGCCCGATGCATCTCACGTCAGCTCCCACTCATGTCAGGTCACACCCTTGCAGGCCCACGGAACTGAAGGAGGCGGCCTCAGACAGGAACAATGCTGAGGGCGAGCAAGAGCCTGTGTGCGTGGGCCACAGGAAAGAGAAGAGGATAAAGAAAGAGGAGATGACAAGGAAATGTGGGCCTGGAGGGTAGGGAAAGGATAGAACAGAATAGTGAACCCAGGGTGGTCTGCTGCAGATCTTCGACAACTTATAGCTGTCATCCCCCAGCGCATGCGCAACCAGCATGCCTTGTGGAACCGCACAGGTACCAGCTCCCCGGCCTGCCGTGCGTTCCATAGCTGCTTCTGTGTTTTCACATCTCACCTTTCCACACTCTGGTGTTAAAGAACATGAGGCTGGCTCCTCTCTGCAGAGACCTTGACAGCCGGAGTCAGGGGCGTGGCCTCATCAGGAACAGACAACTTGCTCTCTCAGAGAACTTCTTGCCTAGATCTCGACCTCAGCCAGTGCTGGTTCCAGGTTCTCAGCACCAAGTTCTGTGAACCTGGGGCCCAAAGACGCTGAAAATAAGAGACCTCCTTGTCCGCCATGGACAAGCAATGGGAGAGCAATCCCGTCTCTCTGCCTGGGGCACTACTCTGAGATAGGCTGAAAAGTAGCCGGATTCACCTTGTTTCCCACTCTTCCACACAAATAGCACACGTGGACACTAAGCATGGAGCTGCCCTTTTCCTAGAACCTCAGAGGGAGAGGGCCCCTCCCACCCCATCCTGATCTTGGAGAGCTCTCTAAGGCCCCAGAGGGTCCCCGGAGCCCTGCTCCAGCAACAGCTCATCCAACGAAGTAATTAGGGGGATTGTCAAGAAATAAAGGCCAGCCCAGACTTCAGGTGGGACTCAGCCTGCAGCTTGGACTACCGTGCCACCCCCCAAAAGATGACATGTGTGCCCCTTCTCCTTGCAAATTCAAAGGGAGGCAAGGAGTGTGGGAAAGTCTGCTGGCCAGAGGCAAGTATTGCAAGGCCCTATGAGGATCTCGGGGGGATATAAGGAGCCATCTCCACTCTCTGGACGGCGCTGGGGCAACTGCGAGAATCATGCAGCCAGATGAAGCTCATAAATTTCCCCTATGAACAATTGTTTTCATTTCCCTCCCATGCCACTAGATATTATAAGTGGAAAGCAAAACACAAGTAAATATGTTCATTCCACTCTGTGATCGGTGATAAACGAGAGGCTGCGCTGGCTGACAAAGGTCATCAAAGCCGCCAGCCGGGAGTCTGCGAGCGGACACTGCCACCCTCCGGCCATGTACGAAACTGCATCCGCCGCTGCCACCCGGACTCCACAGCCCTCCTAGGCTGTAGGCACCTGCTGTGAGCTCCTACTTCACACAAGACATCCAACACATGACACATGCAAATGACAGAAAAACTATAAAGCAAGGAAAAAAGTATATACTTTAATTTAAAACTAGCCACCATCGCTAATAACCTCTCTCATAAGGACAACTTACTAACATTTTAATCTGTTTGGCTTCAATAAGGTTTAGTGTTCGGCATCACATTCCTTGATGAGGTAGATGCGCATAGGAAAAGAGTAAGACTGTCTAAAGCCCTGATGTTTGACCTAGTGTTCAAATTAAAGTAACTTCTGTAAACAGCTGGAAAATACCTTTTTAAGGGCTGCATAATATTTTCAATTTTAATGTCATTAGTATTACTAGTGCTAGTGGCAATGTGTGTGTGCGCGCGCATGTATGTGTGTGTGTATGTGTGTGTGTGTGTGCATGTGTGTGTGTGTGCATGTGTATGTGTGCATGCGTGTGTGTGTGTGTGTGTGTGTGTGTGTGTGTGTGTACAACGAGGGGAAGAGGAGGTAGGTATGGAGGTCAGAGGATAATCTGTGGGAGTCAGTTTTCTCCTTCCAGACCGTGGTTCCCAGGGATCAAACTCAGGTTGTCAGGTTTGCCCGGCAAGCATCCTAACAGGATAAGCCACTGAGCTGGTGGCGTGTTTTAAGTTGTCAGTATATCAAGTTCATTCCCCCTCTTCAATCGTTTACATCCACGCAGCTGATACTGAGGCTAAAACCTTTATTCAGAAACCCTTGTTCATATGACTTAAAAACTTAAAGGTAGAATTACTGAATTATTGTTGGCATGCTAATCCCCGCTCATCCATCCTTTCGACTTTAATATCAACCACAGGCAAAAATCCAGTTCAAGCTTTCTTGACATTTTGCCACATTTATACCAAAGTCCATCAGAAAAAAATAACTGAGGAATCTCCAAGAAACATCTATTTTGTCAAAAACAGAGGCGAGTGATTAAGACCTATTCAGTCAGATATTAAAACACAGGAAGCTACGGAACTGAGGGATCTGAACCCCACCCAGAAGCAGGCGGAGCCAGGTGCTGACAGGACACTCGGGGGTGTGTCCTGACTGGGAAAATGATGGCTGACAGGTGAAGATGCGAGCACAGCCTACCTGGATCCGAAGATAGAACCAGCGTCTTCCTCCAGGCCTCTCCTGATTGAAACCCTGTAGGAATGAAAGATTGGGATTCTGAAGTGGAACATGAAGGCTACGAATCAGATATGAAAGGGAAGTCCTTTCTGTAGGCAATTCCAGGGGCAAAGATTGGGGAGGAAATAGTGGTATCTGGATGTAGGTGGTCCACCTATAGCTGAGTGCGATGATGCACATATAAAACTCTCAAAGAATAAGCAAGAAAACATCGCTTTGAAAAAGATAGCTAGATTTGAATTGTAAAAGTGAAAAGGCCCTTCTGTCAAAAAAATATATAATTTCTGAGATTGAAAGGCAAACCAAAACCAAGGAGAAAAAAAGTATTTTTGACACACGTAATGGAAAGTTGAATGCTCCTAATGTACTCAGCTTCCTTACAAGAGAATAAGAGATATTTCAATAGGAAAAAAAAATGGATTGAGGACATGAATAGCAATTCACAAAAGAATAAATACAAATGATAAATATGCATAAAAGATGTTCAACCTTATTAGTAATCAAACATATGCAAATTAAAACAGCAGGGAAAGTGCGTGTCTGTCCCCGTGTTCATAAAGACAAAAAAAGGTGGTAGAGAGAGGTGGGAAAGCGAAGTGTCACCGCGCTGGTACAGGGTGAACTAGGCAACCTTGAGGAAGGATACTTTGTGATGAACGCATGTAACCCCAGGACTTGAGAGGCTGAGGCAGGAGGATGGGGAGTCCCAGGTTAGCCTGGGCTACATAGTGAAATCCACCCTGTCTTAAAAACCAAAAACCTCAGGATTCAGATACTTTGTTTCCAAAGGAACCAATCAGTGATATGTGTGGGGATTGGCTACACTGTGTTCTTTATTCCCAGAAGCCAGCCAATGACAGACAACAAAAGAGAACTCGTATACCGCAGCCAATGACAGACAACAAAAGAGAACTCGTATACCGTATATACTCGTGGCATAGGGAAATAGACAGTGTGACACTGGGTATAATCAATAGTGTAGAAATGTTGCTAACTCCTAAGAATTTTTCATAACTGTTTTATTGCAGGAAAAAAAAAACCCAAGTACAGAAGCTAGAGAAATAGCTCAGCAGATAAGCTCAGTGGCTACAGGGGACTTGGATTCAGTTCCCAGCACCCACATGGTAGGTCACAGCTTATAACAAAGTCTCAGGTGATCTGACCCCCCCTTCTGGCTCCTACAAGCACTGCAGCCAAACACTCCTACACTCAAAAATAAATTACTATGTTTCTAGGGCTAGCCTAGTCTACATAGTGAATTCCAGACCAGCCAAGGATACATAGTGAGGGGGGGGGAAAAACTTTTTAAAGCAAAGCAGAAACAATGAAATAGTGCTTCATACAACAGTGAAAGATGCTAGGATATCCATCACAAACCAGAGATTACGGATGAGATTTCAAGTCCTTTGTTTTCCAGTGGCCATTTTATTTATTATTATTATTATTATTATTATTATTATTATTATTATTATTATTATTATTATTATAGCCTTCCATATTTATCAATGTCCTACATCTACCACTTGAGGATTAGGAAGTCAGTGGTTTGGGATTTCCTAGAACCATCATACTGACCACATGACCACATGACCACATGACCATAGCACCATGTAATCGTCTTCTTTCATCTGTTTGGGCATCAGATGGTCTTGGAACACATCCCAGAGCCGGGCATGTTCTAGAAGCCTGGTGATCCCCTGTTGCGGAGGTGGAATGAGTTCGTTAGGCAGCTCGGTGTGATAGTGCTTTGATCTGTTCTGTGGGAGCAGACACTAGGGGCAGGGGAAGAGAGCTAGCCCTAAGAGGGAGTTCAGGGATGGCCGCTCTGAAGAGACGAAGGTAAGAGGTCCTGATCTGTGGGATGGCGTGCACCTGAGGCAGGGGGCTGGGAGTTTTATACTGGTCTGAGCTGTGTAACGAGCCATTCTACTAAAAAATTTAGAAAGTGATGTGGGCTGGCAAGATGACTCAACACACGCCTGATATCCTGAATCAGACCCTTAGAAACCATGGTGAGAGAAGAGAAATTACTCTAAATGTTGTTGTCTGACTTCCACACACACAGTCACACATACACAATCATCATCATCATCATCATCATCATCATCATCATCATCATCTAAGCAATTTTTTCAAAATATTTTTACTAATTCCTTGAGAATTTCTTTGAGAATATAACAGATTTTGATCATATTAATCCCCCCTGCTCCCAGATCCATCTCGACCCCTCCCACCCCAACTTCCTGTCCTTTTTTTCCCTCCACTTTATTTTGTATTTAATTAAAGGGATTTCATGGATGTCTTCAGGGCATAGATTGCACCGGTGTGTTTTGAGGGTTTATTTTTCCATGAAGTCGAGGTGAGCACTTCATGTTTACACAAGAAAGAAATCTCTGCTGTCCCTACTAACCCAGGCTAAAGGGACTAGGTCCCCACCTCTCCTGGCTTCCTATTGCCCTGGTTCTGTGCACCATGTCCCCTATTTCTGAAGAAGGCCCATCATCTTCCTGAGGCATCCACCCCTTCATAGAACCACTGAGGTCCTGGGGGCTAAGAAAATTGCGCCAGGACCCTGAGTGCAGAACTGGAGGTGACTTCTATGCCTTGAGGGGACTCTGGCACTGGGGACCACCATCTCCAGGCAAATATGTCAAAGAAAACTGTGACTCCTACCATCCACACCCAAACCAAAAGCCAGTTTCTCTGAGTGAGCTCCAGAAGGTGACATAAAATATGGGTTTCTAACCAGCATCCTGATACCAGTCTGTGTGACAGAAAAGGCACAAAGACTCCAGGACAACTGGGTACAGGTGTGGAGGCCCCAGCGTGGTCTTTCCATTCATTAATAGAAAACCCATCCACCCCAAGGTAAATGGTAAATGAATGGCATCCCCATCAAGCCAAAAGCCTTCTTCTCAGCAAAGGAAATAATGACCAGGGTGAAGGGAAAACCTGCAGGGGACAGGGTGGGTGTGGCTCTCTTCCCAGATCCCGTGCAGGATTGATATGCAGAATATGTAAAGAACTCAAGAATAAACCACCAAAATTTCAAGTGATCAACTTAACAAATGAGGGGCTAGAGAGATGGCTTAGACTTTAAGAGCACTGACTGGTCTTCCAGAGGACTCAACTTTGTTCCCAGCACCCACACAGTGGCTCATAACTGTCTGTGACTCTAATTTCAGAACTAACATCCTCTCTGGCCTCCATGAACACTGTACACATGGGGTGCACATAAATTCCCCTGGGCTCACACTAATACACATAAAATAAATTTAAGAAAACATAATCTCAAACTGATCATGGGCAAATGAACAGAACACAGTTCTCAAAAGAGGCATTAAGAATTCATGAACAGGGCTGGAGAGATGGCTCAATGGGTAAGAGCACCAACTGCTCTTCTAGAGGTCCTGAGTTCAATTCCCTGCAACCACGTTGGTGGCTCACAACCATCTGTAATGGGATCTGATGCCTTCTTCTGGTGTGTCTGAAGAGAGCAAAGGTGTACTCATGTGCATAAAATAAATAAATGGATATTTAGAAAAAAGAATTTGTGAGCAGTGTTCAGCATCCTTTACCATCAGGGAATGAAAATCAAAGCCACAATGTCAGTATCTCTCACCTTAGTCAGAATGGCTATCATAAAAAAGAAAAGAAAAGAAAAGAAAAGAAAAGAAAAGAAAAGAAAAGAAAAGAAAAGAAAAGAAAAAAGAAAAGAAAAGAAAGGAAAGGAAAAGAATGGCCTCTCCCCATCACCTCTCACCACCTGGTCCCTCCCTGGGCAGCACAGTGGAGCTGACCCTGATGGCGAAGGCATGGGTGAGCCAGCCCCAAGGGTGTGTCTGTGGGAGAGTGGGCCCAGCCTCTTGCTGGCTGTGGCATTAGAGGAGCTATCCAGGGCGGCAGCGCTAGAGAGCTCGTCCTGGTTGTGTGGGTGCAGAGTGAACTGGCAGGCTGACCCACTCAGCTACCACCCAGGCCCAGATCGACGACTTTGAGTTGGGCCACTCTAACATCTATCTCATCTATGATCTGCTAGCATGTGAAAGGGCCAGTCCTTCAGATCCAACGCTGCAGGAGCTCCATGACACAGGACAAGCAAGAGGAGTGCCAGTGAGAATGCAGTATGAACAGTGTAGCAGAGGCCAGAGGCCTCTAACCAGACCAAAGACTCGTTGTAATGAACATTTGCAAGTAAAGATGTGTGGATAGAGGGATGTACTGCGGGACACACTGTGACACACTACAGCTTCCATAGCAAGATGTTTTCTATGGCTTCTTGTTGTTGATGATGATGATGACGATGACGATGACGACGATGATGGTGATGATGATGATTTTTATATATTATGTCGGGGAGATTGCAAGGGCAGAGAACAGATAGAAAGGGACTGGGAAATGGGCGAGACTGGAATGCATGAGGTGAAACTCTCAAAGAACCAATAAAAAGCTTTTTAAAAAGAAAAAAGAAACTAACAACATTTAAAAGAAAGAAAGGAAGGAAGAAGAATGGAAGGAAGGAAGGAAGGAAGGAAGGAAGGAAGGAAGGAAGAGGGAAGGGAAGGGAAGGGGTGAAACTCTCAAAGAACCAATAAAAAGCTTTTTAAAAAGAAAAAAGAAACTAACAACATTTAAAAGAAAGAAAGGAAGGAAGAAGAATGGAAGNAAAAGAAAAAAGAAACTAACAACATTTAAAAGAAAGAAAGGAAGGAAGAAGAATGGAAGGAAGGAAGGAAGGAAGGAAGGAAGGAAGGAAGGAAGGAAGGAAGGAAGGAAGGAAAGGAGAGAGAGAGAGAAAGAGAGAGAGAGAGGGAGCCTAGCAGCAAAAAGCAGAAATTCCAGGGAGAATGTGGGGAAAGAGGAGACATTGTTCACTGCTGGCAGAAATTTAAATCAACACATCCACTATGGAAATTAGAATGAAAGTTAAAAATAAAAAACAAATACTGATATAGTAAAGAATGAAGCTGAGTGCAGCTGTAGCACTCCTGGCTAGACACCTGAAGGGATGGAAGCTAGTGTGCATCCTTGTCCACTGTGACACCATCCACATCAGCCAATATGGGATCAGATGACTAAGTTTTTTGAACGTGGTATATTATTCAGCCCTGAAAAATGAAGTCGTGTCATTTACAGGAAAATGAAGGAAACTAGAGATGGACATACCAAGCAAAACTAAAGGCAGACTCAAAAATAGGTTGCATGTCTTATAAGCAAAATCTATATTTTTTAAAGAGATAAAAGTAGAAGGGGGTGATGAGTTACAATCTCCCGGGACCTACTGTCCCTGGAGCACATTTTGCTGCCCCATAGCATCTGACCAAACACTGAACAGCAGTGGGTACAGAGACCAGAGACTCACAACAGTTCAAGGCACTCAGAAGTGATGGTTGAGTGCTCAGCCCTAAACAGAACGTTTATCACACAGACACACACAGACACACACACACACACACAGACACACACACACACACCTCTCAGGTAACACTGAGGCTAACAGAACTTAAGGCTCAGAAGACCAGGAGAAGGACTGGGAAATGCTGACTTTGGGACATGGCACAACCTTCGTGACCTCAGGGCACCTGTGGATGTCAGTGCTGTGCAGACTGTCCCTGTGGACAACTAATCAGAGATCAAGAAAGGGCTCTGGGGGCCCGATGTTAGACTGCAAAGCTGATTCTCGGCCATGCTCCATCCACAAGATTAGCATAGGTCAATAGTTGAATGAGCGCTGGATCCCACTGAGCCTCTCCCTCCACTAGCTATATATTCTAGAAATGGTCTAGACCATCCACTCCATCTCTAGCACAGCCCCATACCATATGTGAAGGAAGAAACACAGCGGAGGGACCAGCTCCCACACAAGCCCTGTTTGTATTGAAGACAGAGACCCACGTGGTCAGACAGAGCCGCCTCTTGCCTTCCATGGACATAATGGAGGAGGGGACCAACCTTCCCCTGCTGAGGACCACCTGTCCATCATCTTCATTATCTTCAGATTCCCCAAAGATGGAGACACATTTTAATCTAGCAGTGCTGTCCCTTAAGATAGTCATTTGAGAGGCCTGAGGAGATGGACAGGTATTTTCTGGAAAGCACTCCTGTCCTGCTCAGGGCCAAGATTGCCAGTAAAGGAAGAAGAGATAGCCTCTACCCAGGGAGCTCATGCCAAATCTAGAGAAAGGAAATCTGAGTAGCAAGGACACCCCGTGGGCAGAAAGTATGGCTTCAGAGGGCCCCTGAGCTGTGGGCGTCTACGCCCGTGTTCACTGGGGCAAACAAACAATGCATCCTTTAACATTCCAACGTGCAGAATGAACTCTTTACCAAACATCACTTAAAGTTCAAGGATAGCTCCAGAGGCGAATTCATTCAACAGCCCACAGCCCAGAGGGGCTTTGGGGGGAGCTGGCTGAAAAGTTGAGGGTTAGACTTACCCCACTCTGGGGAGAGAGAATGCTATAGAGAGCTCAGATTCTGGGATTGGCTCCAAGTACAGAGAGAGGGGGGGGGGATGAACCAGTGGGGAAGCTCTGCTTTGGCCTGAGGCAGGGGTGAAGGGACCGGAAGCAGCTGAGCAGTGATTACATACCCTAAAAGTCGAGGGACTACCCTAGCTCCGCTCACAGGTAGCCATCTTTGCAAGGGCAAAATGAACGTACTTTTCAAAACCCAAGATGAGTGAAATCAAAACCATAAATGAAGACAGGGTCCCCTCACACAGCACAGAGCCCACCGTCCCCACTACACTCCCTACTTTCAGCAAGGTGTATGGAGTGATACTGGGTTAGTCTGTGACTCCATGAGGATAGAGTTCAGAGGCCCGGGTGTGCCTGTCCTTCTACCTGAGAATGTGGGATGGAGGAAGATGACCTAAGTACACATATGACCACCACTGACGGAAAGTCCATTGAACCCCAGTGGGCCCTCAGCTTCCTCCTGGGTGGAAAACCTGGGCTTTAGAGATCCTTCGCTTCTATTAATAATAACGGGATGTAATACAGGCAATGTGCCTGTGATTTTCTGGGTAACCTCAACTTCTGTCCTCGTTGTCCCCAGGGCCACCACCCCTCAGCCATGATGCATATCCATGCCCTCCTGCCTCAGGCACTGTAAGGTATCTGCGCTCCTACCCATTGAGAAGCAGATTGGATCTATCCCAAAACTGTGGCTCTCTGTCCAGTCCTCAGAGAACACTTCTATTTTGAGGGAGTTTAATTTGAGTCCAGTCAGAATCACAGTGGACGGGTTTGCCTCAAACATGCTAAGCTGCAGGCAGCTGCTCAAAAAAAAAAAAAAAAAAAAAAAAAAAAAACCCCCAAATAGCCCTTGTTCTTTTTTTTTTTTTTTCCCTTGCATTTTTCTAAGTTCTTTGAAAGGAAAAAGAAAAAAAGAAAGATGGAGAAATGCTGAGTTTCTCCCTACTCCACATGACCATGACCCCCCCCCCCCCAGAGTAGAGGTGAACAGGAGGAGAGGAGAAACCCAGCCAGGCTTTCGCAGGGCCCTGCCCCACCCACTGCAGGCAACTGTGGTTCCCTCTGGTTCTGGTTTGGAGAGAAAAGAGGAGACAGCCTCTACAGCATTTGCTCCCCCGGATCCTGGGACGGTGCCCACATCAGCACTGCTAGGTCTTGGGGACCCACAGCTGGGACCCACCGACCAGGTCACCTGCTGGGGGACAGGATGAGAACAAAGAACCAACCCCCTGGCTTGATCCTTTTGTTTAAAACCCACCAGCCCCCAACACAGGGTCAGCCTCTCCCTTTTTCTAGGGTTATCTATTTGCCTGCAAGATACCCTTAGAAGTCCCCACATCTCCTCACTCCACAGTCCAAACTAGGTCTCCAACTTGGCACTGCTGGGATGTTAAGCACTAGAAATTTCTGGATGACCTTTTATTAACATTTTCTAAACCAATATGTGTTAGTAGGATGTGCTTTGTTGCTGGGCCGGGCGGGTTATTTATTTATTTACTTACTTTGCTACAAGTACCCCGAGGAATTATGAAAAATACTTGGTTTCTGTGGTTTATCCCATATGCTCTTAATAGGCTCACAAATATAATACCATTATAAAAAAGAAAAACTGTCAAGTCTGCTAAAAAAATTGTCATAACACTAAATTATTATATAAATATAAAGGGAGTGTGTCTGTAAAATATTCAGTCAATGAACATCCCTAGGTGATGGTTTCGCCGTGTTGTTTTAATTCCTGGGAGATCCATAACGCATTTGGACTTGCCACGTGTCACCACGTGAGTCAGGCAGTTAACGTGTGTGCTTTTGAGAAGGGTGTCTTCCCCATAGAACGAGCTATAAAAAAATGGAGAGATCTGGTTGCTTTGTGTGATAGGCATAATTTAATGTCTTGCTTATAACACTGCATCTTAAGGAAAAATACACACTGTCCTGTGTAGTTATTTACAATATATTGCTAAGTCTATGCAAATGGGTTTCCCGAGCCCAGGATTATATAACAAAGGTCAACAATGTTTGAAATATTTCGAAGCATATTCCCAGTATGCTCGGGGTACATGGCTAATGTCCGATATATGCACATATATCTTAATATATTTCCAGATATTTCTGTTTGTTGTTCTTCCCATAGCTTCCCACAGAATACCGTTAGGGAGGGCGTCCGGCTTTCTGAAGAGAGCCAAATGTTGCTATCCATCTTGGAAAAATTTATTAAGGTGGCTAATTATGCGGTCCTTAGTATTGAATTAGTGAGGAGGTTCCATGACACCGCTGCAGAAGCGGGGAAGCAGAGCCATTTCCTTGGTACCTAAATGAGACACTCAACAAATGAGAAGCCAAAGGCTCACCTACGAGGCCTTAGATTTTGGTCACAGATTTCCAAATCAGGCAGTGTGTGTGTGTGTGTGTGTGTGTGTGTGTGTGTGTGTCTGTGTGTCTGTGTCTGTGTCTGTGTACATGTGTGTGTGTGTCTGTGTACATGTGTGTGTATGTGTGTGTGCTTGTTATCAAGTGTGCAACAGAACCATGAACAAACACACACAGAGAGACACACACACACTAAACTCCTTCTAAGTACTAAAATGTCATTATATTTTTATTGTTTTGTTTATTATTCTTTTTAACTCTGTGTGTGCATGTGTGCAGGGGAAGGGTGCATATGAGTACAGGTACCCATGGAGGCCAAAAGTGTTAGATTCCCTGGAGCAGGGGTTAGAGGCAGTTCTGAGCTTCCTGACCTCAGACTCCAGCCCTCTGGAAGGCCATCAGCACAGACTTCTGACCCCCGAGCCACCTCTCCAGCCCTCATTCTTAACTTTTTTTATGGGAATTATTTGACTGAGGAAAAACTGACTGTTGCATGAGGGTGAGAAAGGCTCACAGACCTCCTAGACCCAAATCCTGCCCCAGAGAGGATGCAAAGGAGAGATCTGCTTGTCTCAAGGTGTCTGGACTGAACCCTCAGAGCTGCCCTCCATCCCTGCTCCCCGTACAGTCGCCAAGTTGCATGTAGTAAACACCACCAGGAAAGAGGCCAGTAGAAAAGATACTCACTCCTGGAATATGGATGGGCCAGGCTAGACGGGTCATCTGCCTTCTCCTTGCTGGCACACTGTGTAGCATCTACAACTCTGGGCCACCACATCAGCTTCAAGTTGGCCTGGTCTTAAAGGTCTTCAAAACTCCAAGGCAAGCCAGGCATGATGGCTCACTTCTGTAATCCCAGAATGTAGGAAGCTGGGGAGGGAGGATCATGACCCCCAGACCAGTCTGGGCTGCATAGCGAGTCCATAGCTGCCCCAGGCTACATAAAGTTGTCAAGGCAAGGCTGGGCTACATAGCATCATCAAAGTCAACGTGGGCTTCCTTAGCAAGTTCCAGAACATCATAGCCTCCACAGTGAGTTTCAGGCTAAAAAAACCAACAACACATGAGCAAAACTTAAGGAGGCTCCACAGTTAAGGATGCTTGAAGCCTCGAATCCCAAGTTTCATCCCATGACCTACACACACACACACACACACACACACACACACACACCTTTTTTTTCTTTTAATTTTTAAAGCTCTTAGCTAGACAAATTCCTTGAGCAGCAGAGAGGAGAGGGCTCAGGGAGTCCAGGACCCACATGCCGGGAGGAGAGAACTGGCTTCTGCGAGTTGTCCTCAGCCCTCCACACACTCTCTGTGCCACATCCAAGCCCTCACCCAAGTAGACACAAATATAAACAAATACAGGTAAATTTTTAAATCTTTAAAGCACAAAATAGACTTCCGAGGTAAAACCTTCTGATGAATCTGTTGACCAAACCCCTTGTCCTCTTTGGGCAGTAGGAGGCCTGGCTGGATGTGGTGATGGATCAGGGGCCTTTCAAGAGACTCCCATTTCCCCATCATCAATAAAGCAATCGCAGCCTGGCTGCTGAGTCCTTTGCAAGGGATGGGATTGGTGGACCCAGACTTTCTCTAAATAATGTCTCGCAGCCTTGTTCCCACAAAAAAATAGTGGTATGGAACCTTCCGGAACAGTGTTCCTGGGGTAGCTAATCTTGGGTTAGCGACTTGACATACCTGGGAAGAAAGAGCCTCAGCTGAAGAATCGCCCGGACCAGGCTAGTCTGTGGCAAGTCTGTGGGGCATTTTCTTGATTAATGATTGATGTAGGAGGGCCCAGTCTACCATGGTAATGCCACCCCTGGGCAGGTGGTTCAGAGTATAGAGACAGAGACAGAGACAGAGACAGAGATAGAGATAGAGATAGAGATAGAGATAGAGATACTGAGCCAGCCACAGGGAGCAAGCCAGTTCCGTTCCTTCCTCCAAGTTCCTGCCCCGACTTCCTGATAGACTATAAGCTATAGGCTGAAATAAACCCTTTCTTTCCCAAATTGCTTTTGGCCATGCTGTTTATCACAGCAACAAAAAGCAAATGGACACCCTCTGCTCCCCGCCCCCCGCTGGCCCCAGAAGTAAAATGCATATGTCCCCAGAAGAGACCCGCTTCCTCTTCCACAGGAAGAAGGTGTTATGGCCACACATTGCTCCCCACATACCTCCTCTGCCTTCTCTAGCTTAGGCTTCCCTGAGCCCCCAAATGTTGATCCCTCTTGTGTGGGAAGATGAGGAGATATATATATATATATATATATATGCTCTGAAAACAGCCCCTGTTTCTTCCCAGACCTCAAAACGCTTTGTGGAACCTTCCAGAAGGTTTGGAGAGAGGGATTTCAAGGGAGCCCAGAGAGCTACGAGCATCTTTGTTCTCCCTCTGGAAACTCAACTGTATATAAAAGAGAGCAAATGTTAAATCATTTAAAGAGAGCTATTTTTCATAGTTCTCGGTACATAAATGTGTTTCGGTACATGTTATTGTAAAATAGTGTTCCTACTTACATTCTTCTACATCTGTTGTTGTGTTTACTCATCTCTAGTTCTGACTTTTAGAAATAGCAATAAATCTATTTTTTAATCCGCTCTCCTGATGACTGATTATTCATCGCTAAAAGCGATAGAAGGGAGTCCGTGCGAGGAGAGATCCACCCTCCCCAGCAAACTCCAATTTTACAAGATAAACAGGGTCCAGGGAGATCCCTCTCCTGTCCTGGGTAGTTTATGCAAACTAAATAAGGACTTGGTGGCAGCTCAAATAAATATAAATTACCCTCCAGTGGAGACTTCAACCACTTGTTACAGTCTATTTCAACAAGAAGGAGTCGGTGGTGACACGTACGCAAACAACACAATTCATTTCCACACTGCAACCTTAATACAGAGATCACAATGGCCTCACAGAGAGTCAGTCATCACAGAGCTAAGCCAGAGTGGATGGGAGGCTGGGAAAGCAAGGAAGGCAGGCAGGAAGAGCAAGGCATAGACCCTGGGGAAGGGGAGGAGCCACCAAACTCAGCACCTAGAGGCGTTTGTAGGCGCAGGTAGGATAGGCTTATGCCACCGCTGTGATGAACAGCCCCCACGGTCTTGGTTCTCTAGCCACAGCAAGTTCTTACGCTCTAGAAGCCTGCCGGATTTATGAAGCTCACGCGGGTAGCTTTCCATCCCAGATTTCTGTGTCCTGCACCCCATGTGAGGTAATCACTGGCTCTGCGGCTTTGCCTTCCAGAAGCCCCTTGACCAGAAGAAGTCGTCCACCCATCCCACCTGCATGGGAGCTGAGAAATGTGGGAGAAAGACTTCCTTTGTGAACAATTCTACCTCCACCACAAGTGACTGATTATTTTCCAGTCCTACCCATGTAGCCTGACAGGAAAGGAAGGCAGTCCCCATAACCTGTGCGCACTAGGGAGGCATGCCGTCCCTGATCCACCTACAGAGCCCTCAGTGGCGGTTGGCTTTGTTGTTATCGTTGCTTTCTTAAGGCAGGTCTTACCATGTAGCCCAAGCCTCAACTTCTTGGTCCTCTTACCTACATCACCTGAGCACCTGAATTACACGCGTGTGCAGCTCCTTTGAGGGAAGTGACAGAGAGGTGATGGATCCAGTCTAGCAGGTGAATGCAAAGATGAAAGACTGCAGATTTATACATGCACACAGGCAGGGCAGTCGAGATAACACTAACTATTTGGTCAACATTTCAGTAGGCTGTCATGGGATGGGCATGGGCCAAAGATCAGAGCTGCGGCATACAGAAGGATCATCAACTGGTAACACCCATCCGTTCCCATCAGGTATCTAAGCAGTTGCCTTAAAAGCACTTCCGCTTCTAGTGCCTTTCAAGTTCACATTTGTACTTTCCCATTCCACATGTAGTCGCTTATATTCTCATCTACTGGATAGGGTTTAAAAAAAAATCCCACTGAGTCCTAGAATACCAAGCAGTGCATAGTAGAAAACCTTCTGAAAGGGAGAGAGAGAGAGAGAGAGAGAGAGAGAGAGAGAGAGAGAGAGAGA
>NC_034590.1:8813520-8849332 GCF_900095145.1 Mus pahari | reverse complement strand
GAAAACAAGAAAAAGAAAGAGAAGCAAAGAGAAGAGAAGAGAAGAGAAGAGAAGAGAAGAGAAGAGAAGAGAAGAGAAGAGAAGAGAAGAGAAGAGAAGGGAAGAGAAGAGAAGAGAAGAGAAGATGCACCTCAGTGAATCTCGGGGCAGCCCCAATAGTATTACTTTGCTTTGTTTTTAACTTTTGGTTAGCCATTAATGACAAGATAACCTTTCCAAGTGTTCCTCGAAAATATAGCATCTCTGGGTCACATTAGCAAATGACCAGGTTGTACATTGTCATGTGACAAAGAACAGTCAGAACCTTCCTTACTGGGCTCACTTGGTGTTGGCATGGAAAGACGGAAGCTGGGGTTTGAATTTGCATTCTAATCTCAACTTTGCCATTGTCATCCTTGGCCTTAACCAGATAGCATCCAGCTGTGGGCCTCTCCTGGCAGGCAAGAAGGATTGCATAAGATGCCGTGTCTAGAGGTCTGGAAGGGTGGCTCAGTGGTTAAGAGCACGTGAGGCTGTTGCAGAAGACCTGAGTCTGTTTCCAGCATCCACATGGTATCTCACAGCCATCTGTAGCTCCAGTCTCTAGGGCTCTGATAGCCCTCTTCTGGCCTCTTTGAGGGCTCCTTATGTGTATGGAAACCTCTTTGGGGCTGACCTAGAGACCTCCACAAACACCCCTCCAGGAGTGGGGCTTCTATTATATTTCCATAAACACCCAACACACAGCTGCCCAACTGTCAACTCTTGCCAAGTTCAAATCAAGTCTCGGCCGTGGCGACCTCCTTCAGTGTTGTGGCAGATGCATCTGGTGGCTGGAGTCATGTTATTCCTGGGATGCTCCATTCTCAACCACAGTGCCCCATACCCAGGAAGGCTTTTTTTTTTTTTTTTTAACCAGGAGATTGGCTGTTTCAATCGAATTACAAAACACAGAGATAAAATAATAAGAAATGCCCATTGTTCACTGAAAAGCCAGCTAGCGGGGCCTATACATTGTGAGCATTTTTAATATTGTACTTTTGTGCTTTCCTAAACTAATTTAGCCTGCTAATTTTCTATAATTACCTGCACACTCTTAACTTCGCCTGGTCAGATGAGTTCTGCGAAGCTTATATAACCAGCATTAAAAAGATGCATTTAGCCACTCCGGTTGTTCAAGTAACAAAGCCCGTGCAATCCAGGGGTTATTGTATTCTCCCAAAAGTACTTAAATAATAGCCTAAAATCTGAAGAATTACTTTAATACTTCAATAAAAATAACCCAATTCAAAACATTTTCAAAGAAACATAGTTCTTTGCTCTAGGCTACCAAGTAATGGCTGAGGGAAAGTATATAGCCTGTCACTTCTGATTAGAGGCCTGTGCCTCTGTGCTTTGAATGAGGGGCATGTCTGGTAATAGGAAGTGCAGATATTAAAGTTAATAAAATAATGTGGAATACGATCTATATGAAACTTGACCAAGTATTGCACTGACTAGCACATACATTACTCTGTTCAGTCAACTGCTGTGGCCCGGCATCTAATGGCAGGCTTAATTTCTGTTTCCAAAGAGAGTACAGCTAAAAATACAATTTCCAGATTAGACAAATATTTTATCTGACTCCCTAACAAATGTAACCAAGGGCGGCTGACACATCTACACAGATACCACGAGAAAGAATGGCAGACTGTAGAGACCTTCCGGCTTGAAAACTCAGAGACACCCCATCATCTTTGAGGTCATTATAAATAATTAGCGATAAACACGGTGATCCAGAGACTTCAACTGGAAAAGGACAAGGGTGGACCCATTTCTCTCCCACCCTCAGAGGCTCTTGGCTCCCCTTGGCACAATTAGAACCTCTCCATAGAACTAGCACTGAGGTCTATGCAGACTCATTA
The DNA here is from genome assembly GCF_900095145.1 of Mus pahari. Lineage (NCBI taxonomy): Eukaryota > Metazoa > Chordata > Mammalia > Rodentia > Muridae > Mus > Mus pahari. Next base: position 8,847,449 of record NC_034590.1, on the reverse strand, counting down.
TTGAATCTTTAATCTAAAATCCCAACACCGACCATAATGGTTTTGCTTTTCGATACATTAACCTTCAACTTGTATTTTCACTATTAAATAGCCCTGCTCTGAGAACCACCTAGAATTCTTTCTTTCTTTTTTTTTTTTCCTAGTCACCTACTCGAAGCCACGTGGTAGCCATGATGTGACCCTCTTCGGGGATTTAAAAGCAATTCCACAAGCTAATCTCAGTAAACCCAGAATTAAAGTTCTTGTTTCTATATTTCACTTTCAAAATATTTAGAACTTTGACGTATGTGACATTATGTTTTCATTAAAACAGCTGATTTCAAAATGCTGCGCTGAGCAGGAATGCCATAAACACTTTATGATGAACTGCCATGCTCTTAATTAAAACAATAAATCCAGCACACAATATTTGTGCAGCCTCGGGTCTGACCTTTGCCTCCTGCTATCCACCACCAAGCCGCTGCTGCGTTCCCAACGCCAGACGTGGAAGGTTTTAAAACATGATCTACAAAGGCACTAAAGATAAAATAAGAGAAAAGCTACCATTAGTCTTCGCAGTTATGATTAATTCAGTTCATATTTTACAATCTGGTTATGGAGTAAAACTGCGGATTTTACATCAAGTATTTGCCGTCTCTGTACCTAATGTATAAAAACGCCGGATATTTTAGAAAATGGCACCACGCTGGTACACTGTGACGCCATGAAGGATAGGAATTGAAAATACCGAACACAGAGAGCTAGTCACTCCTCCATCTGAAGCGATGGACAGAGCTTACCCACTGGTCAGCCTTGTGCAATAAATATGTTCATTAGAACCTAGCCATTCTGTGACACCTGTGCTGACACACGCCAGATTTAAAGGAGCACCCTGTTTCCTACATCCACTCCCAAAACAGGCAGCAAGAGTGCTAATTAATGAGGCATAGTGATGGTGAACTCATGTACTGGTATGGAGTCCCTAAGAGAACTTAGGAACTGCTACCTCCAGGGCCAAAAGGTGTTCTGAACTGGGCTTGCACACACCCCTAAGAGGTCTCAGTGGCTATCCAGAGACCCCATGCTATAGCTCTCACTAGATGGAAAAGCAAATAACATCTAGGCTCCAAAACAAAAATAAGTGTCCCCGTCTATGATTGAAGCATAGAAGACCTGGAAGGCAGGGACAGAATGAGAGACCATATCATGTCCCTCTGGTAGGGCAGTTCATAGCACCACCCCCTCAGTCACAGATGACATGATCACATGTCCTTAAGCCCCAATAAAAATAATTTTTATTATTTTAATTATGTGTGTTTGTCTATGTGCACATAAGTGCAGTTAGCCACAGAGGCCAGAAGAGGGCATCAGATCCACTGGAGCTGGAGTTACAGGCAATTGTGAGCTGCCCAATGTGACTGCTCAGAAATGAACACAGGTCCCCTGTAAAAGCAGTAAGCACTCCATTAAGTCATCTCTCCAGGCCCTTTCAACCTTCTCTGGGGCCCCAAACCTGCCATGTACTCATCTGATAAATCTCTGCATGTGCACATGTTCAGAGCCTCTGAGCCCAGGGTATTGACGAGGTAGTGTACTCTTGAAGGTCAGAGCTTACCAAGGCTCTAGAAAGAGGTAGGAGAAGGAAGCTGTCCAGACACTCAGGCGTCCTTTGGATGACTTAAGGGTATTTTCACATCATAAAAGTCCATTTTTACCAGAAAGCTAGAGAAAGAGGACTCAGAGGTTGAGAGTGGCTGATGCTCTTCCAGAGAACCCATGCTCAGTTTCCAGCATCCATACTGGGCAGTTCATGACAACTTGGAACTCCAGTTCCAAGGGATCCAACACACTCTTCTGGCCTCCACTGACACACACATACATGGCATACACTAACACACATACACACACACACACAAATAATAATAATAACAACAATAACAATAACAATAATAATAATAATAAATTGTTAAACTCCTAGATCTCTAGAGTGTATGATCTCTTTGTCAAGTTTGTGGTTTCCATCGCCGGAGTGACAGACTCACTCATAATGACCAAGACTAGAGCAGAGAGAGTCATTGTGCAAGAGGCTGTGTGGGGGCTGAGGGAAAACTAGGGGAGCTGTAGAGCTTGGTCCATGGAAGTCAAAGCCCTGAGTTACTCCAGTGGAGAGTGAGGGCACACACACTGGACACTTGCCCGGGACATGTGCCACGGGAATGCTTTTCTCCAGCTTTCTACCTGTGGTGTGAACCTTTGGTGCATGCAGGATCTACCTAGAAGGATAACTGGAATCGATAGTTTTTAAATGTATTTTGGCTCACGACTTTGGGGTTTTCTATCTGTGGTCACATAGACCCATTGGTTTGGACCTAGGGTGAAGCAGAAAACAATGATGCTGTGGGGAAGGCAGAATAGACCTTCTCAACCTTCCTGATAATCAGGAAACGGGGTCAAGGGAGAAGAGCCATCCTTCACAGGTGCCCCCCAGTGGCCCCCCTCCTCCAACCAGGCTCCAGCTTCAGCTTCTACCACCTCCCAATAATGCCATGAGGTCCCAATTCCATCTGCGGTGTCAGAGAACTTAGAATCCAGCCAGTCTCTGTGATTGGCTCCCCCATCTGGGAACACCTTCAATGCATGGACTTTCTGTGGGTTAGAGGGAGATTCTGTACCCAAACCATAACAGGGGGTCATGGAAGAAGAAGGTACCTTGTCACCACACGTGGTTCCAAGAAACAAAATACAGCAGAAGTATCAGGCAGCCTTGCCCCCATGGCACCCACAAAGGAGCAATTTCACCTATCTGGAAAGAACCTGGGACATACGTCAGTTCTAAATCCTATGTCATGCCTCCCTTGCTACTGGATGAATGTTGCTGCTCAAAACTGTATTGGTTTCATTGTTCTGTTTGTGCTTCATTTGTGAACGTGACTTGGTTTTATAGTTGCATAGAAGCTACAAAAGGAGTCGGCACCTACATTAGCAAAATCTAGAGCCAGGAACCTTGCTATACTCTCCACTGAGCAACTGGGAGGACTGCCTACTATCCTGCAGGAATGAGGCCGTGGACAGCTCGGCAAGGCATGCCTGCTGCTCTTAAAGAGGACCCAGGTTCAGTACCCAGCACTCAAATCAGGAGGCTCACAGCCACCTGTAACCCCACCTCCAGGGGTTCAGATGGCCCCTCTGACCTCTGCAAACACTGTACTCATGTGCACATGCACATGTGAGCACATGCACACACACACACACACACACACACAATTAAAAAATAAAAAAATAAAATTTTTAATGCATAGTATATAATACATGCAAGGCATATAGGGGGGATCAGTAAATGTTGTTAAGAGCAGGGGAGGAGTTGCCTCACTTTACCCCTTGCCCAGGCATGGCTGAACCCCCATTTCTGGGAACTGGCTGGACCTTCTCACTCAAACCTAGACTTAGGCTGTCACTGTCTGGAAACTCTAGTGCTCCCCCCATGCTCACACATCTCATAGTGTTCTGTCTATCCTTCTCAGAGCAAGCAAAGAACAATTAGACTTAGAGTCGTCCAACTCCCCCAAGCGTTATTGTGGATAACTACTTCTGTCTTTCATGCTCTCCTACCTGGTGAGCTAACACCCTGGAGGGTGAAATCACAGGCTGGAGAGACCTGAACGTTTTATCACTGCTACGACCAAATGCCTAACAAAATCAGCTTAAAGGGAGGAAGGATTTGTATGGCCTTGTGGTTTCAAAAGGTTCAACCCAGAGCCCTTGCTTCCGTTGACTGTAGGCCCCATGGTAAGACAAACATCATAGGAACGAGATCATGTGGTGGCAGCTGCTCACCTTAGCAGACAGGAAGCAGAGATAGGAGGAAAACTTGAAAACAGAAAACACACTTCCTGTGACATCCTTCCTCCAGCTAGGCTCCACCTCCTTCCAGGGCCTTCCAAAGTAGTGCCACCAGCTGGGGACCCAGCACGCATCACAAGAACTTGGAGAGGTACGGGCTGTGTTTCAGATATAAACCACAACACCAACCTCAGATGGTGGAATCTGCATGGGACCAAGGGTCCCGAAACTAGATCTGACTCAATAAAGACCTCAACATAATCTATTCAGCCAGTGGCTTGGCTGGTATCTGCTCGGAAAGAAAAGGAGGAATGGAAATGGGGAGGGAGAAAGGCAGTAGACAGGAAATCAGCAGGGGTTAGATGCAGTGGTGCGCACCTTTAATGCCAGCACAGAGGCCCTCTGCGAGCTGAGGCCAGCCTGGTCGACATAGTGCGAACTTATCTCAAAAAGGCAGGAAACAAACAGATCCCTAAGGGTGCTTAAGGGACTTAAGTTGCCCAGGACTCTCCCTCCTCCATCCACCTGCCAGGAGAGGTCTAATTTCAGGGAGATAGATGTAGATTACAAATCGCTTCTCCTCCTTGGATGTCTTGGAAGTCTGCAGTTGCCTCTGCTCTGTTTGGAATTGTATCATATGCACTCCACAGTGCATGTTGGGCTCTCAGCCTCCAGTATCTCACAGTGTGACCGTATTTGTAAACAAGGTCTTTTTTTTTTTTTTTAAGTAGTTGAGTTAAAATGGGGTCGTTAGGGTAGGCTCCAACCCAATAGACCTGCTGTCTTTACGAGGAGACGGCAGGACGTGAGCATACGGAGTGAAGGGGATGTGAAGATACAGAGAGAAGTCAGCCATCAGTGGCCACGGAGGGATGTCCCAGAAAGAAGCAACCCTGTCAACTCTTCAATCTTAGACACCCAGCCTTAGAACCCCAACATTCAAGAGCTGAGATCTGGGCTGGGGTGTGTAGTTCAGTGGTACAGCCCCTGCCTAGACTCTCCAAGTAAGGGGTTGGGGTGTGGCTCAGTGGTACAGCCCCTGCCTAGAATCCCAACTGAGGGGCTGGGGGCGTGGCTCAGTGGTAGAGCCCCTGCCTAGAATCCCCCAGTGAGGGGCTGGGGCTGTGGCTCAGTGGTAGAGCCCCTGCCTAGAAACCCCCAGTAAGGAGCTGAGGCTATGGTTCAGTGGTAGAGCCCATGCCTAGAATCCCCCAGTGAGGGGCTGGGGGCGTGGTTCAGTGGTAGAGCCCCTGCCTAGAATCCCCCAGTGAGGGGCTGGGGGTGTGGCTCAGTGGTAGAGCCCCTGCCTAGAATCCCCCAGTGAGGGGCTGGGGGCGTGGCTCAGTGGTAGAGCCCCTGTCTAGAATCCCCCAGTGAGGGGCTGGGGGCGTGGCTCAGTGGTAGAGCACCTGCCTAGAATCCCCCAGTAAGGGGCTGGGGGCGTGGCTCAATGGTAGATCACCTGTCTAACATATCCTGAGCCCTGGGTTCCATCCCTGGCTCTGCAAGAAAATAAAAATACACGACTGATTTGCCTTTTCTTGTGCTTAGCTCCACCAGCTGTCTTCTATATGTCTTCTACAGTTAGTGTAAGGAAGCTGAAATAGCAATGAGCCTGACAACTTCAGTCTGTGAGCGATCTCCATTTCCCACCTTGTGCCTGGCCACTAGACCCCCAGGTGAACCACATTCTGTCCCTGTGAGCCTGTCCCCAGTGCCAATATGTATAGGAGTGACCTGCAGAAACACCAAGCACCCACACCAGATTGGGCACTTCCTGGTTGTACCTACTGGGCTGGTCCCTGAGTGGGTGTGACATCAGGCACAGTGTCCAGCTCAGACTTCAGAGCCCCTGGGCACCTTGCTGTACCTCTGCCACTGCCCATCTACCTCTGGGTACCTGACACTTGTCTGCTGCCATACTGCTAGGCCCAGCTCTCTGCAGAAGGTGAGGAAAGGGGTGCGGGAGGAGAGCAGGGGCTCCCAGGGCTCAGCTCAACTTTACAAGGGGACAAATGGACCATTTCATTTCCCAAAATAGCCTTCCAAGAACACTCCCATACGGAGCCATAAAAAAAGGCTTAGACCCAAGATTTTTTTAGAGGGGATTTTATATCCGTGAGTATCTATTGAGTTTTATGCCCCTTCGGGGTGTCCATGGGCTGTGGGCAGTGGAAAGGGCCTTTCATTAACCACAGGAATCAAGCAATGGCTAGAAACAAGTTGGGCTCTTCGCCCTCTGGTTTTAAGGTAATTCTTGGGGAGTTTTAAAAGTCCTTTCCCAAGCCTAGAGCAGACAGTGGGCTGAAGCGCAGCGCCCTCTGGTGGTTATTGATGTTCAGCATCCTAGCCCCAGGTCCAGCAGGAGGCTGGAAGCCTGGGCCATCAGCCAAGACATCGGCAGTACAGAAGGGATGGGGGACCCTTGGAACCTTGAGGGGCTGCTGACCTGCAGCATGGGCTGAGCCCGGGTCCCCCATGCACATGTGGTCGTGCAAAGGGCATATGCCTGTGGGAGAACACATGGGGGCGTGCTTGTGGTCAGCCTCTGAGGAACAAGGTCACCCATAGTGAGCCAGGAAGCATAAGATTCTCTCTTCCTTGCGTTCTCTTTCCCCAGTGCCCAGACCTTGGAGCCAGGACCCCCAATGTTTCCCTCTCCCATTATCTCCAATCATCTTCTCCACTTACTGATAACAGGTTTCTTATGCGCATGTGAGCGTGGTGGGTGTGTGTGTGTGTGTGTGTGTGTGTGTGTGTGTGTGTGTGCCAGCGCACATCTCCTCCTTTGCTACCAATGCACAGGCAGCTGCATCTCACGCATGGACAGTCTACAGCTGAGGGGCTACAATATGTGCTCCAAGGTCCCCATAATGTAGCTCAGCACATGCCCTTCTGCCATTTTTGTATTGAAACCAAACCGCAAGTCCCAGGGCCCTGGGCACAGAAGTACGTTGGGGCTTAAAGGGGTCTATCCAAGCCAACGGATCCCTCGTAAGTCTGCCCAGCACCCAGCCATACCTGGGAGAGCAAGACAGTGCAGGTGTTACTGGGAGAGCCGAGTCCAGCCCTGAGAGAGTGACTCCATTTCCTCATCTGTACAGTGGAGGCCAAGCTCAAAACATACTAAGACCCAGCACAAGCTGCACAGAAAGCCTCATTGGTATGTGAACATACTTTCTAGTGCTGTGATAAAAACAGACACCAAAAGCAACTTGGGGAAGAAAGGCTTTATTTCAGCTAACGACTCTCAGGTCACCATCCACCGCTTAGGGAACTTAAGACGGGAACCGAGTCAGAGACCATGGAGATGTACTTCATCCTGGCTTGTCCCCCACCCCGACCCCGTGGCTTGCTCATCCTGCTTCCTTATACAAGCCAGAACCACCTGCCCTGGGTGCCACTGCCTACAGTGAGCTGGGCCCTCTCCACAAACTCGTTCCCAGAACAATTCAATGGAGGCATTTTCTCAATTGAAATCCCCTTCCCAGATGACTCTAGCCTGTGTCAAGGTGACAAATTCCACCAGCACACCTGGCCTGTGCTGTGAACACAAGCCCTAAACCATCACTGCCCACCCTATTATCTACACGACTCCTTCCTCACTAATATACATCCTACCGAGTGTGTGCAATAACCAAGTGACCCATAAAAGGCCCAGACTTTCCTGCAGGCCCAACCATCTCCATTTCCCATCAGCCCGTGAGGACAGAGGACATCTCCCTCCCCACAGGATCCCATAGGCATCAGACCTCAGGCCTGACCAGCCCCCATCTGTTTGTAGTCCTAGTTCTCTCACTCAGAGGCCCCTACTGTCAAGCTTTCTCGTCACATAGATTATAGAGGAGGCTAAGACAGCCAGGGCAGAAGTCTAGAAAAAGCTCTGATGGGACGAGAGAGGAGGCCAGTGTGCTTCCATCTGGAACTTCAAAACTTCTCCAGAGACAGCCTGCGCTCTGCATGGAAAGCAAGCCCATGTCAGCACACCATGCCCACCTCCACTCTTCCCACACACACAGAAAGCTTGCCTCCAGAGCACCCCACAAACACAGGTTGTAGCTAAAAGTACGCAAATCAGGAACCGGGACGTTGCTAACTCTCACGGCAGCATTAACTCATTCGCTTGCACATATGGGGTATTTGGATCCCAGTGGGTCTGCTATATATACAGCTTATTATACAGTAGGTGCGACTTGGGAGAATTAATGTTACCATAGGAACATTTGGATCAAGGCTGGCTTCCAGGGAGGAGAGAGAAAAAATAAGTTCTCCTGCTCAGCGTACTTCTCTGTTTGGAGTTTCTGAGAGGAAGGAGCCTTGTAATGGAGTCAAATGAGGCAAGGAGGGGCTTCCCCTGGTGGCTTGGGGAAGGTGAGAATTCCTGGAAGCAGCTTACTGAGGAGAGAAAACAGAACTTTAGGAACCAAAGCCAGAAGCCCCTGTAGCTCAGAGGGCTGGGTGGGAGGGTGCAGAGACGGAAGTGCTCCCTGCCTGGAAGTGAGGGGCTGGGTCACAAAGCGGGAGCACTGCCTTGGGGACAAACTAAAACCCCCTCCCTCCTTCTCTGAAGTAAGATGTCCTCCCCAACCCCACCCCCATACAGAGTGTCTTATTCTTCCAGGACTCCATCCATCTAGAAATACCATAAAGGCACAAGGGAGGTCAAGGGTGAGACAGGGCTCTGTTCCTGGTTAGGCACTTTTGGGGAGAACCCAAATCCTTGGCTGAAGAGCAGAAAATTGATGGGGGGGGGGATTGTTTCATCCATGGTGAGTGTGATAGATAGCTCACTTGTGGGAAACAAAGACACAGAGTCCATCTGAACATCCCTCCCCTGAGTCAAAGTCTATCAGGTAAAAAAAAAAGTCAGAGTACTCAAGTTATACACTGGCATAATCTCAGCACATCTGGTCATGCCCTGGAACTCATGTTTACCGTCTCCTTTTGAAGGACACGAGGGTCTGATGTCTCCTATCCCTTTCCCTGACTTTGCACATCTGGGGGATGCTAACAAGCCACAGATACTGAAATAGACCCAGCATGGCCATTCTACTCAAGCCAAAGGCAGTCCCACAACCCTGGAGACACGCGCCCCAGGTAAACCCAACCCCCACCCAGAGAGCTGAATTATTGCCTCTCGGCATCCTTTGCATGTGGCAATACACCAGACATGCAGAGCTGGCCCAAAACAAGCTGGCTGAAGGAGTAAATGTGGAGTCCAAGACAAAAGCAAAGAAAGAGATTGCAAAGAGGGCTGGGGAGATGAGCGGCTCAGTGGGTAAGAGCGCTTGCAGCTTCTCCAGGGCATCCCAGCTTGGTTTCCAGTCCCAGATATGGAGCTAGTAACCCACCTATCATTCCAGGCCCAGGAGATTCAATGCCCTGTTATGGTCTACACAGACACACACACACAGATACATACATACAGACACACACACACACAGAGACACATACACACAGACACACACACACAGACACACACACAGATACATACATACAGACACACAGACACACACACACACAGAAACACATACACACAGACACACACACACAGACACATACACACAGACACACACAGAGAGGCACATACACAGACACACACACACATACAGACACATAGACACATACAGACACGTGCAGATGCACAAATACACACAGAGACACACACACAGACATAGACACACAGACACACACAGAGAAACAGACACACATATACATACACAGACACACAAACACACAGAGACACACATACATGCAAATACACACAGACATACACAGACACACAAACACACAGAGACACACATACATGCAAATACACACAGACATACACACACACACTCTCTTAAATTTTTTTACATTAGTTTTTAGAAAAAGAAGAACAAAGAAAGGCCAATGCCCCTAGCGCCATTTCCCAGAGTTGACTTGTGCCTACTTTGTACCTGGTGCTCTATTGCACCCAAGAAGATGTGTGGAGAATGAGACATCACTCCACCTTCACACTGCTCATGGGCCACCTAGAGAAAAAGGGGACTGGCAGAACAAGGACAGTGTCTTACTCCAGTCGCTCCAGGATCCAAGCCTACACAGACATCTGCCAATGCCTCCAACAACACTGGCTGAGCATCAGGGACCCGCTCAGGAGAAACAGGAAGAGTCAGGTCATGCACACACTGGGAGATTCCCTCTGAACCACTCACTCTCCTGTATCCTGAGGTCCCTACACCTACCTGACTGCCTGATGACTGTATTTAAGGCCCCCTCCCCATTAGGCACTTCTGAAACCTTACAAACACCACAAGGGGAACTCAGGAATTCAGGGGACATTGCCAAGGAGGGGGCAGAAAGAAGGTAAGATCTTGGCAGAGGATGGGAGCCGCCTTCTGGACGTGACATGGCTGTTGCACTCATGAGCCTGCATAAGATCAAACCAGCAAGATCAGTCAACACTATTGGGACTCAGTGGGCTTGGGTGGGAGTAAAAGAGAGACTGCGAAAAGTGGGACGCAGAGGTGTGGAGGGTGCTTAGGGGCTGGGGGGTGAAGCGGCCATGATCAAGATACATTATGTGCATGAATGAATTTGTTAAAGAATCAGTGACAGATATTATTTAAAATTAAAAAAAAAAAAAACTAAAACAAGGGGAAGACCATTCTCCGTTTCTTTTGAAGCCGTGTCTGTTTTTTTTAAAAGCATACATAATAGAGGAGTGGGCTATCTCAATGTTCCCCAGGGTACCCCAGCTTAGCACCATGTACTAACTCTCCTAACACCTTGGGTAGGAGAGGTCAAGTCCTGGCGATGGGAGGAAACTACCCAGCATCCTCAAGGGTGACTGAATTCTGTCTTCCCATACCTCCATTAAAGTAAGGGCAGATTTATGGTGTTCCCCAGCCAACAGTTTACTAAGTTGCTCGTGGCAGACCAGCTAGCCAGAAGGTGCTTTTAACATACCCTCAGACACTGGTTCTCCTTGGATGAGGGCAGACAGGTGGTTGACAGCTGGCTATTTGTATAATCATCAAAAGACCCCAGACACCACCTCGGAGCACCCTCTGCTCCACTGTTGTCCCTCTGCTCCGTGGTGAAGGTTTCTCTTTGTTCCCACTGATTTTTGTTCCAGTGTGGTGTTTTTCATCCCGTCTGTGGCACGATTTTGAAATGAAGCCATGTGTGTGCAGACAGCTGGTATTACAACTGGCCTACTCCCTTCAGCCTCCTCCCCGCCCCCAACAAAGAGCCAACTTGCAGAGCACACAGCCCTGGGGGCAGGGGGGGGGACTTACATGCTGCAAACACCCGTCCTCTCCACAGAGGGAACAGCTCGAGGTGGAGGCAGTGGGGGATGCTGGTGAGGTGTGAGGTGCCACAGGTAGCAGAGGAGAGTGGCCTCTGATGTGGGGACATCCTGGGAGGAGATGTGAGTTACCCGGAAAACATTATCCTCTGCTTTTTAACACACCTTTCTGGGGCCCAGTGGCGGGGCGGGCGGGCGTGGGGGTGCGGGAAATCCCTCTTGCATGGGTAAACACCTTCTGAATACAAAGCCTACTAGCTTTAAAGAGTAACAGACACGGTCGCCACACCCAGATTGCTGTGCCAGCTCCAGCTCAGGCCCCTGCAATCCCTGTCACACACCTAGCACATCTGATAGAGCCACTGTGATCTCTTCCTTGAGGTTCTGTACCATCATCATTCAGAGCTTTTGTTTATTATCCCTGTAGCTTGTTTTTTGGACAATGCTGGTCTTGTGCGTGCGAGGCACCTGTTGTACCCTTGGGCTCTATAACAAGCCCTCTTTTCATTTTCTGTTTAGCTTCTTATCATTGTTTTACTCTTAGTGTGTGTGTGTGTGTGTGTGTGTGTGTGTGTGTGTGCGCGCGCGCGCGCGCACATGCGCACACGCAAGTGTACATGCTCACACTTGTAAAAGGTAATGTGTGCCATGTGCATGCAGTACCCGCTGAGACCAGAAGAGGACACTGGATTCCCCTGGAGTGGGCATTGCAGAAGGTTGTGAACCACCACATGGGCGCTGTCAGTCCACCTTTATTTATGTGGGAGGTTTGTGAGAAGGGGATTTATTTATTTATTTATTAGTAAAGAGTGTTCTAAGACAGGCATGGTGCTACCCATCTGTAATACAAGCACTGTAATGCCAGGCCGAAGAGAGTTTGAGACCAGCTTGGGCTACAAGACACAACCCTATCTGAAACAGAACAACCAAGAGTGATCTAGCCTCCAATCTTTAAATAAACCAACCTCTAATCTACACACCCGGCTTCTTATTCACATGAATGGAGAGCTGAGATTGGCAAATCATGACACCGTAGATTCTGTACGTTTTAGTGAAAGGCCTGTGAAGCCTTTCTTTTTTAACTTTGTGTGTGCACCCGAGTGTGCTTGATGAATCCATATGCCTATTTGTGTGTGATTATTTGTGAACCTGGGTGGATGTGTGACAGCATAGACGTCATAGGGCAACTTCAAGTTTGGATCCTTGCCTTTCACCTTGCTTGAGGCCATGTGCCTTTGCTGTGCAGCACAGTACGAGCTAGCTGACCTGTGAGCTCCTAGAGATTCTCTTCTCACCACCTCTGCATTCATCAATTTTTATCAACAGGACACAAACCTAAGTGTGGTGGTTTGAGTATGCCTAGCCCGGCAAGTGGCGCTATTTGGAGGTGTGGCCTTGTTGAAACAGGTGTGCCACTGTGGGCATGGGCTTTAATACCCTCATCCTAGCTGCCTGGAAGCCAGTCTTCTCTTAGCAGCCTTCAGAGGAAGATGTAGAACTCTCAGCTCCTCCTGCACCATGCCTGCCTGGATGCTGCCATGCTCCCTCCTTGATGATAATGGACTGGACCTCTGAACCTGTAAGCCAGCCCCAATTAAATGTTGTCCCTTATAAGAGTTGCCTTGGTGGGCTGGTGAGATGGCTCAGCGGATAAGAGCACCCAACTGCTCTTTCGAAGGTCCTGAGTTCAAATCCCAGCAACCACATGGTGGCTCACAACCATCCATAACAAGATCTGACTCCCTCTTCTGGAGTGTCTGAAGACAGCTACAGTGTACTTACATATAATAAATAAATCAATCTAAAAAAAAAAAAAAAAAAAGAGTTGCCTTGGTCATGGTACCTGTTCACAGCAGTAAAACCCTAAGACTTTAAGACATCTAGGAGGAGGGGATCTCAACTCAGGAATTGCCTTCAATATATTGGCCTGTGGGTACATCTCTGGGCATCGTCTTGATTGTTAATTAATGGTTCAGTCCACTGTGGGTGGTACAACCCCTAAGCAGAGGGCCAATGCTATGAAAGAAAGGTGTCTGAGTATGCCAGGAACCAGTGTTCCTCCATGGCCCCTGCTTCAGTTCCTGCCTCCAGGTTCCTGCTTTGGGTTCCCTCCATGATGGACTGTAGCCTGTGAAATGAAAGAGCCCCCTTTCCTTCCATGTTGGTTTTGGTCAGTATTTTATCACAGGAGAAACCAAATTAGAGACACATGCCATGTGTCCAGCCAGACCATTGCATTCCAGGGATCTGAACTGGGGTTCTCATGGTGTTTCCCCACCAAGTCCCTGCCCAGCATCCATGAGACCTTTCACAGAGTGAAGCTCAGCAGACTGCCATTGCTCTCGGAAGGTCTAATTCTCCATCACTGCTCCCTAGGCCACCTATAGGGTCTGTGGCCCCCAGGCCCAGCTGCCCAAGCTCCCCATGCTGCTCAGCTTTCCTACACGCCAGTACCCACTTCTCCCCACCCACAGACTGCCTTTGTGCTCGCTCCATGTGTTTAGCTGGCTCTGTTCTACACAAATTATGCTCTTTAGGGAACCACCACGTGGGTGATTGGACCTGAACTTGGGTCCTCTGCAAGAGCAGCAAGTGCTCTTAACTACTGAGCCATCTCTCCAGGCCCCTGAAATTGTATTTTAGTGTCTTTCTAACTGCATGGAGGCAATATCTGCATGTTTTCCCCTTCTCCTAAACAAGCTCTTGGTGTTTAGTGGGTCTTTGGGAAACAGATATTTTCCTAGAGACAGAATTTCACTGTGTAGTCTAAGATGTCCTTGAACTTAGGATGCTCTTGCCTCAACCTCCTCCTGAGTCCTGGGACTAAAGACATTTACTATCATGTCCAGTTAGGAAATACCTATTTTTTTATAAAATCCTGGTTTATGTTATTAAGTCATGTACTCTGAAAAAACTAAAGTCTAGTGGAGGAAGCCAATAAATAGGACCTCATCAAGGTTAGGTAAAAGTTAAAACATTTACTCAAAAAAAAAAAAAAAACTAGAAAGAAGCTAAAAAGATACTCTGTGTATTAAGAAGAAACAGTTGCAAACCACACAGTGTGCAAAGGGCTAGTATAGGGCATGGTATAGGGCATGGTATAGGGCATGGGTAAAGAACAGTCAAACTGCCACAGTTAAAACTGGTTCAAAAATGGGCCCACAATAAAGATACCCTGTAGCAAAAGATTATGTGTGTGTGTGTGTGTGTGTGTAATATATATGTGTGTGTGTGTGTGTGTGTGTGTGTGTGTGTGTGTGTGTGTGTGTGTGTGTAATACATATTTTTTTTCTCATGAATGGTAGGGGAGATGGCCCAATGGGTAAAGTGGTTACCACAGAGGCCTACTGCCCTGAGTTCAAGTCCCCAGCAGAGGTGTAGAAGGCTGTGTGTGATGATGTACCTGTAATCCCAGATTTGAGAGGACCCACAGGATGATCCCTGGAGTTTTGCTGTCCATCCAGCCAGGCTAACCAGCTAGAAAGTTTCAGATTCTTGAACAGAGAGAAACAGTTCATAGATAGATGATTGTTTGATTGATTGATGATAAATGGAGACTGGGTGCTGAAGAGATGATTCAGTGATAGACTACTGCTTGATCTTCCTGAGGACCCCAGTTTAGTCCCCAGCTCCCCGCATCAAGCAGTTCACAGCTCCTACAACTCCAGATCCAGTTCACAGCTCCTGCAGCTCCAGATCCAGTTCACAGCTCCTGCAGCTCCAGATCCAGTTCACAGCTCCTACAACTCCAGATCCAGTTCACAGCTCCTACAGCTCCAGATCCAGTTCACAGCTCCTGCAGCTCCAGATCCAGTTCACAGCTCCTACAACTCCAGATCTAGAAGTTCTCACGCCCTCCCTGGCATGCACAGAAATGCACACACTCATACAACTAAATAAAAATATATTTTTTTAAAAGGTGGACTGTGGTAGAGAAAGACTCCAGATGTTGACCTCTGACCTCCACTTGCACACACATACACACACACACACACGTCCATGTACACACATATGCTCACAAGCTCACAAGAAGAAAAGTGCAGTGGGCCTTGAAAAGTCCTCCTTTCCCTGTTTCTGCTTCTGTTAGTTTCTCTAGAGCAGTGGTTCTCAACCTTCCTAACATTGTGACCCTTTAACACAGTTCCTCATTTTGTGGTGACTCCCCCCAACCATAAAATTATTTTTGTTGCTACTGCATAACTATAATTTTGCTATTGTTATGAATTGTAATATAAATGTCTGATATGCAGGAGATCTGATTTGTGACCCCTGAGAAAGGGTCATTCGAGCCCCAGAGGAGGTCGCAACCCACAGGTTGAGAACAACTGCTCCACAGACACCAGAATGTGCAATGAGGCTGGGGCTGAAGAACCCACTGTGGCAGTCATCACCTACAACATTGATTGTTCTAAGTCTCCAGCTCCAAGGCATTGACTGAATACATTGTGTCTCACCCAGAAGTGCCTGGAATTTAAACTCAGAGGGGCAAAGTGTTTGATTTGGGCACCAGTGTATCTTAAAAAGCCTCACAATGAGCATTGGTGAATAATTTCAGATCGGTCTGAACCAAATGAGAAATCGGCACCCCAGAAACCAGAACATGGGAAAGTGTTCACAGCTCAGAAAGTGAAAAGGAAGAAGAGATGACACTGTAACAATGTGTCCACATCCCTCAGTTTATTCCTAAAAGAGGATGCCTGCATATTAAGAGACAAAGCTGTTTCTAGAGACCCTCATAGGACAGGGTTTATATTTGTGTATGTGTTCTATATATTACAAGTCTTGGATGTTTTTAAAGAGGTGTGTGTGTGTGTGTGTGTGTGTGTGTGTGTGTGTGTGTGTGTGTGTGTGTGTTTGTATGCAATGCTCTTAGGTGCCCAAAGAGGGCATTACGCCCTCTGGAGCTGGAGTTGTAGTTGATTGCAAACTGCCTTACACTGGAACTGGGAAGCAATTCTACTCTTCTGAAAGAGCAGTACGCTCTTTTAGCCCCAAAGTTATCACCTGTCCAGCCCCTATTCCAAATTTTGAACAAAGAACATTTGTTACATTTTTACCTTTTTCAGTCAAAAATAAACAGTGTGGGATTGGTTGGTCGCTTGTTTGAGGGGTTGCTCTGCTTGGGGATTTTGTTTGGGGTTTCTCAAGACAAGGTCTACTACATAAACCATGCTGGCCTCAGATTCAAAACCCTCCTGCCTAATTCTGCCATCCAAGTGCTGGAATTAGAGGCATTCCCTTTCACACATAGCTTTCAGCGGTTTTTAATTTGTTTAATTGACACATAGCAATTGTTCGTATTTCTAAGTTTAGTGTGGTGTTTCGATACATGCATGCCTTCTGTGATAATCAAATCAAGGTAATTAGCATATCCATCACTCTAAGCATTCATCATGTCTTTGGGGCTTGGCGGGGGTGTAAGTTTTATTTTTAATTGGCCCACAATAATTGTATGAGCAGCATGTTTTTAAATAGCTTTGAATCCATGCAGAGCCACACTGGTTTCTGAAACAATACTGGAGTTGCAGGGACAGCCACCCAGCCTCTTTCCCAGGCTACTACCAGTCACACGGCACCTTCGGATCCCTCCCACAAACCAACATCACTGTCTTATTTACTCAATATTTCTCTGAGTCTCTTTATTTAAAGAAATTTATTTAGAAGGAATCTTTATCATGACCATAAAGGGAAATCAGTATCGCTTGTCATAAATACAATGAAATGATACAGTAAATGCCATTTTAAGTGGTGTTATTTAGCACTAGCTGAATACTGTAGCCTGCAGAACGCTCTGAACCCAACATCTACCATTGGTTTATCGAATAAAGAGAGGTTAGCAAATGCAAGGAGGCAGGTGCTAAAGGAAGAGTTGAGCCAAGAATCCCATCTCCTGACACGATCAGGAGTCCTGGAAGCAGATTGGAGGAAAAATTGCATTGAGTTCCGTGTCGTAGTCAGGTCTCTACAGCATTTCTCAGACTGCCAGTGGGACATATCTCACACCGCGAGCTCACCAGGCTGAAGGAAGCCCAGGTGTCCGGCAGCACCAAGACTGGTCAGTGCCCCAACAGGCAGTAGAGGCAGGGGGGACCTGGCCTCTACTGAGCCTGGGTAACCCCCACAATGCCCCAGGCCACTGATAGTCCTTAAGGAGCACCATCTACCCCGGGACGGAAGGAACAGATAGGAGAGAAACAAATGATCTAGACAAGGTATGAGACAGTCATTTCTGAGGTGCTGGATGGGGAGGGAGCAGGATAGGCCATATGCACATGCATTTTCTTTTTTTTACTGACTGGGAAAAAATGATCTCTTCGTGCATAAAATGTTATCACGTGAACTGCACCAGCCCCATTAGTGTTAGACGCCTCTGTATGAAATCGCTGAAGTTATAGCCATGTCTGGGAAGCATTTGTTTCTGACCAGGAGTTCTATTACATGCAGATGCCATTCTAGACAGTGCTACCAATAGACCCAGATGATCGACATTTTAAGCAATCTCTGTTCATTATTCCATAACCCATCAGGGAGCAAAGGACAGATGTGTATGGGCTTTCACGACGAGAAGTGACTGATGCCCTGGCATGAGGGCCTTTTCCCTACTCCATTCCTCTGACATAGGGTCCCATCCCTCTGTCCTGCTCCAATGAGCAAATATGAGAACCAGCATCACAGAACAGGTACACAAAGTACATCTCAGACATTTCTTAAGATTCATTTTTGTGGGGCTTAGAGAGATGGCTCAGCAGCTAGGAATATGAATTGTTCTTGCAGAGGACCAGGGTTCAATTCCCAGCACCCACATGATGGTTCACAACCATCTTTTACTCCAGCTCCAGGGGCTCTGATAGTAACTCCTAGTCTCTGAGGGCATCAAGCACTTGTGTGGTGCACACACATACATACAGGCAAAACACTCGTTCAAATAACTTTTTTTTAAGTAAGATTTATTTTCATTTTAATTCTATATGTATGTGAGCATGTGCGCATGAGTGCAGTGCTCAAAGGAGCCAGAAGAGGGGTGTCAGATTCCCCTGGCTGGCACTCCACATGTGAGGCACTCCATGTGGGTCCTGGGAGTCCAAGCTGGGTCCTCTGGGAAGGCAGTGCATGCTCTGAACTGTTGAGCTACCTCTCCCGCCCCAACCCCAAAACACTTCTTAAGTTGAACCGAACCAGGATAAATGATTCAGGTAGGCTGTTGGATATCATTTGGGACATAACATTCCCTTCCAATCAGAGAAAGGAGAAGAAGATAATCTGTGGGGTTGTGGAGATCAACTTTGCGAAGGAAAAAATGGGGTAGAAATCAAGGTGCCACAGACCCCTGCAACACTTCAAAGAATCTCGATCTGGGATCTTGATTAGGTCTAAGATGGCTCCCAGAACAATAGTGGAAAGGAACCAGGGGGTGAGGCTGCGTTCTCCATCTTCACAGAATTCCTAACAGGCGATGACGCTTCCCCTAATTCCTGAGTTACTGTATCACATGAGCTTTCATTGGGGCACGATGACGATATGGCAAGATCGGACTGGTTGAGGATTTGTGGGTTTAGGATTGGCTGAAACACTCTATCTAAGCTTATGCGGTATGCAATAAACTCAGATCTGCACCCTGATGCTGGTCTCCAGAGGCTGATTCCCGGGTTTCGGTTATATGACTCCGTCACCTCTTATCCTCCCCCTCCCCCTGTTCCATCTCCTGTCTCCATCTCCTATGGATCATCGCAGCCCTGTTCCCACAATTATCCACTCATAACATTAGGTTGTGATTCAAAATGTACCCCAGGTTCATGTTTGGAACAGTCAACCCCCACTTAGAACACAATTTTCAATGCAGTGCGGCTTGGCTGGAGAAGGGAGTCACTGTGAGCACACCTTTCGCCATCCTCACTACTTCCTGTCTGCTACCATGTGAGGGCTGTCCATATGTTCCCACTGCACTAACACTACCATCCCTTCCCCGCCATGACAGACTGCGGTCCCCTGAAGCTGTAAGTTAAAAATCAGTCACCCCTCCATTAGGTCGCCCCTATTGAGTATTTTAGACCCAGCACTGAAAAACAGCTAACACAGATATCAAAGACTGATTCTTCAAAGGCTTAAAAATATGTAACTTTTAAACTAATTTTACATTTCCAGGAGGATGACAAAGGCAGGAGTTGTTGGGGACAGGGACATTGATCTCCAGACAGAAACAAATCTGGCAATTTGCATTCCACTGCTGTCTTAGGGAACTGTCTTTAAGGTGTCATACATAGGACACATGAGGTCTCTTCTGTGCTCTGCCTTTGCTTCGGGGTTCACTCTTTCCAGGTGGAAAATTAGCCATGAATACCGTAATAACAGGGGCTAGGTATGGACATTGTCCAAACAGCAGAACCAAGGGAGACATTCCTTGGGATGGGGCAGATGGTTCCTGTAACTAATTCACTCAGCCATGGTTGCATCTGCTTAGGGATGCTGGCTTACGGAGCCTTCAAGGTAGAACTGTTAATCAGAGTCCACCCATAGGATGAACTCACAGGATAAGCTGGGCCATGGAGTCACCATGAGGGCAACAGCTATACAAGCAACCATTCCGTGTTAAAGGACAGTTTGAGAAAGGGCAACAAAGAGCCTGGGAGAGCCAGGACTGAGGAGATGGATCACCCTGTACAGCCCTTGTCATACAGGCAGGACACCCTGAGTTCAACACCCAGTACTCACATAAAAATAATGGTTTTATAAAGCTCAGAGCCATGGCAGAAACCTACCTGTGACGCCAACCCTAGGGAGAGAGGGAAACGGGAACAGGAAGCTCGTTGGACAAGCTCTGGGATCCGTAAGAGATCCTGTCTCAAAAACTAGAGAGGGATGGTAAAGGACAACCAGCATGAACCTCTGGCTTCCCCATGCACATATGACATTTTCACACAAACGTGCACACCCCAGAAAAGACAAGACTCTCTACAGCAGCAGAAGTGTGTAGCTGGGGTAGACTTGGACACAACAAGGAACGGTTGCAAATGGCTGGGATTGCTGCCTGGCCTTGGTTTCCTTCTCCAGCCAGGGAAAGGGGTGTCAAGAAATTACCAGCAGCGAATGGGTTCAGATGTAGCCCCAAGTGGCGCTACACCGACTCGTCATGTGAAAGTCCAGAAAACAAAGAGCAAACTGAGCTTATGCAGTGAAAGCTACCCTGTGCTCAGGACATGGTGGGGGCATGTCCTTGAAGCAGAGCCCACGATTACCCCTGAGCCCCCATAGAAGGCTTCTCCCTCCCACGGCAGTTCACGGTCTCTTTAGAAGCAAGGCTACAAATTGCATGAAGAACAAGTAATTCAATTAACTCTATAGTCTGTGATGAAAAAAATAGGCCATTTTGCTAGCTCTAGTGGCGAACTAGTTTAACCCTGGCGCTCAGGAAATTCCCAGGCCAGACAGCATATTAAACCAGATCTTCAACTTAAGAACAATTACTGTCATTTATCAGCCTGGATAGCAATAACGCACAAATCGACAGCTTTCGGGAGGCAAAAAGCTAGCTAGGTGTAATGATATGCAAAGCCACAGCAGTCTCCATTTTGAGCTGTCTCCATCCCATCAATACATCTCCAGCTACCTACAATTTATCAATACAAATGTGGTGCCCGATGAAGGCAAGACCAAGAAGATAAATATGAACGGGGTGAGGGAAGAAAGGACTCAGAAATGTTTGAATTTTAAAATGATGAAGTGCTGACCAGATTCTTAAAGCATTTTACATGCAATGACCCGATCATATCAAGTCCTCTTTGAAAAGAGCAGAGAGAATAGGGTTTTTTTCTTTCTGTCTAACCCAAGGTTGCAGGTAGATACTGCTCTCGTTGTATTCCCTCTTCCTAGAGCGTGTCTTTAGAAATGCACGATCATGGAGGGCACTAATAAAAGTCATATAATGATGCCAATTACAGCAGTGGGTTTGCATATAGCCTTCCCCACACCTATCTGTGAACAGGAAGCATGATAGCCACTTTGAATGAGGGGGAAACCAAGGCATGCCACGATTCAGGTGCCCTCCGCATCTGTCAGGCACTGGCAAATCCAGGGTTAGAACTGACTCCTGTTTGTCCCTCCAAAGTCAGAGTCCACCAAGGATCCAGAGGGAACCTGAGATGCAAGCAGAATTGAAAGGTAAGGAGGAGGGGTGGGGCAGTGCTACATTCTTTCCAATAGTGACAAGCGCCAACAGGCCCCAAAAACCTGGGTGCTGTCCCGAGGCAAAAGTTCAAGGAAACTCAGTCTCCTGGATTGGTGGCATTTTGTATAACGAATGTTCCAGTGTCCTTGCTTTAGTTGGAAAACAGATTCATGTGCTTTCCCTTAATACATAGCCATATCAGATTCTGGGCAGTCAGTCCTTGTGCTGAGCTAGTCACTGCCCTACAAAGGAATTTACCACTGGAGGAAGAAGGAAGTTTGTGATCTAAAGGCACCAGGGTAGATACTTAAAACCACAGGTAGCTGATTTACACCCATACACTAGCATTACAATGGCCTAAGGGGAAGGTGGACTATAGGATCTTTGACAAGGAGATTAAGCCCTTGCCCCCAGCTGCTGACTTTGAATTGTCTTTAGGTGGGGCTGTCTTTGATCCCAGTTGTGAACATTTTATGTTATCCCAGTTGTTTCCTGCTAGCCCTTCCAGGTTTGCATTCCTCTGTTTTTGTGTACCTACTTCCCTGTTTTCTTCTGTATAAATAGTCTGATGCTCAATTTAACAATTTGCATTCAGATACCACACTCTCTTGTGTCCGTGTCTGTTTGTCACCCCTCATTCGCCGAATCCTCGCTCACCTGCAACCAGAGACCCGTTCCCTGCAGATCAGGGACCCCAGGAAAGTCCGTCTGCGGCAGGGCAGAGAGAACTTCACATCTCCAAACAAGTTGTGGATATGTTTTCCAGTGGTGGCACACAGTGAGCACCTACTGTATACATACTGCTGGCAAGAATGAAGAAAGGCCAATTCTGACACAGGTATGGCTTGTGGTCCTGTCCCCACCCCTTCCACCCCCAGCCCTCCCAGCCTCATACTGACATTCTTCTGTGTACCACCACTCAGCTGGAGGGAGGAAATAGGCTTTATGCACAGGGAATGTGCCAAGGGCAGTACACACGGTAGAAAGCATCCCTAGAGAGACAGAGCCAGGATCCCCACCTGACACATGTCCAGCAAACCAACGGTCCCTGTCCTCTGGCTCAAAGGAGCCACCCTATTCCTCTGCTGTCTTCTCTTTCCAGCTGTCTCCACAGACTGAGTCAGGCCTTCCGACAGCTCTGTCAGTGATCCTTGCTCACCATGTCAACCCTGGAATACTGGAGTAACCTCTGATTCTGACATGCAAACTCCTGCCCTTCCTACAAGTCATAACTATAACTCGATTTTAAAGGAAAGAAACTGGTGATTGGTCAAAATTAAATAGATGTTTGCTTCTCTGTCTGTTTGAAAGAAACGTGATCTGTCCATCTGTTTGTCCATTAGTCTGTTTGCCTGCCTGCCTGCCTGCCTGCCTACCTACCTACCTACCTATCTATCTATCTTTCTATCCATCCATGTGTATATCTGTATGTATATGTGTTATATGCATCACATGTGTGTATCCATGTGCTTATCTGAGCAGTGTGAGTGAATGTGTGTGTAAGTGCATATGTGTATGTGTGTGGGGGTATATATAGATGTATGTGTATATATGTGTGTGTGTATGTGTGTATATGAGTATGTATATGTATGTGTGAGTGTGTATGTGTGTGAGGGACTGTGTCTGTGTGCAAGTGTGTGTGTGTTCCGTGTGTATGAGTGTATGAATGTGTGTATGTGTGTGAGTGTGTGTGTGTGTGTGCCTGTGGAGATCAGAGGTCAAAGTTAAGTGTCTTCCTCTATCAGTCTCCTCCTTGTTTTAGAGACAATGAACCTGGATCTTGCTGATTGGCTTGGTCAACCAGTGGGCTCAAGGGAACTATTTGTCTTCATGTCACATACATGTACACTAACACATGACACACACATTCACACCAGGACATGTCACATACATGCTCACCAGCACATGTCACACATATACACCAGCACATGGCACACACATGCACACCAACACATGGCACACACGTGCACACCAGCACATGGCACACACATGCACACCAGCACATGGCACTTGCACACCAAACATGGTACACATGCACACCAGCACTGGACTACGATTGACTCACGCGCCTATGCTCAGTGTGTGTATGGATGCAGTAAATGAATCTCGCATCAAGGACTTTACATACTAAGCTATCTTGCAGTTTAGTTTTGTTTTTACTCTTATCTTGTTTTTTAATTAGAGAACCTCTAAATAACACACACATAGCTTGTGTGGTACATCATCACCATAATTCCAGCACTCAGGAAGCTAAGTCAGGACGGTCTCAAGTTCCAGGCCAATACTGAGCTATATAATGAGACCTTGTCTTAGTGAGGCAGGGTAGAGGAGGGAGAGGGAGAGAAGATGTTGAACTTTATTGTAGTTATTTGAAGGTGAATGATGCCCATAGGTGTCAATGTTGAGTACTTGGTCCCCAGTTGTGGGACTAGTTGGGAAGGATGAGGAGGTGTGGCCTTGCTGGAGATGTGCATCATTGGAGATGGGCTCTGAAGTTTCAAAAGTCCATGAACCACCCTTGCCTCATGCCAATGGTTCTCAGCTACTGTTCTAGTGCCATGTGTGCTCCGGTCTTGCCATACCACTCACCGTGATGGTCATGGTCTCTAACCCTCTGCAAATGTAATCCCCAAATAAACTCTTCTATAAGTTGCTTTGGTCATAGTCTTTGTCTTTTCGCACCACTTATAAAAGGATTCGGTGAACTGAAATCTAGTGTCTCCATTTTCTCCCCTTCACAACTATACTATATCCTGATAGAGTTTCCACTGACTCTAAATCTCCAAGTTCAGCCCCAATTCCTATGCAACCTGACATACTCACTGTCTGTCATTAGAAAATAACAGGGCACTAATATATAAACACAAGTGTATGAAATAAAACATAATAAGAGAGAACAAAGACTAAGTCAACAAAGTCAGACAAGGCAAACGAACTGTCCTCGCTGTCACTGTCCTCAGTGTCCCCATCTAACCTCTGGAGCTATTGGTATTTTCCTCCACAGCCCTCATACATTGTCCATTTGATTTCCTCATTCTTGTGAGGTAACATTCAGAGCATATGCAGGTGAGTCAGAGAAGAGGGGAGCAGACCAATGGGGACACTTTCCATCATGAACAAAGGACACCCCAGCTAGAAGGGCTGCCGGTGAAGAGAATGTACCAGCCCACGCATGTGTTAGGAAGACATGTCAGAAGCTGCCGCCCTGTGGACACCTGGGATAGCTGTCTACTACTACCCAACACTCAGACCGGCAAAGTCCCAAACAAAGCTCCCGTAGAAATGCCTTGTACGGCACCTGAATCAGTTGCTTTAGCTACCCAGACTGGGTACATGGATTAGTTGTGACCGATCCCAGGTCCCTCCCTGGAGCATCAGAGCAAGGCTTGTGTGTGCAGAGACGGTCTTATGCACTCCACACCAAGAGCCAAACTAAGAGGAAGATGTGCTCAGATGGTAAGGTACAGTTTGCACCCACTACAGAGCATGGGGAGCCCATCCCGTACCCCTCCTCCTAGCCCACTTTCTCCCTCTCCCTTACCCTGCCTCCCCAAAAATATCATAAAATCCAGTCTTAGGTTGTACCCCAAATTTTTCATTCCTCAGACCAAGAAGCCCAGAGTTGAGTCATGAGTTCAAACACAGGACTGGGCCCCTTGTGTTGAATGCTCTGTGCTTTTCTACCATGTTTGCCCATGTCAAGAGAATGTGATACCAGCACCAAACTGGACACCTACTGGAGATTAATTTTCTGTCTACTAAGATCCTGAATGTCATTCGATGTACAATATGAACACCACCATGTGTCCAGGCCTCATGCATATTTTACATTTTTTTTCATGACAAAGCAGATTAGGTAATTGCTGTAAGACATACAGAGTCAGGGACACCAAAGACATTTTAAGAAAACACTCAATGTTTTAATTAGTGATAGTTCTTCTCTCTTCATTAAACTTGGTTTTGGGGTATAGCTCAGTATTAGAGCATGTGCCTAAAGAGTGAGACCCTAGGTTCCATCATCTGCACTGAAAACAAGTAGATAAATAAGTCCATGTAAATGGTCTATGGGGAAGGAAGACCCCGCCCAGAGAGCAATGAGCGCTGAGTGCTGAATTACCTAAAGTGAGCGAGCCTTTGCAAACTCAGGGACACTGGTCAGGCACACAGCAGCAGAGCCAAGAGCAGCTTTTACAGCCCAAACACAGATCCCTCTGCTGCTTCCTCGTTGGCTGAGTAACAAAGCCACAGCCACATGCATCACCTGCCTCTCATGTTTATCTCAGCAAAGGCTGCACATGGGTTCTCTTTGCATTCTATGTCCTGTTTGTTTTTAAGGGGTAGTAAATGAGTAACCTTGTCACTTCTGCAGGTTGCTATGCAAGTTGATAAATTTCTCTTCTAACCTTAGTTTTGTTCGGAGAGCTTGGCCGGTGGATGATAGCAGGGACAGCATCTTTTTATCATCTGTATCCGGCCTTAAGCTGACTCAAGGCACCATTGTTTTAACAATGAACCACTTATCGTTCCTTTTCTTAGGATATACTTATTTTTGTTTTATTAATACGAGTGTTCTGCCCATGTGCTGGTTAGCTTTATATCAACCTGAAACAAGACCAACTCATTTTGGGAAAAAGAACATTGAAAAAAAATGCCCTGACTACATTGGCTAGATTGGCCTGTGGGCAAAGCTATAGTGCATTTTCTTAATTAGTGATTGATGAGGGAAGCCCAGCCCACTATGGGTGGTGTCAGCCCTTAGCTGGTGGTCCTGGGTTCTATAAGAAAGCAGACTGAGCAAGCCATGGGGAGCAAGTCAGTAAGCAGCATCCCTCCATAGCCACTGTATCAGCTCCTGCCTGCAAGTTCCTGCTCTGTTTGAGTTCCTGTCCTGACTTCCTTCGATGATGAACTGTAATACAGAAGTGTAAGTGAACCCCTTTCCTCCCCAAGTTGCCTTCAATCACGATTTTTCATCATAATAGATACCCTAACTAAGATGGACCACACATATGTGTATGCAATTTATGCATGCGTACAGCAGAGGCTAGAAGGGGGTATGGTGTCACCTGGAAGTGGAGTTACAGATGGTCATGAGCTGCCATGTAGGTGCTAGGACTCAGGTCCTCTGCCAGATCAGCAAGTGCTCTCCACCACTGATCCGCCTGTTCATTTCAGTTTATTGTTGTTGTTGTTTTGTTTTATTTTTACCATATGGGCAGAATGCATCCTAAATTTGTTTTCCCAAAGTAAGTACATTAAAGTGACTATTATTGAAACTAGGAAATGGAACAGTATCTCTTTTGTACCCCCGCCAATTGTGCCTTCACCCTGCCACCAAAGGTAATTACTGTCCCAGTGTCTAACAGCACACTTCAAGCTTTTCTTAATTGGGGGATTTTTATATGAAGGGAATTTCACAGTGAATGCCACAGAGCCTAGATTTCTTTCAAGAGGTGAAGGAGTTAGGGTGTTGATCCAAACACATTTTATACATGTGTGAAATTCTCAATAAATAAAAAAAAAAAAAAGTCACTCAATAAACTAGTTCCTTCATTTTTCTTGTCACTTAATAATCCTTTATATGAATACCCTGTAGTTTATATATCCAATCTTTTCATGAGGATATTTTGGTATTTTTAAATACTTATTTACTTTTATCTTGCATGTATGTTTTGCCAGCATGTAGGTACATTCAGCCTGTCCATGCAATACCCTTGGAGGCCAGAAGAGCGCATCAGAATCCCACAGAACTAGAGTTACAGATGGCTGTAAGCCACAATGTGGGTGATAAGAATCAAACTCAGGTCCTCTGGAAGAGCAGCCAGTGTTCTTAACCATGAAGCCATCTTTCCAGCCTCTTTTAGGTTTATCATAGACATTCTAGTACATGTGCAGACATTTCTGTTGGATTTCTCTGTAGGAAGAGAAATCTTAAGTCACATGTTTACCTTCAGTAGACAAAAACCAGAGCTTCCAATTTGTGTTTCCAGCAACAAGACCACATTTCTGTATAGGTCATTTATTTCTGTTGCTAAGATTCAACTAAAGGAGTGAGCCACAGAAGACAGCCAGAGATTCCTTTGTAAATGACAGGAATATGACTGAGTACATCCAGTGTGGAAATCAGTCCAGAGGCTCTTCAAAATATTCAAGATAGAACTCACATAGGATCAAGCTAAGACACTCCAGGGTAAACAAGTCAAAGAGCCAAAGGCAGATTACTAGGAAGGTCCCTGAAGACCCATGAATGTCAATGCCCATCACTGGAGGACCAACGGATAAAGGAAGCGCTAACTACACACACGATGGAGTGTTATTCAGGTATAATGAATGAAGTCACATGGCTTGCTCAGAGATGGATGGGACTGGAGGTCATCACGTTAAGTGAAACCAGCCTCACTAAGAGATGCAGCATGGGTTTGTGTGGGGTGTGTGTGTGTGTGTGTGTGTGTGTGTGTGTGTGTGTGTGTGTGTTTGTTCCTCCTTTCTGTACAGGATGATGGCAGGGGAACATGAAAGTAAAACATGGACTCCTAGAGATGTGGATGAGGAAAGGGGGAGGAAGGCAACAGAAACAAAGAGCAGTGGATGTGATCAAGTACAATAAGAACACGCATGTACACAAATGTCCAGGGAGACCCCTCAGCTTGTGAAATAAATACTTATTAGCTGTGAAGGTTGCTCTGGGGAATTGCATGCGACCTCAGATCCCTGACCTGTGAAAGGCCCATAATTGAATGTTCTTGAAAAAAAAATCAAGTTAGGTTTTATACTAAAGGCAACGTGTAGGTCTCTTCCCAATGCCCCTGTAGTCACCCGGCATTAGGGCAGCTTTCTCCTGCAGTGTTAGCATAAAGGACACCAAGCTGGGGAGGCCTGGACTACTGTGTTCAGCAAGCTGGGGAGGCCTGGGCTACTGTGTTCCTTCTGAGGCTTCCCGCAGTCTCTCTGACCCTCGGTTTCTCAATGGAGAGGAAAAGACTGCCCCATGGGAGTTATGAGGATCAAAAGTGTTCATACAAAATTTACCAGTTCACAAAGTTCAGCTTTCATCTCCCAAGATTTCAGTTCTCTACCTGTTCCAGTGAGTCAGTTACTTAGCATCCCTAGAGTGTCTGTGTGTCACCCTCTAGAGTGTCTGTGTGTCACCCTCTAGAGTGCCTGTGTCACCCTCTAGAGTGTCTGTGTGTCACCCTCTAGAGTGTCTGTGTGTCACCCTCTAGAGTGTCTGTGTGTCACCCTCTGAAGAAAGTTAGCTGTTGGGAGAGAGCAAATGTCAAGCTGGCATTTGCTGTACCCCTCGTGACAGGGACCTGAAGACATAGAGCTCACTCAGTACATGCTACAGATGGGGAAACTGAGGCCCGGGTCTGTGTTGGCACCAATGGGTAATAGCACAGCCAAAGCTAAGGACAGCTCTCTTGCCAAATCTGAGACTGGTTCTTTAGTAGCTTTGTATAAGCAATAAACTGCATTGCCCGTGTTAGTGAAGAGTTAGCTTATTAAATGTCATCCAAGTGGCAGGGGAAGAGTTAAAGTTGCATTTTATCCATCTGTTAATTAATCAAATTGTGCTAAACTTTAAAACATAGAAACGGGCAAATAAATATCTGCATTTAGATTGTTAGATCAAATAATATCTCATTTTAAAACTATTGGAGAACTCTAGCCTCCAGCCCTGCCAGAAAAACTGATATGAGCCTTACCCTCCGGCCAAAAGCAACCATACGGCCAAACAAACAGACGAGGTGACTGTTGTCAGACCTCGAACAGCAGGCAGTGCTGGACTTTGAAGAAAGGCAGGCATATGAGATGAACCCCGTTATTTCCCTGGCTTCGCCCGCTGATAGCTCTCTCTCAAGGTGCCTAAGTGCGGAGACGCACAAGGCGCAGTTGCTCTACTGTCTCGAGCAGGTCGGGGTAGGGTCCCAGGGTGGTGAAGAGGCTGTGTCTCATGGAAAAGAGTAATGAACAATAGACAGCTTCATAAAGAGAGGCTCTAGAACTCTCTAGAAGATCTGGCTGAAACACGGGAAGGCTTTTTTATAGGAGCTATAAAAGCCAGCAGGTAGACATCATAAAAAAAGCACTGAGGTGTGGGCCACGCTAGAGAAATTGTATGAAGTCCCAGACCTCCAGTGGTGATCTCGTAAAGACCGTGAGTTGCCTGTAGAACCGTGAGCTGCACTTTCGACCGTGACCAAACGCCACCATAAGGCTCCGTTTAAAATTTAATTAGATGGGGCTGGAGAGGTGGGTTAATGGTTAGGGCCTGAGTTGAGTTCCCAGCACCTACACAGCAGCTCATAAGCATCCTTAATGCCGGTTCCAGGAGATCCAAGACCCGCTGAAGGTACCCACATGAGGCTCACAACCATCTTCAACCCCAGTACCAGGAACCTGGTGCCCTCTTCTGACACCAAGCCCACTCTCAGAGCACATACGTTCATGCAGGCAACATATTCATATATAAGATAAAATTAACAAATCTTTTCATAACTAAAATCAATCTTAAAAAATTAAACCAGTGATTCTCAACCTTCCTAACGCTATGACCCTTTAATACATGTTATTCTTCGTGTTATGGTGACCCCCAACTAAAAAAATTATTTTGTTGCTACTTCATAATTGCAATTTTGCTACTATTATAAATTGTAATGTAAATATCTAATATCCAGGATATCGGATATGTGACCTCAGCAGGGGTTGCGACCCACAGGTTGAGAACCACTGAATTAAGCCAACCTTAATGGAGAAAAAAAACAGACCACTAAAAAGGCTACTGCTTGATGAACTCTTGAAAGAAAGAGTATGGGATGTGGGAAGCGGGTGTGGCCGTGGCTGCGGCCTTGTGAGCCAAGACGACACCCAGGTTCACTGCCAAGCCCCGTGATTCCCTGCTTGATTACCAAAACCCTGATTATGCGCACCTGAGTGATTACGCGCTGCCCGCCTGACGTATAGCATCATACAGCGTCATACAGCATGATAGAGTCACTGGCCTATCAACACCCACCCTGTCTGCGTGCATGGCTCCTGTATAGAACGTGCTGAATGCTGATTGGATGATGAGCAATGAGAGAGAGTGCAGAGAGTGGAAGGGGTAAATTGGGCGATCCCAGAATAAAGGAAGAGAAGCTGAGAAGCAGAGAGGAGAGAAGCTGAGCTGCTGTAGAGAGCTGGGGTGAGCTGTAGAGAGAATAAAGGAAGCTGCAGTGGGAAGCTGCAGAAGCTGCTCAAACCCTGCCTTGGCGTAAGTGTCCTCTTTGCCCCACCTCTGCGGGACAGAGGTCGGGGGGCGCAGCAATGGGAGACACACATCTGCAGTCCCAGCACTTGGACTAGAAATAGAAAGATCACAAGTTCAAGTCTATCCTTGGCTACTTATCAAGTTCAAGGCCAGGATCAGCTAAATAAAACCCTGTCTCAAAATAAACAAGAACAAAATAAATAAATAAATACCCTTTAAGGAAAGAGGCCATCATTGGGATCACCACCACCCCTGGGTTTGTTTATGCATCCATTACAAAATTGGGAGTTAACAACTCATGAAAGTTGTCTTCTGACCCTCCACACTTGTGCCAAGGCATGTGCTTACACACACACACACACACACACACACACACGATGGGGAGAGAATGTAACTGATTTGCTCTAGGTTGGAGGCTCAGAGAGTTGCTTAGATTCTTGAGCTAGGATCTGTGACTGCTTTTCACTCATTACCTGAGCATCCTCACATATGTTACTTCAAGTTACCAGGGCAACTCACTTTTCCACACTTCATCTTCCAGGACCACAGCACTGGTAGAACCACCTGATCCACAGTGAGTGTCCCCTGTGAACTCATACGCTCTGCACTTGGTCCCCAGCTGGTGGAACTACTTTGGGGGTCTCGGGAAATTTGAGGACGTGGAAGCTAGCTGGAGAAAGTTGGTCTCTGGGGCACGGCCTTGAGGGTACAGCGTCCCATTTTCTGTCCTGCTTTCTGGTCACTCTCCAAGGTAATTTGACTAGCTATCTGCCACATGCTTCTGACCAGAGGCACAGGCCCAGAGACCATGGGCTGAACCCTCTGAAATCATAAGCCACAATGCATCTCTATCTCCCTTAAGTTGTTTCTGTTGGGAATTTTTGTAATGTCAATCAAAAGTTCATATTACTAGCCTCCAGGGGTGCAGGGTTAAAATAGTGCCCAGAACAGACCACATGCTACTTTTTGAAGGTCTCGTTAATATGTGGATTGTCTTCATGGGCTTCAAAAGGAAAACATTACCTGGAAGGGAGAATTTGGTTGAAGCAGCCAAAATTCAAACACATTCGTTTAAATCCACCACTCTTATGAACACTGGAAGCCACTCACCCACGGGTAGCCCAAGGCTGCTTTCTCCAGCTATAGCTTCCACGTCCTCAAGTTTCTCGAGACCCCCCAAAATAGTTCCACCAGCTGGGGACCAAGTGCAGAGCGTATGAGTTCACAGGGGACACTCACTGTGGGTCAGGTGGTTCTACCAATGCTGTGGACGTGGAAAATGAAGTGTGGAAAAGTGAGTTGCCCTGGTAACTTTAAGTAACATATGTGAGGATGCTCAGGTAATGAGCAAAAAGCAGTCACAGATTCTAGCTCAAGAATCTAAGCAACTTGGGTTGGCAAGATGGCTCAGCGGCTAAGAGCACTGACTGCTCTTCCAAAGGTCCTGAGTTCGAATCCCAGCGTGGTGGCTCACAACCACCCATAATGAGATCTGATGCCCTCTTCTGAAGACAGCTACAGTGTACTTATGTATAATAAATAAATCTTTAAAAAAAAAAAAAGAATCTAAGCAACTTGAGCAGAGTTTCCAATGTGGCATCATAAAGTAACATCACAGACAACTCTGAAAGGCAAATGATGAAACTGGGTCACGCGTGCTCCAATTGAGGGCTTTGACGTGGATCTACTCTCTTTCGCAGTAAAAAATGCAGAGGGGCACTGCATGAAGGACTGCGGTCAGGGAGTATTATTCGTGGCCAGAGCAGGCAGTGCTATCGGTGCCACAGCATCAGAGATGGTAGAGTCTGGCCTGAAGCTGCCGCTGTGCATCTGGGAAGGGCAGAGTCAGGAAGGGGGCCTTCCTCCATCTCTCTTAGGAAGGCAGAGGAGATAGGATATCCATCACTAAATCATAATGCTTAATCGGCGTGAAGTCATAAAGCCAGCAGTGAGACAGATCTGTTCCAGTGTCAGCCAGCTCACACACCCCTCCCAAACTCAAAGATGGAGGCAGAATGCCTGAGCAGCCACTCACAGAAGGGACTTCTTTTGCACAGACTGTCTGCCCTACCTGGTATTATGTTTAGTGTCCATCTGAAAAACCCCACAGATTTATTTATTGAAATGCTTAGTGATGTTCAGCAGGTGGCGCTATTTTGAGAGAGTATTTAAACAAAATTAGAAGCCAGCCTTAGC
The DNA here is from genome assembly GCF_900095145.1 of Mus pahari. Taxonomy (NCBI): domain Eukaryota; kingdom Metazoa; phylum Chordata; class Mammalia; order Rodentia; family Muridae; genus Mus; species Mus pahari. Next base: position 8,814,728 of record NC_034590.1, on the reverse strand, counting down.
TAGAAGTAGCAGGTCTTGGGGGTCGGGGGTGGGAGGTCCTTGAGGGTATAGTATCCTTGGCTGCTTACTGGTCCACTGTGAAGTGAATAGTTCGTTGCCCCTTCACATCCCCATCACCGTGATCCTGTCTAAGCCCCTGGGGCCAAGCAAACATGAGCTTAACTCTCTGAAACTGTGAGCCAATATCATGCCTTCCACCAGAACGTGTGTCTGTCAGGCTTTCCATCATAGCATCAAAAGGGTAGCAAACACATCTGGCAAGGCTACAGGGTCCAGGAGAAGGGGGCATAGATACATGCATGCCAGCATACATAATAAATATGGAGTAAGAGCCTACTCCACGCCATGACTGCCCTTAGGAGCATGAAACCAAGGATGACCCTAGTCACGGTGGTGCCAAGCTTCCAGGAAAGGTACCAAAGGACAGCGACAAGCTTGAGCAGTGGGCGTTGCATAGCACATTGGAAAGGAGCTGAGCGTTTGGGAAAGAAAGTAGAGGGTGGGGAGTCCGGTTATTTGGTGGAGGTAGAGTGGGCTGCAGCATTTAGGAGGGTGAAGTAGGGTAAACCATGGATTCAGAGGAGAGAGAGAAGGTCCAAGGATCCAAAATATAGGGTGAATCTTGGGTTCATGGTCATAAAATAAGGTGAGAACCTGTGGCAGCCCCTCCCCTGAATCAATAGCTTAAACATAAGTTCCGTCACCTACAGAACTCTTAGAAGAAAACACAGGGAATAGTTCCATGACATGGATTTAGCAAACACCTAAAACACAGAGGAAAATACAGCTCGGTTGGAATGCATGCAAATCTGAAAGCTCAGGTGGACACAAAGATCAGCCAGCTAAAGCATGTGTGGTTAAACCTGACGATCTGAATTCAAGCCGCATGACCCACGTGGTGGAAAGAGAACCAACCCCTCCAAGTTGCCCTCTGACCTCCATGTGCACACCATAATATTCACTCACACACACACACACACACACACACACACACACACACACGATCAATCAATATCGGTTTTAAAAATTAGTTGTAAAATTAGAATGCACTGAAAGATATCATCAAGCCAGGAAGTGGTGGTGCACACCTTTAGTCCCAGCACTCTGGAGGCAGGGGCAGGCAGATCAAGGTCAACCTAGTCTACAGAGTGAGTTCCACAACAGCTAGGCACACACAGAGAAACCTTGTTTTGAAAAAAAAAAAAAAA
>NC_034590.1:8809507-8812538 GCF_900095145.1 Mus pahari | reverse complement strand
AAAAAAAAAAAAACACATTCTAATATATGTTACATGGATGAACCTCAGGACACTGTATAAAGTGATATTATCCAATCACAAAGTACTGTGGTATTATTGCACTTCTAGGAAGTTGTTAAAGTAGTCAAGATAATAGAGACAGGGGTAGACTGACAGTAGCAAAGATCTGGGGATGCAGAGTTGCTGTTTAATGAGTACAGAGTTTTGGTTCCAAATATGCCATGTTCTAGAGAAGATGGTGGAAGCTTGCATGCCCTAGCACTGAACAATCCACTTTAAAATGATTAGGGTGGGGGCTGAGTAGTTATAAGAACTCACTGCTCTTGAAAAGGACTGGAATTCAGGTCTTAGCATCCATCCAGGGCAGCTCACAATTGCCTGTAACTCCAGCTCCTGGAGATGCAGTGCCCTCTTCTGGCCTCCATAGGCACCTGCACACACATGGGCATGCACACACAGATACACACTATTTTTCTTTAAAAATGTAAGGTTGACATGGCCATTTTTATGTTACATGTATTGAGCACAAGCTTCACAAGCAAGGAGAAAGAAGGGGGATGTTTTGAGTAGCCACTGAGGGAGGTAGACTTGAAGACAGGCAGACATGCAGGAGGCAGTTGACATTGTATTTGTGTGACACAACCACACCCCATCCCCAGACTTAACTGTGACAGTGCATGTGACTGCAGGTCATCTCAGACATGTCCCCATGAGGATAGCTCCTTGTCTTAGGGAGAATACACACTACTGCACTGAACCAAAATCCCAGAAGTCTCCAGGAAAGGGGATGACTCCAAGAGTACAGGGCTAGGTCCAGATTGAGACACCCACAGCCATTTGCCAACAAGATATGAGCTTGCCAGGAAAGCTTGAGGAAACAAAACCCCACGCCATGCTCCACCAAGAGCGAGGGCCTGGCACCCTAAGGCTCCATAGGCTGGATGGACCGTTGACTTGCCAGCCTTGCTCATTGCTTCACCATCAATCTCCAGAGTCAACTGATAATGAGGTCTCACGTAAACCAGAGACTGAACTGCAAAAGACGGCAGTGAACCACTGATCTCACAGAGGAACAGGAACCCAAAAGCATAAGAAGGGAATTTTTAGGAGCCTTTAAAATCTGCCCATAATCTTGTGGGGTGAGCACATCTGAAGGACTGAGTGTTTGGGAAGAGAAGAGGTAGCCAAGAATCATGGTCCTCCTGGGCGAATGAAGCCATGCACTGAGATGTGGTTGGATCTTCCTTGCATGGGGTTCTAGAAAGACTCTGGAAGTCCCCAGGCACAGCTGCCTTTGTACCCATGGGAATTTATAGGATGGGAGTAAAAATGTGATATGAAGCAGTGCCCACAAGGACCCTCCCACAGGCAGAGGACAGAGGACTCACGAAGTCAGGGAGCAAAGGGTACTTACCTGTGAGCCTGGGCTTAACATACACCCTGGATATAAGCCTGGGCTTTACATGCACCCTGGACCTCGGAGGAAAGCAAATGAGGACCACAGCTACTGCTCATCCCCATGCCCCTCCAGAGCTTCCAACAGGGGCATGATGGAATACCAGGATGCAGCTAAAACTCTTCCCTGGGGAAGACATAGACAATGTCTACCCCTCCTCCTACAACAAACTAAGGAACAGTTCCACCGAGCTCACCAGGAGAACTAATGAGTTTATTGGCCTTCCTTACAGAGCTATGGGTAAGGAGTTACAGGCGTGATCACAGGTGACAGGCACAGTGGAGGTTCTGCACACAGCAAGAATGATAGCCTTCCAGTGGCTGTGGGAGGGAATCCCTCCCCTTATCCTTCCTCACCTATATTCTCTAGCCCCTCCCAGAGACCTGCATTTAGGGAAGAATTGCATAGAACTGGTTCTGGCTACTCAGGTGATGGTCCCATGATCCTCCTTCCAAACCAGAAAATCATCAGTCAGCAAGCCAGTCATGATGATCTATGATAAGCAGACTCAGCTGAACTGAAGATGGAGACGGTTAGCCTCAGAGGATAGTTCTATACAATGTAGGGTCTTTCTGGCCTGTTGTGCTGTCTCAGCAGGGAGGGAGTCTTTGTTCAAAGGGGCATCTACCACTGTGACTGCTTAATATTCACTGTCACTCTCCTCAGGTCTTCTCTAGCCATGAGGCAACCATTCATATGGGCTTGGTCACCTTGATGGCTAATCTTGGTTGTCAACTTGACACACCAGGGAAGAGGGACCTCAGTTGAAGACCTGGCTCTATCAAATTGGCCTATGACCACACCTGTAGAGCATTTTCTTTATTGCTAATTGCTGTAGGAGGGCCAAGCCCACTGTGGGCAGTACCATACCTAGGCAGATCGGGGTCAGGGAGCTGTATGAGAAAGCTGACCGTGAGTCTGGGAACAAGCCAGTAAGCAGCACTCCTTCATGGTCCCTGCTTCAGTTCCTGCCTCTAGGTTCCTGCCTCTTGAGTTCCTTCCCTGCCTTCCCTTCATGATGAATGTATGTTGCAAATAAACCCAAGTTGCTTTTGGTCAAAATGTTTTATCATTCAGAAACAGCAAACTAGAAGACCACTGGAGCTCCTTAAAAGCCCAGACCCTAGCGCTCAAGGAAAATGGTAGGGGGAAGGAGCCCTTTAATTCCAGCCTTGTTGCGGACTCGCAGAGGTAGCCAGATGTCTACCATTATCTGCAATTCTACCCAGATGTCTTAATCAGCCGTGCCTCCTCGCCTTTCCCCAGGCCTTTCCCTTCAGGCTTCCCACCATCTCCAGAGCAGCCTGGAAGCCTTCCAGGAAATTCCTAATGTGTTGGAGTTAGTTTCAGTTGCCTGTCAGCAAAAAAGCCTGATGGGTACAGATGGGCACTGCCCCAGGGTTTGCTGCTAAGAAACATCAAAAGTGCGGTGCACCCACCAGTGTGATGGCACAGGCTTGTTATCTCGACTACTTGCAAGAGTGAAACTGACTATTGCAAGTTCAAGATATGCCTGGGCAATTTAGCAAAATCTTCGCAAAAAAAAAAAAAAAAAAAAAAAAAAAAAAAAAAAAA
>NC_034590.1:8783698-8809115 GCF_900095145.1 Mus pahari | reverse complement strand
TGGGGGTGTGGCTCAGTGGTAGAGCCCCTGCCTAGAATCCCCCTGTGAGGGGCTGGGGGTGTGGTTCTGTGGTAGAGCCCCTGCCTAGAATCCCCCAGTGAGGGGCTGAGGGCATGGCTCAGTGGTAATACAATTGCCTAATACATGAAAGGGTGTGGGCTCAAATATCACTAAACCTCTAGGCAAACACTCCCTTGGCCCCAAGAGGCTCCATCTTAGCAAGATTAGTACTCTGGAGGTTGGATAAGGGTCTGTGAATTTGGTTTTCCCCAGCAAAGGACTTCACATTCTCTCGAGGACCCCAACTGTATTCTCAGGTTGGGTCAGATGCCCAATACAGAATCCCAAATTTGCTTTTACCTGTGGTGACACACACTAATGGTCCCGTCCTGGTTTGATTTCTGCTGCTGTGATAAAATACTGACCAAACTGACTTCTGGGGGAAGGATACAAGTCACAGTCAAGAGAATGGCAGCCGCTGGAGGCAGCAGCCTGGAGGCAAGGGTTGAAGCGAAGGCCAGGGAGGAGTGGTGCTCCTCCCTGGCCTGCTCACCTGACTTGCTCAGTCTGCTTTCTTCTACAACCTAGGACTACTTGCCTGGGGGAGGGCAACCCACAGTGGGCTGGGCCCTCCCACATCAATCATTCATCAAGAAAATGCCCACAGGCCAATCTGATGGAGGCACTTCCTTAAGTGTGGCTCCCTTTTTCCTGGTGACTCTAGTGTGTGCCAAAATGACAAAAACTAACCAGCACAAATCTGAGAAGTAACTCCCTGCCTATTGTCCTATAGGTAAACCCAACAAACTCACCTGTTCACCAAGCTAGACCTGGGTGAAACCATCGTTTGGGTGTGTGGTTGGTGCCCTACCTTGGGTGAACAAACACTTTTCACATCTCTGCAGCACAGCACCTGATCATGCCTTTGTGACACCTGGTTCTTCCCAGACAGATGCTCTGTGTTAGATCTTAGTAGCAACCCAGCACAACCTAGCATCACCTGGGAAGCGGGAATTTTAATTGCCTTATGACCACTACTGTGAGATTGTGTTGATCGATGTGTGTTAGGGCCCAGCCCACTGTGGGCAGCTCCATCCTTAGGTTGGTGGGCCCAGGCATGTTAGGGCCCAGTCTACTGTGGGCAGCTCCATCCTTAGGCAGGTGAGCCCAAGCTGTGAAAGGAATGAAGCAGAGAGTGAGCCAGCAAACAGCTTTCCTCTGTGGTTTGTTTCAGTCCTTGTTTTAGCTTGCCTCGGTGATGGACTGGAACCTGAGACAAACCCTTCCTTCCCCAAGTTGCTTTTTGGTCAGAGTGTTTTGTTCTTTTTTCTTTCTTATAGCAACATCACATGGAACACACATCAACACTGCACATCTGAGGGGCTTCTCTTTATCTCTGCCCAGACACAGTGTGGTGAAGCCAGCCCAGCATCTCTGAGCTCTCTTGCCCTTGCATGCCTAAGCACTGCTTGCTTCTCCTGCTTCTCCCACTGCTGAGACACCGGGCCACCCCCTGAGTTCACTTAACTCTCGGCATCCATATTCCCTGAAGAGCATGCATGTATGCCTGAAACCCTTAAACAACCCCTCGCCATATGTGTCGATTTAAATGGAAACCAAACGGGGAAGGATTCTGACGACAGTCTGTCACCGACTGAGCTCTGCTTCCTCCAGTTAATTTATGTCTTCCGTAATCAAGTGGCTGCTTTTTAAAAGGCTCCACCTGGGAAGGCACATTTTCCCCCATACGTTCACATTCGAAGGTCCCCAGCCTGAGTGTTAATCGTCATTTTAAGACACAGTACTGGCAGAGCGTTTATCTTCCAAGCTCTTTACCTGTATTAATTAATTAGTGCTATAAATACGACCAGCACATGACTATTCTGGAACTAATCAGTCACTGACTCCACTCGGGACCTGGAGGGGAATTAGGAAAATCGAATCTTTCCAAAGTTGGGTCCAGACAAAGGTAACGCTGACAGTTCTGTCCTACGGGCCGATGGGGGGAGTGGCTGGATCAGGCTCCAGCTATGGACACCTGCAGTTTCCAGGACAACCCAGCAACTCAAGCTGAAGAGACACAAATCTATCATAAGTAACGCACATTACGCTTCCTTGTTGGTTAGGCATACCACGATGGTCTAAGGTCTATTCAATGCCTGTCCCAGGATGAATGCTGTGTTAGGAGACAGCACAGGCCTTTCCTACTAAATTGTTACGGCACAGTTAAGCAGGTACCAGATACAACAGAGGTCAAACTCCTTCATCCCCAATATAATCATCATCACCATCAATCGTCATCACATAACTCCTAGTGGAGAACACATTACAGGAGCACTAAGTCATCCACGAAGTGTTCATTATGGTGGCCAGAGAGATAATGACTCCGTGATTAAGAGCACTTGTTTTTGCAGAGGGCTCAGGTTTGATTCCCAGCACCTCTGTGGCAGCCCACAACTGTCTGTAACTCCAGTGTGAGGACATCTGATGCCCTCTCTGCACATGATGCATGCAGGCAAAATACTCATACACAGATGATAAAAAAAATCATTTTTAAAGTATTTATTAGGGCTGAGAATGTAAGCCAATGGAAGAAATATGTTTAACCCTCATACATCTGCCACACACACAAACACACAAAATACACAAGATAGATGCATGCATGGATGCATGGATTCATGGATGGATGGATGGATGGATGGACAGATTGCATACCAGACTTGCTAGAAATAAAACATCTTGGTCTTCACTCTTGGGCTTACAACTATATATAACAACCATAGTAAATGGGACTCCATTCATGTAAAGTCTGGGAGGCAGAGTCTAGCAAATCCTACTCTATGTTCTTCAAGTCACTGGCACTGGGCTTGTCTGAAAAGGCTGGAGAGAGAAAGGTAATGGCTTGACCATGGCTTTCCAAGACCCTTATTATTTCTCAACCAGAACTACTGTTTAGTGTACACATTAACTCTGAGTTTATGGATGCAGTTTGGATCTGAGTTTGGCTGTAGGAGGTCCTGACAGCCTGCCTTGTCCATCAATCTAGTATGTGTTCCTCCATCAAAGACAAATACAGTGAAATGGTGGTATGAGAAAGGGCACCTCTGAGCCCCCACAGCTGGCCTAGAATTGACATTCCTCTAGCTATGCTTCCTTTTGTCTATTTATTTTTATTTTAATATGTGAGTGTTTTGCCTGAATGTTTGTATGTGCACCTCCTATGTGCCTGCTGCCCACAGGGTCAGAAGACAGTGACGTCCTTGGAACTGGACTTATGAGCAGTTTGGATGGCTGTGAGCTGCCATGTGGGCACTGGGAATGGAACCCACATGTCTGGTTCCCAGCACCCAAGTGGCCCTAGGTGTTCAGCCATCACTCTGGCCCCTTGCTCAATTTCTTAGTTTCTCATTATCTGCAATACGGAGAACTTCCCTCTCCTGGAGTTTTTCCATGATTTGGGAGCTGAGTTGGTACTCAGGCCTGTGAGTGCCGTCCCCCGACTTGCATTTGCTTGGCTTGCCAATTAAATACAGTGCTAGCATGTGCGTAGGGCATGGACCCCAGAAGCCAAGGACTAGGAAGGTGAGACACTAACCCCAGCCTGGCACTGAGGAGAGGCTTTCGGGGAGTCTGGCTAGGAATGGGGGTCTTCTTAGGGGAGTGTCCGTAAGGGGTGCTGAGCCTCTGCCTGCTCTAGTAGAGAGGGGTGAGGTAAGAGAGAGAGGGTGAATTTGCTCCCCCAGCAGGGTGGGTGGGTGAAGTGTCTAATGAAAGGAAAACACTAAAGGGCAAAGGCAGCCGGTGGGCAAGGAGAGGCATGTGTCGCCACACTGAGTGCACATGGGCACCACAAAAGACTCTGGTAAGAGCAACTTGGAAGAGAGAAGCATTTATGATTCCAGAGTCATTGAGTCCCTCACGGTCAGGAACACACACCAAAAGGCAGGAACTGCCCGGCAGCGGAAGAAGGAAGCTGTCTGATCACATTTTATCCACATACGGGGGTCAGAGAGGGAGGGTGTTCAGCAAGGCTCCACCTCCTGAAGGTTCCATAGCTTCCACCAACAGCACCACCACCTGGGGACCAAGTTCACATACATGAACCTATGAAGAACATTTCTCACTCAACACCTATCCACTCCCCACCACACACACACACACACACACACACACACACACACACACACACGTGCGCGCACGCACACACAGGCACACAGACCCCACACATCATGATATCTGTAAGCTATTTATAACACCAGTCCTGAAAACACTTTTGGACTTCTCTTGGTAGAATCCACATTCCCTTTCAATCTCCCATCCCCTCAGTCTTCCCCTGGCCACACATGCTCTGGGAGCAGCAGAAGAAGGGGCAGCATCCCCTCCAGCAGCCAGCCCCAGTGGTGGGGATAACCTCTGTGTCTTGATGTAATAAATTACCCTGGATCCTGCCATGTTCTCCTTAGGGATGAGTCCAGAGTGCAAAGATGGGCACTTAGCTTAAGGTTTGAAAATGGTGAAGGAAAACACCAATCTTCGTTTTCTTCCTTAAACCAGAACCAGGAACTACAGGGGAGGGCTGCTCGGGACATGCTCACAGGCCCTGAAGCTACCCAGAGACACCCTAAGGCTGTCTTGGAACTGGCCCTGAGAACACATCCTCCATCATCACCTCCTTGAATGGCACTCGCTTTTGTATGTGACCAGCCAGGGCCATCACTGTTTCTGGAGAAGGTGAGTCTCCTGTCCCAGGTCTTTAGAATCACCAAGCAGCTGCTGGAGGCAGCTCCAACACCCAACAGTTCACCAAAATCCTGTGGCCTTCCCCCCACCCCCACCCCCACCCCCGCCCCCACCACCGTCTAGGAAGTACAGCTAACAAAAATGGCGAACTTCTAAGGAATAGACGTAGTGAGTCGCCATACTGGGAAATTGTCCTTTGGTGTCTACAGGGATTAGAACTCCTAAAGATAGATAGGCCAAGAGTCAGGAATTTGCACAGAACTTACACAATCCTCCAGAATCTTTTAAGTCATCGATATAATGAAAGACCTCAGGGAATAGCAGTGGATGTTGTATTCAGTGGTTGACAAGAAAAAGTGTTCACACTTTTTTCTAGTCGAGATGCAATTTTTTTTTTTTTTTTGCTCCACCCATAGTTGGTTGGATCTGAAAATGTGGAAACCTGATACTGAATGCTTGTGATTACCGTAATCAGGTTAATTAAGATACCTATCACCTTATAGGTGTGTTGGGGGGTGGGTGTGTTAAGAATTCAAGGCTGGGCATAGGGGTGCATGCCTTTAATTCCAGCATTTGGGAAGCAGAGCCAGCAAATCTATGTGAGGTCAACATGGTCTACACAGTGAGTGCCAGGCCAGCCAGGGCTATGTAGTGTCTCAGACAAACAGAAGGAACCTTTGAAATCTGCCCCCTTAGTGAGTGTCAAATCTGTGTGGCACCAAGTTGTCATGCTGCTCTCACCAGTCTCCAGGTCTTACCCTACACAGATGAAACTCTGTACCATTAGACCAGAACCTTTAAACCCACCCTAGTCCCTGATAATACTCTCGGTGTTTCTACACAATTATCATTTTAGGATCCCCTCTTAGTCAGATCATACAGTGTCTACTTCTTGTGTGTGGCTTATTTCATCTAGTACCCTGCCCTCCAGATTCACCATGATGACTATCAGTCTTCTTTATAAAGGCTGGATCAAATCTAGTCTCTTTGTGTGTACATATATGTGTACATATGTGTGTGTTTGGATAGGTGAAAGAAGGGGCTGGACAAAAGAGAGAGAAGAGAGGAGAGAGATGGGGGAGCTGTCTATCATTTTAACTGTGGACAGATTCACTGATTATTTTAGATCTTGGCTGTTGTAAACAATGCTGCAGTGCATACGGGACCAGGAGAGTGCCCATATCTCTATGTGAGGGGTCACCTCATCACCTTTGGGCTTATACTTACATAGAACATCACCTTTGTGGGGCAGAGCACCTACGGTGACCTCCAGAAGACCCAGGCATACGTCACAACACTGAAACCAACAGAAGGGCAAGTTTCTAGGTCAGATGTTGCTGCTGACCTCCCTGACTGCAGAGTGGGAGGGAGGCTCACGAGATCCTCATAGCCTATCTGAGTTCTACAGCTCACTTGTCCTGACCCAATTAAGCACAATGGAAAACTGAGAGTGGGGTTTTTAGGCATTCAGCTGCCCTTCACCTGGGTTCTTCCTTTTAATTTTGTTTGTTTTGAGGCAGAATCTCACTATGTGTCCTGGTTGGCCTGGAACTCGTCGGAATCCCCTGGCCTCTGCTTCTCCAGTGGGGTTAAAGGCAAGAGACATCCCAGCTGCTCTTGCTTTCTTTGTTCATTTCCATGCTGTTTATTGAAAATGGGATTTCTTAACTTTGGGGAGGGGAAGGATAGTCATTTGACAGTGTATAAAAAACTAATTTTTGTTTGTTCGTTTTCTACCCTGTAATGGCACCATATTTATACTAATTCTAATAGTCTTGTGTGGTGTCACTGGGATTCTATGACTAGAAGACCATGTCATCTGCAAATAGCAACAATTTCTTCTTTCCTATCTGGTGCCTTTTGTAGCTTCTTACTGTGTGTTATTCTGCCCATAACAGAAGGGGCTGGAGCAGGCATTCTTGTCTTGGTCCTCATCTTTAACAAACACCTTCAACTTCTTATGTTGACTGTGCTATTAGCCATGGGTTTCTGCTATGGTACACTTCTATACAGTATTTGAGTGTTTTCTCATGGAATGAAGAGAAGTTTTGTGAATTTTGTTTTTGTTTTTGTTTTCTTTTGTTTTCTGTATCAACTGAGATAATGATCTAGTTTTTAATCCTTTGTTCTGTCCGTGTGGTCTGACCTGTTTGTTGACTTGCTATATTGAGCTGTCCTTGCATCACAGAGATCAGACCCCATTCGATCACAGTGTCTGCTTGAGTGTGTCCTTAAGTTCAGTTTGCTGGAGTTCTGTGGAGGATACTAGCACGGATCTTCTTCCTTTCTTATGGTGTCACTGTGTGGCTTTGAGCCCAGGTAACGCTGGCCTCAGACAATGCAATTCAGCGTTCTCTCGTCTTCAGCAGAATTCACCAATAAAGCCCTCTGGCCCAGAGCTTGCCTTCACTGGGAGACTTGGATCCTGTTCCTTATTCGTTATGGCTCCATTCATATTTTCTGTTCTTCATAACTCAATCTCAGTTCACTGTGCATATTAGTAAATTAGACACATACTGTGAGTTATCCAGTTTTTGTACAGTACTCTCTTGTAGTCCTTCATGTTTCTGTGAGATCTGTTTTAGTGTCTCCTTTTACACTGCTGATTTTAGGTCTTTCTCTCCCTTCTTCAGTCCAGCTAATGGCGATCCACTTGATTTATTTTTTTCAAAAGCAAGATCTTTATTTCATTGATCTTTTCTGTTGCCTTCATTTTTCTAGACATGATTTCCTTTGTTTTCTGCTCTAATCTTTACCCCTCCTACTTCTTTTGGTTAATGCCTTTTTGCTCATTCCTTAAAGTATAAAGTTGGGTTGTTTGAAATCTTTTTTAAAAATGTATTACATTTATTTGTTTGTTTGTTTGTTTGTACATGCTTATTAGAGGGGCACATGTGTGCCACAGCATGCATAAGGAAGACATAGAACAACTTGCAGAGGTCTGTTATCTGCTCCCATCATTTGGATACTGAGAATCAAAAATCAGGTTGTCAGGCTGAGTGTGTGTTGTCAGGCACACACTCATGCGTGCGCACACATACACACACACACACACACACACACACACACAGGCGCATGCATGCACACATGCCCAAGGAGGCCAAAGGTACCAGATCCCTCTGGAGCTTCTATACAGGCAGTTGTAAACCGGCCAACGTGGGTACTGGGAACTGAACTCCAGTCCTCTAAATCAGTGTATGCTTCTAACCACTGCACAGTCTCCCCAGCCCTGGCTCAGGTATTTCATTTCTCCTTTGACTCTTCTTTAAAGCCACTGTGTGTTGGGGCTGGAGAGGTGGCTCAGCAGTTAAGAGCAGTGACTGCTCTTCCAGAGGTCCTGAATTCAATTCCCAGCAGCCACATGGTGGCTCAGAATCATCTGCAATGTGATCTGATGCCCTCTTCTGGTGTGTCTGAAGAGAGTGACAGTGTGCTCACATACAGAAAATAAGTAAATCTTTTAAAACAAAAAACAAAAAAACAAAAAACATTGTGTGTTACTATGGTCTGAATACATATGGCATATCTCCCTGGAAATCCTAACCCCCAAGGTGATGTTATTAGGAGATGGGGTCTTGGCAGGTGATTAAGGCATGCAGGCAACCAGGATCAGTGTCCTGACAGAGACCACAGAACAAGGGCCTGCTTCCTCCAGCTGAGGCCACAGTTTGAAGAAACCAGGACCTCACCAGGCAACAAAAGACATCACTTCTATCTTGGATTTAGAAGCCTCCAAGACAAAGAGAAATGGGTGTTAGTTACCCACTGCTGCCTGGTTTATGCTACTTTGCCTGGGGTGAACTTAAGACAGATGGGTAAGGCCACATTGTGTCATTCACAAAGTTGATAGTCTGAATGATAATGGCCCCCATAGGCTAATGTGCTTGAATGTTTGGTCCACGGTGAAACTGTTCAAACAGGATTAGGAGGTGTGGCCTTGCTGGAGGAGGTGTGTTATTAGGGGTTGACTTTGGGGTTTCTAGAGCTCACTCAAGGCCCAAAGTCTCTTTCTCTGCCTGCTGTCCGTGGATCATGATGTAAAGTCCTCAGCACCATGCTTGCTTGCTTCCCACCATGGTGATTGTGAACTAACCCTCTAAAACTGGAAAAAAGCCCCCAGTCTGGTCATGGTGGTCTTGGTCATGGTGTCTCTTCACAGCAACAGAACAGTAACTAAGATACCAAGTATTCATGATTTTCTTCCAGCTTTGTGAAGAGACATTTCAAATATCTTCCATCTTCTTGTATTGATTAGGACTTCATTTATGCTCCAGACTGTAGAGAGGACGACGCCATGTCTGCTTCAGAAGCAGTGTATCCAGTTGCCTCAGGATGCAAAGTTCTAGCTATGTCTACTTGGTCTAGCATGTGGCTTAGATCCAAGAACTTTTATTGATTTTTCATCTGGGTGCTCCACCAGTGGCTGGAATCGGGTCTGATACTATTATCGTATTGCTGTCAGCTTCTCCCATCAGATCTGTTGGCATCTGTCTTTATATATTTGGGCACCCCATTGTCTGGTATGATATGTATCTATCATTATCCTATAGTCTTGATGGATTGTCTCCTTTATGATGCCCCAATGATTTTCTTTGCCTCTTGTAACAGTTTCAACTTATGTAGCATTAACGATCCTAAAACTTACTATACAGCTCAGCCTGGTCTCAAATTCTTCATTCTCTTGCCTCAACTCCCAGGTGCTGGGGGGGCTGGGTGTATGCACAATGCCCAGCTCCACCCCTTACTTTTGGACACTGTAAAGCTAACTTGAGTCTCTTACAGAACACAAAATTCATTGTGACTTGATTTCATTTTTAACATCCATTCAGCCACTTGACATCTTCTGATGGGAGAATTTAATCCATCTTTATTTAAGAAAATTATTTCTAGATAGGACAACTGCCACTTTGCTGATTAATTGTTTCACTGTTCCTCTGTCCCTTCTTCTATCTCTTTCAAATAAAATCTCCATTCTTTGATTCTTCTTACAGCCTTTCCTGCTTTTGATGCTGCAATTTTTAAGACAGGGTCTCATTCTGTAGCCCTGGCTATCCTAGAATCCACATGTAGAACAGGTTAGCCTGGAATTCGCTATGTAGACCAGGCTGGCCTGGAACTCACTATGTAGATCAGGCTGGTCTGAAACTCACTTTGTAGACCAGGTTGACTTGAAATTCATCTAGATCTACTTGCCTCTGTCTCCTAGGACTAGGATTAAAGGCACATGCAACATGCCAAGCCAAATTACTTCTTTTGATATTTGATATCTAGTAACAATCTGTTGTAGCTACGATTGCTTTAGTATGACTGCTTTTTTACCTATATGCTTAAAGCAAACACCATTATGGCATTAGAGATGTTGAAATTTGAATCTATAATTAGATCTAATATGGAGTTTTCTGTCCATTTCTTAGAGATCAATAACCAAATAAAAACTCTGTTCCTTTGGTGACGTTTCCTAGGTTGTTCACACTCCGTGACATCTTTCACTTCCTCTTTCCTCTGGAAACAGACAGGTCTGCCTCCAGGTTTTACAGCATAGTGTCAGGAAACACCCTTACCAATCAGGCTAGCTATGGCTTCTGGGGCCCTCTCACCTCGGCCAGGTGCACAGAACCTTTTGTATTTTATTTCCCTTTGTGTTTTATTTCCCCTACTACATGCCCATAAATCCTCATGTCTGTGTGCCTTTCTCTAGTCTGGCTTAATACACATGTTGTTAGCCATCTTCCACATTCGCACCACTGTCCAGGGACACCCAAGGCATCTGAGCATACAGCAGGAGAGGGAAGATACAGCAGTTAGGGTATCCATAGATCCATTCAAGGGAGGGGCTGCAGGTATAGCATCCCAAACAGCTCGGGAGAAGGCAGCCTGACAGAGCCCACAAAACAGCAGGCTGTGCAGCTGAGTGCTGTTTCCAGGGTGCTTTGAGTCCCTGCCTCTCTGCCCTGAGACAGCCGCTTTCCTGCCATGCAGCTATGCTCCTCGTACAAGGATTCTCAGTGGGACAGGGAGCAGGTGAGTGCCTTGGGTACCATCCCACCTGACTGCAGATGCTGGGGATGTCTGTGTCAGCGCTGAGTGCCATGTCTGCTGGAAGGGAGAATGTAAGAAGAATAGTAACACCATTCTCCATTCAATGACCCTGGTGTGACCAGAAAAGCAGATACTTGGTGATCATAAACTGGACAGCTTATGAAAAATCGATAATCACTTCTCATAGTCCTGGAGGCTTCAGAGTCCAAGATCAAAGCAATGATGGATTTTTGCTGCCTGGTTGTACTGGTTGAGTTTTCTGTTTGTTTGTTTTGTTTTTGTTTGTTGTCAACGTGACACAAACCTAGACACATCTGGTATGGTGGTTTGAATAAGAACGGTTCCCATCAGCTGTTATATTTAAATATTTGATTCCCCCTATTGGTCGAACTGTTGGGAAGTGTGGCCTTGACAGAGGAGGTGTGGTCCTGGGGAGTGAGCGCTGGGACCGTCCTCAGTCATCTGTCTCTGCCTTCCACGTACAGGTTAGCCTGTAGCTCTCAGCTGCTGCCTAGCGCCTTACCTGCTGCCGTGCTCCCCACTGTGAGGGTCACGAGCTCACCCTCGGACACTGGAAACACCCAACAAACTTTTTCTTCTGGAAGTTGCCCTGGACATGGTGTCTCTTCACAGCCATAGTCACGTAACTGAGATCTCAGAGAAGAAACCTCAGGTGAAGGATTGCCTCCATAAGACACCTGAGGGCAAATCTGGAGAGGCTTTCTTGATTAAGGATTGATGAGGAAGGGGCCAGCCCACTGTAGGCAATGGCGGGTGGTCCTTTGTGTAAGAAAGCAAACTGAGCAAGTCATGGAGAGGACGCCAGTAAGCAGCATCCCTCCGTGGCGTCTGTTTTGGTCCCTGCCTCCCTGGATCTGCCTTGAATTCATGATGGACTTCGACCCAGGAGGTGTAAATTGAAAGAACCCTTATCCTTCCCAAATTGCTTTTGGTCATGGTATTTATTGCAGTTGTAGAAAGCAAACGAGGTCACCTGGTGAGGGCTTGACTTCTTCAAATTTTACATCTTCACACTGCGAGCTCACCTGAAAGAAGGGGCTAGCTGCTCTGTAGTCTCCTGTTCATCATCCGCCTCCCGTGTTAGAACGCAAGCTACTGGAAAGCAAGAACCAATCTGTCTTGTTCATTGCTGCTTCTTGACCCCCCTGAACAGTCCCTGGAATGCAGCAGAAGCTCATTAGATAGTTGATGGATGAACAATGAAATAAGAAATATTAGCATCACGAACACTGGATTGCATTAAGATAATACCCAGAAAGTGGAATGACCGCATCAGAGGCCATGAGCGAGCATCTTACAGTTTGATACCCACCAACATCTCCCCAAGGATAGAAGCGGGACTTCCACCCCCTGCCCCAGTCTACACAGTCTTCATGCATGCACACATAAATATCCATGAACATGCACACATCCATGTTCTATGTCTTCCCCGTGCAGGCACAAGGAGAAACCTGATGCCCCGGCACTACTAGAACCAAGCGCTCAGCCTGTGACCCTCAGGGGCACCCAGTGTGAAGCCAGGGGTAAGTGAGAGAGAGGCCCTTCTCACCTCAACTGATGAGGGAGATTGCTCATCATGATCGCCTCTCCCAGTGCTCTTTGCAGGAAGGACCAACGTTTGCAAATTACCTTTCAGGTCCCTGACTATCAGACAAGGCAAAGCAGCCGCTAGCACGGCCTGGGCTCAATAAATGTTTAATTAATTAATCAATCAAGCCAAATCAAACACGAGTGTGATTATCTAGATATTTCTATCTATATACCACGAGGTGGCTCATTAATTGCTTTTTTTCTCTTTTAAACTTTTCTACTGAAATGAGAATATGTTTGGGAATTAGGTAGATGTATAACCTTAGAGGTTTTTATTAAAAAAAAAAAACTGATACGTATGAAATATTCTAAGAGTATCCAGCAGAACAGATTGCTGCTAAAACAATCGTTGTTATCCTAAAGTCAATGCCTTACTGTTCATACTGCTGAGGTAATAAAATACTGCAGCTTGTGAGGAGACAAGGGTTGGATTTTTGTTTGTTTGTTTTTTGTTTTTTGTTTTTTTTTTTTTAAATCTGCAAATATGGCTCTATGCACATAAAAAGCCAAACTCCAGAGAACCCGCATCAGCACTATTCTGCCCAGGCTGAGTGTCCTCACTTGCGCTAATCACAAGGACAAAGGGATGCTCTGTTGCATGAGATTCTTAATTGTGCTTCTCCCTGTGGGATCCCGTCAGAATCTCCCAGCGCCGCAGCTCTGTAAGAAAATATTGCATTGGGTCAAATGTAGGAAAGTAAAAAGCTGATAATCAAATATCCACGCTGGGCAGACGTGCTGTCTGGTTCCCGCACTTAATAAACTCGCAGTGGCTGCTGAAGGTTTCTGAGAAACACCCCACAACCTCCCGAGGCTCCGCTGGGTTCTGCATCTTCACACAGTCACTCAAGACCATAAATTATCTGCCTCTGTTTCATTTAAAGATCATAAGATGCTGGGATTTTATACTGTTTATTTTGAGCTATAAATACTAAGCCTCAGTCTTTCTGGGTATTAATGTGATGGTAATTGTGCTCCTGGTGGGTTTGGAACAGAATAAATGAATGGCATTCCTAAGGCTCACCAGCCAGTTGGGTACTCTGGGCTTTCGCCCCTTCTTCTGTCCCTGGTAGCATCTCAACACACAAAACCCCACACCTTAGGAAAGTGCACTAGACAGAGCAGGGCACCACAGCAAATTTAGTCCAAGTGGAAATTTTCTGGTAGCTTCCAGAAGGTAAAATAATAATAATTCACACACACAAAAAAAAGCATCTTCCTTATTCGCTCGAGATTTGCCTCAGGGTTTTTTTTTTTTTTTTTTTTTTTAAGATCTTCTGGGTTGACTTCGAGCGCTCGCTCACTCGCACATTCGTCTGGGAAGTAGTGATCTGGCAGCATCCCTCAGCTCAGAGATGTGCCAGGAGGACTCCAGCAACTCATCGAGGCCTCGGATTCCTCACAGACTGAGCCCCAGCACAGAGACGCGTGATCCCTACCATAAGCGCTGCCTTCACAGGCTGTCGGGGAGTGTGAACCCGGGACAGCAGCGCTGGCTGGAAGCCCAGCAATAGCCACTTCCTCCCTCGCCTCAGCGGCACAAACACTCAGATCAATGCTGTTGCTTCGGAGTCTGCTCCGTTCCAACATTGTCAACACACGTTTCAGCCGCACGTCGTCCACAAATACACATGCCAACACACACAGCCGTCACACGTCCGTCTTCACCGTCAACTCTTTACCTTTAAATGATGCAAGGCCTGTGTCCCAGTTTGCTTCGCTGTTCCTGGGATAAACATTGACCGAAACCCAAGCCTGGGAGAAAGGGGTGTGTTTGACTTCCAAGTTACAGTCCACTGTCAAAGAGAACGGAGGCAGGGAATCAAGGTGGGGAGCTGGAGGCAGGAACTGAGAGACCACATAGGAGCCCTGCATACTGGCTTGCAGGGCCCCTGTGCCTCTGTCATCCGCCTTTTTCATGTAGCCAAAACCCACCGGCACCATCAATCATTAACAAAACTAAACAAACAAATCCTGCACAGATACCTCCACAGGCCAATGTGATGGGGGTAATTCCTCAATCCAAGTTCCCTCTTCCCAGGCAAGTTGCCAGAAACTGTGACAGTGTGCCACTGTCTCCCTGGGGCTCTAGCCAAAAGCCAGCCAAGTGTTGTACCTACTTCAGGCAATTCATCCCACAGGGTCTCTAGAGAGCTGATGTCTCATCAAGTCACCAAGGCTTTGGTGAATGTCTGGGAATCTTGCAACCCTGAAAAATCACCTGGATCTTGGGTTACGTGCCTCCAGGATCTGAGCCTGCACCCCAGGATCTTAGCCTGTCCTCCAGAGTCTGAGCATGCACCCCAGGATCTGAGTGTGTACTCTAAAATCTTAACTTGTCCTCTAGGATCTGAGCCTGCACCCCAGGATCTTAGCCTGTCCTCCAGAGTCTGAGCATGCACCCCAGGATCTGAGTGTGTACTCCAAAATCTTAGCTTGTCCTCTAGGATCTGAGCTTGCGTCCCAGGATCTTAGCCTGTCCTCCAGGATCTGAGCCTGCACCCCAGGATCTGAGGATGTGTACCAGGATCAGCACCTATGACAAAACAGAGAAGCAGCATGGGAAGAGATGACACTCGGGTGTATAAGACCCCAAAGCAAGCACTTCCTCTCCCATAGGAATTGTGCTTCATACCTGACTCCTTCTCCACTGAGTGTGGTTAAACCTTAACAAGGGACAGCACTGGAAGAACCAGGTCCCAAAGAAACTATGTCATCCATGTTAAAAAGAAGAGGCCAAGCCAAGCATGGTGCTCCCAGGTCTGGAAGGCAAGATCACAAATTCAAGGCCAGCCTGGGCTACATAAGAACAATCCATCTTTAAACGAACATGGAGAGAGGGGAGACTGAGCATTTTTGAATTTCTTTGCCCTGCATAGTGGCATGCATTTTTAATTCCAGCACTAAGGAATCTGAGGCAGGAAGATCTCAAGTTCAAAGCTAGCTTGGATACCAGTGAGTTCAGGATCAGCCTGTGCTACATAGTGAGTTCAAGATTAGCTTCTTTTTTTTTTTTCTTTTTTTTTTTGAGATCCTGTGAAACACACACACACACACACACACACACACAAAATAATGGACAGATGACTGGTTGGTATATCAATTGATAGGTAGATAGATTATAGAAAGATAGGCAGGCAGATAGATGGTAGATAGATAATAGATCAATAGGTAGATGAGCAAAAGTAAGAAAGAGGGGATAATAATGTGTTTTCTGGATGCTCTAACATAAAGGCATCCAAGCTCCATGGAAACTGCACAATGTTGGCAACTGGTAGTTACAAGTTAACCTCTGACTTCTTCAGTGTTATATAAAAGACTTTAACAACTGGTTCCTAATCTTAAAAAAAGGGGGGGGGGGAGTGGGGGACAACAGCCCCCACATCTTTTGTCTGTTGTGGAGATTAAAGTATTGCATATGTGTATATTGCGCCCCACAGAAGCCTGGCAGATAGCGGAGGGGCCAACAGTCAACCGCTAAGCAAGAAAACTTGCAACCACTTGCAAGTCTCCTCTTGCAAGGCCACCCTGCCCAGAGTGGGTCAGCAGTGATCAGGGGCTGGAATGCAGCTCAGTGGTGGAGTACTTGCCTCTGCGTGTACTGGGCCTATGTTCAAACCAGTACCACACCCAATAAACAACGAAAAACATTACATTAGAAGCACACACTGGTAAGAGCCATGTAAAGGATTGCAGCTTCAGACCATTGAAAAGGAGAGTTGAGGGCATTTGGAGTTGAGGGTAAAGCACAGAGTGCGGGCAAAAGGCAGAGGAGGCCTGGACTAAGAACAATACAAATCCCTTTGCTAAGTGCGCCTCTCCCATGTGCACGGTCAGAGGAGACAGCCAATGGTAAGTCCACAAAGGATGCTACTGGCGTACCCTGGAGCCAAATGGCTACAGGCCTCACTGCAGCTCTCCACCCCTCTGATCTTTGTGCCCACATTCATGCCCACATGATGAACCTTCAGCAGCAGATGACTCTCCCAACCCCACTCCACCCACTTGTGAAAAAAGTGAAGACTGGTCCTCTCTTTGCAGCTCCCCCAAAATAATGACTCCCACTGTATTATCTAAGCCCACTGCAAAAACAGAGACTTCTGGGGACTTAGACCTGGCCGGGTATTGGGCCAGAACATCCCCTGTGGTATAGGAGCACTGAGAGGACTTTGACACCTCGACGTGGGCTGTACACACCCCATCATACAGACATTGAGGATGTGGCTCATGTTGTTGCAGACCTGGTCTGATGGGATCTGAGCACACCAAGAGGAGGCAGCCAGACAGGTTCCCAGAGCAGAGACTGAAAGGCCCCGGGGAAGACAACTTGAGAGCCTACGTACTGGAAGAGGAGGTGTATGGAGCTCAGTGGTATAGCCGGCCTTTCCTGAGCATGCACAAGGTCCAGGGTTCAATCCCCTGTGTCTGGAAAAAAGGAAGGGTGGAAGAGAGAAACGAGTAATCTCCTTTTAGACTTCATCCTGGTAAAAACATCTGGCTAGATACGGCAGCACACAGCTGTCCCTCCAGCTCTCAGGAAACCGAGGTAGGATGGATGGTAGTGAGGTCTGGTCTAGCCTGGGAGATATTATTTAGCAAAGCAGTATCTTTAAAACACAACATAAAAACTGCTCAGAGGAAATCCTTTGTTAAGCTTCACGTGAGGTGAGATGACACTCTAGGAGGGTGTTAGGCGATAGAGGTGAACAAGCCTCCCTCTGATGAATGGCATACTGCCGGGAGGAGTCTGTCTTTCTCCTGTCTTTGTGTGCGCATGGGTCCATGTGGTGTACAAGAAAAAGAAAAAGAAAAAAGAAAAGATTTTTGCATCCTGATATAGTGACAGGCAGTGTCACTAGAAGCTAGAAACACCTGTAGAGGGAGCTACAGGTCTTTATGCTATGATGAGGAAGAAAGTCTTTCTCTAGTGCAATATTCCTGACCTTGTATGTGTGGCTTTCCCACTGCAAGTCATTTGTCTCCAGACATCACCTGGGTGTCCAGTGATTCAATGCATCTCTGCCATTGAGCACAGAGAGGCATCAGGCCCCACAATACCCCTACTTCAGACTCCCATTACACGTATCGGAATCATCAGACCTCCTTTAAGTAAGAGGGTTTAGAATTTAATCCCAAGACCTTCTCATCTTCCCAGAGTCAGTTGGGGAGGCAGAACATTACACCCCTCTAATTACTGGGTCTTTCTAGTAACCAGCCCCTTAGAGGCCCAACCTTAGTCACCAAGTTAACACAAAATCAGATGCCACTGACTGGCTGTAGATAATCTCATCGCTCAGAAAACTCCAAAGGTTTGGGGGTTCTGAGCCAGGAACTTAGAACTAAGACTAAATATTTGTTCCTGTTTTTTTCCCTTTGGGGAGTGAAGGAAGCAGGAGACCAGACCTTACTATGTAACCCAGTCTGATCTTGAACTTGCTACTTTGTCCAGGCAAAACTTGAACACATGGTCCCCTGCTTCAGTCTCCCAAGTGCCGATGTCACAGGCATGCACTGCCATGCCCTGTACTTGAATGGTTTTCTTTTTATGTCACAGACCCCTTCGTCATCACAGCAATCATTAGGTTATGTGGGTGAGGACTTTAGGAATGTCTGAGAGCAATGTTGAAGTTGTCATGTAAGCCAAACACACACAGGACACACAGACCCAGGAGGGTAAAGGCAGAGAAACCAGGTGCATTGCACAAGAGTGCAGAGGAGGGGAGACAGGCTCGTGTGCAGCCATGGCCCTGCAGCTGAGTTCTTGGGGCTCCGGAGAAGTTCATTTCCAGTAACTGTATTTTGATGCTCCACACAAGGCAACATGAGGTGGTAGTGGTGGCGGTTAGCAGAGCAGCCATATATTGCCATAAAGTGCTTGCTGCAATGATACGACGAATTTTCTCACCTATTCTGTGCACAGAGCATTGTTCAGATTGAACTGTAAGATCACTTCAGATGCACTATTGATTTTCATTATTTTAGTTTTCTCCATTCCCGAGTTCCTTGAAGCCATTCCCCACTTTGATTTTATCTGGCAGAACAATCTCCACCCCCTCTTTGTAGTCATCAGTTCATAAAAACCTCAAGACCTGGGAGTCCAAGGAAGGAAGCCAATTTACATAGAAGTTTGTCCTTCCAGAGGGATAGTAGTTTCTGATCTCCTGGAGCCTGTGGAAGCTTTTCACACTGTGACAGCAGGTGTATTGTATAATATTTCGTTTCAGATAAAACAGTCTATCTTGGAAGGAAGCTCATTAAGACTGAGAATTTTCTAGGGGTAGGGTGAAACATTCTACCCTGCAGGTAAACTCCCTAAGCTCAGGAAGAAAACAATTCAAAGACTTCAGGAAGTCCCTGAAACTGACCAAATACCAGAAGCACCTCCTTCCCCAAGCATACATAAGCAGTGAAGACTGTGGAGAGACTCTCAAACCAGCTGACCCACTTAAAAGACTGCGGTCTAGATCCCTCTCCAACCTACCCAGCTGCCTGCAGGCTGTGCAGTATGCTCCAAGCTCCCAGCTATGTGAGAAACCCCCAGTGAAACTGATCCGGTCCTTGAGTTAGTTAGACTTTGGTGGAATCGACTCTTTGGTCTGTCATTGGTTCTGTATTTGGGAAGAATAGACATTCTCATTTCCCCAGGAATAGTGTCACACAAGGTGTCACCATGGACTCAGAAGTGTATGAGACTATCTTTCATATACAATAATGAATCATCTTCTGTGATGAAGAAACATCCTCCCAGTTTCCAGATGCCCCCACGAGGGGTAAAGCCATAGGTTGCACTGAGCCGCCCCAGAACATGGGGCTCTCCAATGCTCATGTTCCTACCCTCTTTGCCCTTCCTCTGCTGTTTCCTGTAGCAACTGGGACACACAGCATCAAGGCAGAAACAGTCCTCCAGAAATAAGCACGGTGATTTCCCAGCAGAGGCCTCTTGTGACTTTGCAGCGGCATCCAGGAGGCTGGGATCCCTCGGGTGCCTTTGCAGAGTCTCTACTCTGATTCGCTGTCATGGGGAACAGATTACCTCTGCATACGAGCAGGGAGATATTAAAATTGGACAGCATTCTGCCTCTGATATTGGGGAACAATCAGAGATGGCTCTGTATAGACTGACAGAGCAACAAGATGTACAACTCCAAGGCTGTTAAAAAATAAAGCTGTGTACAGAGCGGGGTGGGAGGGCTGCCGAGACCACAGCCTGGGGGGGGGGGGCAGAGACTAAGTCTCAAGCCTGCTGTAGAAAAAGACATCACAGACAGAGGCTTTGTGTGGGGAGGGAATGGCGGTGAAGCACATTCACAGTCACCCATCCATCTGTCCTGGGTGCTGACTCCCTACCCCGCTCAGAGCAGCCCATTATGGGACTTGCAGCTAGGAAGATGGACAATTGTGCTATAAGCATACCAAATAACAGGACTTCAAAACGCTGCAAGTGTGGACTGGAAGGGTGACTTAGCCGCTAAGAGCACCTTGTGCTCTTGCGGAGGACTGGGGTTGGAGGTTCCAAGCACCCACACCAGATGACTCACAGTCATTCTTAATTCCAGTTCTGGGGATCCAGTGCCCTCTTTTGCCCTTTACAGTCAGTCAATAGGCACACATGTCCTAGGTACGTGCAGAACAAGCACATATATGCATGAAACAAAAACAATTTTTTTTTTTTATTGTAAAGGTACCAGGCGTGGTGTGGTTCATTCCTTTAATCCCAGCACTCAGGAGGCAAAGGCAGATAGATCTCTATGAGTTCAAGGTTAAATGGGTCTACATAGAGAGTTCCAGGTCATCCAGGGCTATACAGTGATATCTTGTCTCAACAAAAAAAACAAAAACAAAACAAAAACAAACAAACAAACCAAAACCAAAAAAAAAAAAAAAATGGTTGCAAATAGCTAGGAGGATAAGGACAGGACTGAATTATCAGGAAGTGCTGGCGAGGCTGGGGCAGCACCCCCCCTCCCCGAAGGTGATGAGGAACACACCTATGAAGAGTCAGCATCTCAAAGGAAGGGAAAAGAAGAATTCGGGGATTTGTGCTGGGTGTCAAGGCAAATAATAACCTCTCATTTTAGGGCCTGGAGGGATGGCTGAAGGTTAAGAGCACTGACTGCTCTTGAAGAGGATCCAGGTTCAGTTTCTAGCACCCACATAACAACTCAAAACTCTGTAAAACTCCAGTTGTAGAGGATCTGACGCCCTCTTCTGGCCTCCTCGGGCACTGCACACACATGGCACATATACATACACACAGACAAAATACTCATCTACCTGGAGTGAAAATAAGTCAGTAAGCCAGACCATTTTTAACCATTCTCAGGTACTTCTGTTTATTCTGATGCTTTTGTGTTTAGAAAATTGAGGAGCTAACTCCCATATGATAGGAGCGGGTGGTTAACACTTGACTCTACAACATGGGAACTATTTTAGATTTTGTTTGCCTATGTTTTTTTTAACCTACTTCTTCAGCAGAACAAGTGCCAAGCAGAGGTTAGAAAGAAATGTTAGCATAAATGTAAACATCCACTTCATGAAGATTCAAGCGAAGGCGGACTCTTTTTTTCTGCCAAAAGAATCCCCCCGCCCCCATTTCTTATCTGCAAAGGTTAAACAAGGTCTTAACCTAACTGTTGAGTTAAGGATCCAAATATCAAACTCAACCCCTGTGAATCTTGAGCTAACCAAGGGGAGAAGAGAGTGTCCCTTAGTGAAGACCCCACTGTGTGCGCTGGAAGCGAATAGGCAAACTGAGGGTGCTGGGGAGGAATAAGATTTCTCCAAGAGGCAAGAGTGTTGAGAAAGAGAAACTGCAAACAGATAGTGAGAAGCAACTGGCTGCCTAGCAGCAAATAGCAGGGCTTTGCCTCCTGCAAAGGAATCACACCAACCGACCGTTCCAAGTGCTTTGGGTTTGCTGTGCGCATGGCCTCTGTCTAATGAGAGGGTTTCCAGCCAGCTGGATTTCACACTGTTCAGTGCCAGCTTGGCAATTTGTTTTGAATCAAACCCTTCAGCCTGTTAACCTGGTGGGTAAGACTTCTGGGTGGGCAGCCAGAATCCTACAGGATATTTTGCTTTTCTTAAAGGAAAAAAAAAAGAAAAAGAAAAATGGTGTTGGTGGTAGTAGCAGTAAAGGAGGAGAGTGAGTTCAGAGATGGGCATGGTGGTGTGCATGCCTGTAATTCTGACCGTGTGTCAAGAGGCTGAGGCAGGAGGATCACAAGTTTAAGGCCAGCCTGGGTTTACATGTTAAAATGCTATCACGTAAGTTGAGGCAGGGAAGTGGGGAGGGACAGAGAGAGGGAGGAACAGGGGTGAGGGGAGAAGAATCCAATCAGATTGTTGTCTTGACACTCTGAGCCCAGCTATAGGGTCTTACCATGTAGTTGCGGTGGGTAGCTAAGGGCAACAGTGAGAGCCTGGGTTGTCTTGGAGACCTCTGGGGCCTCCCATACCAGTGTCTTCTATGGAGATATCCCAAGCCCTGCATACCATCAACAGCTCACATCTTCTGGGAGAGCATTGTCCAACCATTCATGGGCTTCTATTTGAACTCTCTTTTGACTAAACTATCATCTGGAACTACCTTAGGAGCCGGGAAGCAAGACTCTAGTCCAGAGCAAGTGAGCTCCGATGAGTAGGAACTTAGAAACAAAGTCATTTGTGACAGGTAGCTGGGATCATCAGCCCGATGGGAGTAACAAACTCCTCAAGGGACTCACGAAGCCCGCCTCTGGGTGACACTATGATGCCATTTCCAGAGACAATTAGATCATGAGGCCTTTGACCTATGCCAGCAGATTATCCAGTGGCGGGCTTATAATACAGTGGAGGGCTTATAATACAGTGGAGGAGGGAGGTGGCTGGGCTGAGTTTAAAGGTGTAGGTCAGTATAGGTGTGTTCTTATGGCGGTATCTTCCCCTAGTCCGTTCCTGTGTCCTTCCCCTACTTCCTCTCCACTGTAAGATGAGCTGTTCTGATAAGTGTCCCCACCACCATGATATAGATGATGCTTAAGAAAATGGGACCCCATCCCATCATCAGCCACCAAACCTAGATACTAATGCTCATGCCAGCAAGATACTGCTGAAGGGACCCTGATATTGCGGCCTCTTGTGAGGCTATGCCAGTGCCTGGTCAACACCGAAATGGATGCTCACAGCCAGCTACTGGATGGAACACAGGGTCCCCAATGGAGGAACTAGAGAAAGTACCCAAGTACCTGAAGGGGGCTGCAACCCTGTAGGTGGAACAACAACAGGAACTAACCAGTACCCCCGGGGTTTGTGTTTCTGGCTGCATATGTAGCAGAAGATGACCTAATCGGCCATCAGTGGGAATAGAGGCTCCTTGGTCTTCCAAACTCTATATGACCTAGCACAAGGCAAGGCCTGGGCCAAGTAGTGGGAGTGGGTGGGTAGGGGAACAGAGGTGGGGGGAGGGGTATGGGAAACTTTCGGGATAGCATTTGAAATGTAAATAAAGAAAATAATAATAAAAAAGGAAGAAAAAAAAAAAAGAAAATGGGACCCTCAGAACTGTGAGTCAAAATAACCAGCACCCCTGCCTTAAGCTCTCTCCATAGCCTGGTCATAGGCAGAGCAAAGGGGGCTTACACAAAGTCCAACCTCATTTGCTTCAGTGGCAAATACGAAAGTCCCCTTGGGTCAGCAAGATGGCTCAGTGGGGACAGGTGCCTGCTGCACTAGCCTGATGACCTGAATTTGACCCCCAGAAACCAAGCAAAACAAACAAACAAACAAACAAACAAGGGACACAGTGTCGCTATAATTCCAGCATTCCTAAGGCCAGCGGGAAGCAGACACAGAATGACTTGGAAGGTTGTGAGTCAGGTAGCCTGGAGTCTACACTGGCAGACACAAGGGAGAACCTAGAGAAAAGAACTGGTCTTGTTCGCTTTGACATTGGAAGCATTAGATGGTGTAGTATAGAAGGCTGGAAGCCCTCACTCCGAGTAGCAGAGGCAGAGGTGGCTGTTTTAAACCCTTCCCACAAGGTCAGAGGTAAGACAGAGAGAGGATCGCCCTCTGTAGAACTGAACCCTCTCGTCTTCCTCGGCTTCCACTCCACTGAGAACTGCACAAGGCTAATCAGCTCCCTCCCGCCCCCAGGCTGCTGATACCAGACAATGAAAGCTGTTCCCCGTCAACACATGAAGCCAAAGTGACAGTTATCCAAGGCTTGGATGGGAGAGCAACAAATGTCTTTGACTTATAATGAACGAGAAAGGCTTTCATAGCTTACAGAGGTCATGAGAAGGAGCATGCCCATACTCAAAGGAGCATGTGTTTGAGGGGTTATATACTTAAATGTACATGCTCTGTGTGTGTGTGTGTGTGTGTGTGTGTGTGTGTGTGTGTGTGTGTGTGTGTGTATTTCAAAATTCCAGCAGCCCAACTGTCCATTGATTTTCTGTCAAGCTGCATGGTCCTTTTCAACTACCAAAACCAGAAAGATGACCCCGAGCAAGAAAGTTCTGGAAGTGCACACGAGGAAGTGCTGAGCATTTGATTCGACTCGACATTGATGATTGATCCCAATAGTGTCTACTCCCGATGTAGCCAGGCCTCCAGGCACTGCTCGGAGACTGAGCACTGAAGGTGCAGAGTGGCTGGCTCTAGCAGGCCTGAGCAGGGCAAACGAGCGTCACCAACAGGCTGGGCCTTTTACCCTTTTCTCCCATCCCCACTTCCTTGCTAAACCATTAGATTACATTCCTAAAGCTACCCACCAAGGTCCATTCCTTTATTTGGTCACTTCCTCCTCCTGAGACTGACCACCAAGGTCCAGCTATCAGAGTTTTAAAGTCCAACAATCAAAGCCCCAATCAAAATTAACGAATCCTAACACGAGGGTTTCCCCATTTTTCTTTATAAACCACCATTTGCCTATGGACCACATCTGTCTCCTCTATCCAGATACAGTCCTTTGTCCTTACAGGGCAAACATCCCTTTCCTCACCCCTATTCCTTTCCACTTCTCCCTCTCCTCTGTCTCCTGTCTTTGTCTCTTATTCCCTGTTCTCTGTCACTCTGAGGCAAGTCAATCTCCTTGGTGCTGAGAACTTGGTCTCCGGTTGTCTCCTGTCATCTTCAAGGTACTTTCACACAACAGTGGAAACATTGCACCATGGAGGACTAGGAATTTTCAAATACATTTTATCATCTAGTCTTTTAATGTCTAGAGCAAATAGCATCAACTTTTGTAGAATATTTTCTTATGTCTTGTATTTGTTACTTTATGTCACTGTGACCAAAACACCTAAGCGAAACAATGTAACACAGGGGAAAGAGAGGGGTATTGGACGGAGGCCAGGCTACAACCTTCAAAGCTCCCTTCCTCCTATCTCCACCAATTAGGTACCACGTCTAATAGTACCACAGCCTCTTCAATGTGCTCAAAATTCTGTGGTAATTAGGCCTTGGGCTAGGGATATGGCTAAGAGATGAAGACCACCAATTTCTCTTGCAGAGGATCTAAGTATTCCCAGAACCAACGTCAGATGGCTTACAACCAGCTGTAATGCCAGCTCATGGGTATCAACTCCTATGGCCTCTTCAGGCATGTTCACATACACACACACACACACACACACACACATAATTCAAAATGACTTTAAAAATTAAATTTGTTGGGATTGGAGAGATGGCTCTTGCAGAAGACCCAAGAGACCCAAGTTCAGTTCCCAGCACCCACATGGTGCCCCACAATCATCTGTAACTCCAGTTCCAGGGAATCCAAATGCCCTCTTCTGACCTCCTTGGGTACCAGGCATGCATATAATACACAGATTTACGTTTAGGCAAAACACTCATACACATAAAAATATTTTTTAAAAATAACATGAGCAGACTCTGGGTTAGATGTTTTAGAGGCCCCCCTTTCCCTGTTGCTTCTGCTTAGACACCCCTGTGTCTTTCCATTGTCACTCCAAATGTGTTCTGGGAACAAGAAACTGCCATCTTAGCTGGGCATGGTGTGCACGCCTTTAATCCCAGCACT
>NC_034590.1:8779474-8782743 GCF_900095145.1 Mus pahari | reverse complement strand
CACACACACACACACACACACACACACACACACACACACACACACACACATTACCTGCTTACTCCAGTCACAACACAGTATACAAACAAGTAGGTTGGGTTCAAGGAGAAAGGGCTCTGAGTCCACAGAACCCCAACCATTTGATTTCCAATCTAAATCTAGTCCAATGTCTGTATACCACAGCAGAGCGCCTCATGCTGGAATACTTCTAAAAACATCCTATTGAGCTTGGCATAGTGGTCCATGCCTGTAATCTCAGTACTAGGGGGTTAGTTCAAAGCCAGCCTGCACTGCAGAAAGATTAAAAGTAAAAAAAAGATTAAACCCACAACACATTCTGAACTTACCTTTGCAACATCCCATAAATGACATGTCAGCATATCTATCTCCTAAAATTAAAGAGGAAAGATGGTGAAAGATGGGGGTAAACGTCTTAGTGTCTTGTATCTTTAGTAATTATACAGCAATACTGTAATAATCTGACAGCAATTGACGAGATAAAAGTGCACAGTAATCATGTATTGTGCCTGATGTAAGCAGTATGGTATCACCTAACACTGTGCCTTTTATAAAACTGCTCCATAGCTTGGGAACCCCCTCCCAGTAGTGAATATGCTATTAGGGGGGGGTACCTTTCTGTGTTTCTATTATAGTCATCTCTCAGTAAATTTCTCTGACTCCTTTCATAAATACATTTATTTCTCATTTAAAAAAATCACCTTCTTTCCTGAGGGGATTTTGTATATGAGCCGGACCCTCCTATATACAACCATACATGATAAAAGGCCAGATGATAGGAAAATATGAAAGCAGACAATAGGATGCTAAATGCAGTCCGGCAGACAGATGGCATTATGGGTACGTTAACGTCTTCAAAAGGAATATTTTACACTGTAAAAAGAAAATGTAGTTTTACTGCAGCATGAGACAAGTCCCAGCTTTCTCACAATTTATCACTAATTTCTTCATTTTGTTGTTTTGGACGTGCTTTTAGAACATGCCGGACAACTAGTAAAAATGCATACACAATTCAAATGACATTTTAGTTAAGTTTTATTGACTTAACGCTCTGATAATAAAATTATAACAATCAGTATTATTCTGATTTATTGCGATTTTTTTTTTCCTTTCACTTTGTAATGAACTCGGAGTGCAACAGAATTGAATGTGGCGGTGCTGCCACCTCAAGGTCCCTCACTGCAAACGAGATGGCTCAGTTCACCCTGAGCCCACTCGCACACATAAGTAGCCAAGGGCATCATGGATGGAAATACTGCCCCACAGTCACGTCAAGGTAAATCTGAACATTTATTTGCAGTGAAACCATGGGTTTTATATGCAATTGCTAGTGAAAACATACCCTGATCATGCCAGAGTGCACTGTGGATGCCAGGTCTAAGAAGAGAAGGAAGCTATTAGACCACAGTCCAGGGAAGAAATGTCAGCACGGCAAAATGAACAATGATCTTAGCATAGTTACCACGTTGGAATGGCTTAATCCAGATGCACTGGCTTCTTTAAAAGAAAAGCGGTGCCCTGGTGTGTTTCTCTTTTATTATTCGTTCTTGGCTCCTTCTTCATCTCCAGTCTCTCTCTCTCTCTTTCTCTCTCTCTCTCTCTCTCTCTCTCTCTCTCTCTCTCTCTCTCTCTCTCTCCCCCCCCCATTGGTGACCTCATGAATTTGACACCCCCCGCCCCATCTGGATTTTCCTGACGCATCCCTCATACCAGCCAAGGAAATCACGGCACACTAAATTCCTCATGGAAACCCAGGCTATTTTATTTTGTTTTGTTCATTTTTATGATGTATTTATGTTTTGTCTGTGTGGACATAGGCAGCAAGTGCAAGTGCCCTTGGGGGCCACAAGGGGGTATCAGATCCCCCCCACCTGAAGTCACAGGTGGTTGTGAGACACCTGCCAAGGATGCTGGGAAACCAAACTCACTGGTTTTGCAAAGTGGAAATGAAGAAAATGCATCGATATTTTTCCTCCAAATTTTAAAACGCACAGACCTTCTGGTCAGGAACCCCCCCCCCCATTCTAGCAATTTGTTTCTCCAGCACAAGGTACATGTGTCCCAAAGCACATCTGACAGGGTAGCTCACTACAGCAAGGGGTTGCCAACCAAGTGTTGTGTCCTTCAGCACAAGACTTGTAAAGGATGGTGAAGCTGGAAGACTGGATTCTGCACAGCCTTCACAGTCGGCAAGGCAGCTCTGTATGTACCAATATGGCACCGTTTCTCAAATCATATGGCTGAATAAGGCCAGGGAGTAATATGTAAAACAGTGTGTATGTGTTTACATAGAGTCTCTTTGGGGAAAAAAAACACACAATAAATCATTAGCAGTGATTCCTTTGTAGAAGGGAGACCTCATTGTTAGTATGTCCATTTCTGTCTTGAATTTTATACTGCATATGCTTATTAATGACTCAAACTGTGTAAATAAAAATAAAACCTTTTGAAAACTGCATTGGATTGCAATTCATCACGAAAGTCAATAACTGTGAAGAAGAGACAAAGGAGGCTTGGAAGTGGGGAGAGAGGAAGGAAGAGAGAGAGCCCCGCGCTCAGTCGGATCCAGCTGCACCCGCATCCGTCCGTCTCCTCCCTGCCTCCCATCTCCTCTGATTTGCCATCCATTTTCCTTCTACTCGTCTGTTCGCATTTCAACTTGTCTGATTCCTTGTGTTCTGCCTGCCTCTAGGGAGCCTCTATCGTCTTCTCTACCAGGAGGCTCAGAGCCAGCCCTCTTGCTCCTGGTGCCAGTACATGGCCATGCTTGCCAGGTACACGCTTCGTGCACCCTGGACGTACAAAGAGTGTGAAGAAGCGGCATGAAGATTAAGAGCCCCATCTGCCATCCGCCCTCTACTGGAACTCATAGTCTGCAAAGTTGTCTGTGCTCCGCTTCTTCTTCTCTAAGACGCCATAGCCATGAACTTATCCTCCCCTCGATCAACGCCGGCCAGCATGCACCAGGAGGATGCACCAGGGAGCTGGAGAAATGAAATGCTACAATCTTTCGAGAAGGCGATGAGACCCACAGTGTTGCGCATGGATTCTGAAATGTCTCCCTTGGTTTTAAAGTTTTGGTCCCTAGCTGGTAGTGCTATTTTGGGAGGTTCTGAAAACTTTTAAGATGTGGCGGCTAACTGGAGGACCCTTGGAAGGTATATTTATCCCCTCCCCTCCTCTCCCCTCTCCCTCTCCTCCCCCTCCCTCTCCTCCTCTCTTCTCCCCTCCCCCTCCTCTCTTCCCCTCCC
>NC_034590.1:8726458-8779444 GCF_900095145.1 Mus pahari | reverse complement strand
ACCCCCACCTCTCCTCTTCCTGCCATCCCTGATTCAAATGTCAGCTCTTCTCTGCCACAAGATCTCCCAACCATGATGTTCTTCTCAGGTGCAAGTAACCACGGAACCATGAACAGAACTCTGAAACCAGGAGCCAAAACATACCTGTCTTTTTTCTTTGGTTTTTTTGGGGGGGTTTTGGGGGAGGTTGTTTTTTGTTTTTTTCCTTGTTTCCAACGGGCATTTTGGTCATGGTGATACAAAGAGAACTAATACATATGGTCTCACAGATGGACCCAGGGCCACAGTGAACAAGTGAGGAGCCTGTATTGGAGATGGCTGCAGAAGGGCTGGGGGGGGGGGGTGAAGAGACCATCTCCGGCTCCTGGCTTCCCATCTTGACTGGGTTTCCATTGCCTTTTCTTCTTTTATTGAAACATGTCTTTATCCTTCTCTGACTTCTTTCAATGGCACATCATTAACAATGAAGCCAAAATTCCATTGGGTATTATGTAATAGCTCAAAGTCCACCACATGCCCAACAGAATAGTTTCATAAGCCACGGGTGTGTAGCATTTCACAGAAACATTTATTTCTGCTATCCAACTCTCCTATACTCACAGTCTCTTTTGATTGAGTCTCTTTTGTTACCAATTTTAAAATGCTACAATTGGAGTTAGCCCCGCACCAAGCCAGCACGATTTTTAAAACAGCCCTGTTGTCTTCCCTGCATTATTTGGAGGTTATTTGGAAAGCTAGAAGCAGAGGCTGGAGAGACCGCTCAGTGGTTCAGAGCATGATTTGCTCTTGCAGAGGACCCAAATTTGGTTCCTAGCACCTAGATCAGGTGACTCACAACTGCCTGTAACTCCAGCTCCAGGGGATCTGATGCCCCATTTGAACTACAAGGGCACTGTCTTCATATATATACACATACATACATTCATACATACATACATACATATTGAAGCTAACTCATTTAAAGTTAGAGGAAACCTAGTGGCTGGAAAGATGGCTCAGCAGTTTGATTACTGACTTGAGTTTGGTTCCTGGCATCCACCTTGAGCCTATTGTGCCCAAAATTTTGCCCTAACCATGTGGTTCTGGGCTATATAAGAAAGCCAAGCTGACACACGCCTTTAATCCAAGCACTTGGAAGGCAGAGGCAGGTGGAGTTCTATGAGTCTGGTCCACAGCATTCCCAGTGTGTTTTCTTAGTGAAATGAGTTACTTGGTGGGAGGCAATGCTGTATAGAAAAGCTGAATTTCT
Source organism: Mus pahari (assembly GCF_900095145.1). NCBI lineage: Eukaryota > Metazoa > Chordata > Mammalia > Rodentia > Muridae > Mus > Mus pahari. The sequence goes on along the minus strand of NC_034590.1, from coordinate 8,778,195 downwards.
GCTCTAGCCTCACTGAATGGTAGACTGTAACCCGTACGCTGAAATAACCATTTCTCTTCCCTACATTGTTCTTGTTCAGAGTTCTTTTCTCACAGCCACAGAAAGGAAACAAGAACAGAGACACTTCCAGAAAGGAAGGTGGTGCAGAAACTGGGCCACGACAGGCCTGCTGGACCCTGGTGGAAGCTCTGTGCCCCAGCAGCCCTGGACACACCGCCTGACTGCTCTGCCACTCTCTGACAGCCAGCCGTCACTCTAGGACGTACATTCTAAGATAAACAATGCAGGAAGACAGAGAGCAAACCCAGAGAGCAACAAAGAAAATTTCTGAAGATTAAGGGAAGCCCGAACCCAGCCGAAGACAGGAAATGAATGTCCATTGTCTGACTCTTCCTCCTTCATTTCCTTCCTTCTTCCTTCTCCTCTTACTCCTTCCTCTTTCTTCCTTCCAACACTTTTACATGCACATGAAATAAGAAACTACTTCAAAGGCATGTTTGCCTCCACACCCAACCTGTCACCCCCAACGTACATGTGGACACTTTTCAAAATACTCCCTCCTGCGCAGGTGATGCAAACTTGGTTCTCAAAAATGGTTCTAGAAATCTGAGCCTCACTGAAGACATAAGGTGTGTCAAGAGAGGTGGAAAGGGGCAGGGGCAGACTCTAAAACCATGGCTACATCCTCAGCGAACTGAGCAAACCTCATAGGTAGGCACAGCAAACCTATGGGGTTGTAGAATGGTCACCCATGGGAGAGCCAAAAGGGACACTTGAGGGGATAAAAGGACTCCTTGAGACAGTGCCTGTGGGAGGAGGAAGGAACTTTCTAGAAAAGGGAGACTAAGGAAACTATGGTGAGGGCTACCCTGGTTAGCCAAGGATAACTGCTGCAATTATCATTAGCTGTTGCCGATCTGATGTGAAGTCCCCCTGTCCAGTATGCCCAGTACTGTAGCAAAGTGGAGTGGACAGTTCTACAGCCATCACAGTGTGCCAGAGTTTCAAAGATTTTTATTCCACATTTAAGAGATTTACAGGAAATCTCCAGACAGTTAAGCTGAGGAGCTCAGACTGTCTTTCATCTGGCAGGGAGCCAGCCATTTGGAAGGGTGGCTTTAATTCCTGGGATATGGAGTCACACAGTCAGGAAGCAGCCCTGACCCCAGTAAGGTCAGTGCCGTGGCCAACTACCCTGGGCTCAATTTAGAGACATAACTATGGCAACGACTGTGCCCAATCGGTTATTAGAGGAGATTTATTGACGGATATGCTTGAATAGCAGGGCCATTAATTGCAATTACCAGACAAGACACTTTGCTCATCTTGGGGGACTGAATGCCAAAATGCCCTAACAACTTTAAAATCCCATTTGCTCCTGAGCTCTTTGCTGGTCTCACAGAGTTTGCTCCAGATTCCCAGTCCTGAAGGTGGGGCTGATGGGGGGCAGGGAGGAGAGAAAGGGGCATCACTTGACATGGCCCCACCTGAGGAAGACAGCAAGAGCTTGGTGCTGCTGAGGCGAGAGCTTAAGGATTTGCACGCAGTCCCTACAAGACCATCCTTTGAAAACACAAAGGAGGCAAAAGCAGAACCACTCTCTGGACGCCACCAACAGCCATAAATAAAACCCCTTCTCCTTTGCCTTCTAACCCACGATGGCCATTTTCTCCAACATACTCAGCTCAGGTTCTACCCACTGCTCAGCCCAAGCCTAGAAAACTCATCACTGAATTTTATCCTTCTGGTCTACCTCAAGGTAGTCTCCCCTGAACACTACTTTACAGGGTCTTTCTATGTAGCCCTGCCTACCCTAGAAATTACTATGTAGACCAGGCTGGCCTTAAACTCACAGATATCTCCCTGCCTCTGCCTTTCAAGTGTTTAAAGGTGTGGGCTACCCCACCCAGCCCTCCTGTACCTTCAACCCATTTCTTAGCACTGAAGTTGTACTATGCATTGGTCTGTCTGTTCACTGACCTCTTTCTCTCTCCCTGGTAAGACTCTCGGATCCATGAGAGCAGCCATTCATTCTGTTCTTTCCATTGCTGGGCTGTGAGTGTCAGACACAGCACCTACCACACGGTCCACACGCAAGAAATATTTATTAAGGCCCAATAAGATGGCTCAGTGGGTAGAAGTGTTAGTATGGAGGCCTGATGACTTGGGTTCAATCCCCAGATCCCATAAAGTGAAAGAAATGAACCAGCTCCAGAGAGCTGTCTTCTGACCTACACACACATACACACACACAGTTAAGTGATTATTTGTTGAAAGCCAAGTATGGTGGCACATACCTGTCATCTCAACACTCAGGAGGACATGAGGCAGAAGGATCATGAGTTCAAGACTATGTGCACATACATGCAAATGTCCACTCACATAAAATAAAATGAAATCCTATAAAAATAAAATAAAATATTTTAAATATACATATAAAAGCAGACCTTTGAGGGGAGAGCTAAAGAGATAGTCCAGTGCTTAAGAACGTGAACTGCTTCTTCCCAGCATTCATGCATACCTGGTGGATTGCCACCACCTGTAACTCTGAAAACAGGGGATCTGACGCCTTCCTCTGGCATCCTCAGGCACCACTCTCATGTGGCATACACAGAGAGACACATAAATATGCACCAAGTGAGGATATCACTTGGTGATTTCTTCTTTACAGACAAAGCATCAAGACTGTACTTGTAGTGAAGTTAGTGAGGTAGAAAGTGGTCTAGAGTCTTTCCAGAGAGAGTTGAATGTGCCTTTCCAATCCAAAGCTGTGGAAAGTCAAAGCCCACTTCTTGAACTATCTGCCAAGGGTCTAGACTACAAGAATTCTCAAGTGACGGACATGAACATTCCTTCCTTGTGATACAGCAAATGGGCTGCATCAAGTACCCCCTTTATTCTTCATCTTCTTGCTGTTTACTGGCAGGAGGACCTGTGATGAATATGGTGACCCAAGATACTGGAATTTTCCATACACAGCACTGAGATCTGCTGTCTTAGTTAGGGTTACTATTGCTGTGATGGAACACCATACCCAAAGCCTCAGATCAGCCATGTATGGAAAGGAGTTGACACTGATCTAGTAAGACACACAGAAGCTACAGCCATGAGGCCTAAGACCTGAAGAGTGGGTTAAGGGATTGAACCTAGTCAGAAAGGACAAGGAAGGCTCCCCTGAAAAATTGTGGTTCAGTTAAGACCCAAAGACTGAGCGAAGCACACTGGGGGACGAGGGAGTGAAGCATATGGAAGGCCAAACACACTTCTATGAGGATGGACAGACATGATGGAGCTGAGGCTGGCCAGCACCAGTAACAGCAGGCTGGACCCTGAAGGATGTCACTTGGAGATGCTCAGGCTCCTCCAAAGAGGACAAGACTGAAGGGCTACTGCTTTAATTTGGATACCCTGTCCTCCAAAGGCCTACACAGTAAAGGTTTGGTCACAGGACTTTGGTGCTATTAGGAGACTTGGGAGCTGGGTGGGATGCAGTGGGAAGAAGGGGGTAACAGCATGTCAAGACAGGTATTAGACTCACAAGCTCCCCTTCTTGTTTCTCTCAGTCACCACAAGGCAAACAGCTCTGCCTTGTCACATGCTTCTGCCATGATGTCCTGCTTGGCCACAGGCCCAAAGCAACAGGGCCAAGTGACCATGAACCAAGCTTTGCTTGAGTTGGTCTCAAGTGTTTGCAACAGTAATAGAAAGCTTAAAATAGGCTAATGCACATATCCCATAGGTTAAGGCAACGGCTTTCTGGGTGTCAGATCCATATGTTCTGGTTGCTGCAGCAGGAAACTGGAAAACAGACTAGGAAATCCCAAGGAGAGGGCAGTAGCAAAGGGTTAAAATGCAAAGGGTTCTGTGGTTAGTCAGAAAAAGAGGGCTGGAGAGATGGCTCCTGAGAACACTTACAGCTCTTCTGGAGGACCTTCCGTTCCCAGCACCCACATCAGGCAGCTCACAGCCACATGTGATCCAAGCTCCAGGTGAGGATCTGACACCCTCTTCTGGCCTCCACAGGCACCTGCACTCACACATGCACATGCCCACACACAGACAGACACACATACACATAACTTAAAGATAAAACAAATCTGAAAAGGAAATCAGAAGAGCTGGCATTCAGGGAAGACATCCTGGGGGAGACGTGTGAGGCCACTGCCACCAAGGTTCTGTCCAGGGACCCAAGGCGCCGGACAGTAGTTTGCATTGCCCCTTTAACTAACACAGAGAAAGACAATATGGTAGCTCTGTTTCGTGTGCGGATGCCAATATTACTATGCATCAGTAGAGTAGGGTGTTAATTTTAATCTGCACAAAAATCACAAACTTTGCCTGCTGAGAGGAACCTTAAACAGCATCTGAATATTTGTGCATTTTCCAACACTCTCACAGATGCTTTCATGAATACTTTATTTCTTATTAATATGCATGCTTGGAATACTTTTTAATTTTTTGAATTTTTACTCATTTTTCCTTTGTGTACAAGTGTTTTGCCTACTTGTATACTCCATGTGTACAGCACACATGGAGGCCAGAAGGAGTCAGATGCCCTAGAATTGGAGTTGCAGACAGTTGTGAGCTGCCATGTAGGTGCTGGGAATTGAACCTGCATCCTCTGGAAGAGCAGCCAGTGCTCTTAACCAGTGAGCCATCTCTCCAGCCCCTGTTTGGAACATTTCAAATAAACTATGTTTTCTTGTGAATTGGACCTATGTGTATGGCCTTTCAGGCCTTCCTTACTCACACCTAAACATTAGGATGGACACACACACACATGCATACTCACATACATGCATACACAGTGTGTCCAGAAAGTACTCAGTGGATGCTATTAGCTGACTGACTTATTGACAACAAACCTCCGGATGGTAATGCATCTGATGGTCAGTGCCACACAGTGGAGAAATTGATTATACTTCCATTTAAAAGAACTTGATTCTTTTTTTGGTTGGTTGGTTGGTTGGTTGGTTGGCTGGTTGGTTTTTTGGTGTGTTTTGTTTTGTTTTGTTTTGTTTCCAGGCAGGGGTTCTCTGTATAGCTCTGGCTGTCCTGGAACTCACTCTGTAGTCCAGGCTGGCCTTGAACTCAGAAATCCACTTACCTCTGCCTCCCAAGTGCTGGGATTAAAGGCATGTCCCACTACTGCTCAGTGAAGAATTTGATTCTTAAAAAGCAAAAGGACACAAGCTCAGCTCAGTAATAGAGTACTTGATGGGTGTGCACAAGACCCTGGGTTCAAGGCCCAATACTGCAAACAGCAATCATACATACACGGTGTATCCAGAAAGTGCTTGGTAGATGCTATTAGCTGACTGACTTATTGACAACAAACCATGGGCTGAGAACGAGCCTGATGGTCAGTGCCACACAGTGGAGAAGAGACTATACAGCCTTCCAAAGCATGCCCCACAGCTCCTAAAAGAACGAACACACACAGAGAGAGAAGGCTATAGAACCTGAATCTCAGCCCCTTTCCACACAGGGAAGATGGGGCCTTCCATCTGTCAGAGTGGACTTGAACCAAACAGAATACAAAGGGTGCCATGCGGCTCGGCTGACTGCAGGTTGAAGGGAAATGAAAAAAGTAGGCACCATGGAGTGTATTGTCCTAGTAGAAAGGAAGTAGTGGGTGTTAGGGGATAGCCGAGGCCACTGCCACTTTCTTTCACTGATCCCTGAGTGTCACCCTGGCCACCTACCAAGTTCCTGTGCTCTGAGCCAACATTCTGTGTGTCGAATGTGTTAGTGTACTCACTTCTCCAAGCAGAGGACAGACATCTCGGGTGAAACCTGGAGAAACCAGCCCCTAGATGTCATTGTTGCCACTGAGATATCTCATTTGGAGCCCTCGAACATTTAAATCTGAAGAGAGAGTGGTATGGATCTGGGTAAGTCACTTAAATCATGCAAATTCTATTCACTTTCAACACGTCAGAGCCAAGTCCAAAGGCTTCTGGACTTCTTAACCAAAATGTATCTAAATGGCAGGGTGTTAGGGGAGTTCAGTTGCCAAAAAAAAAAAAAAAAAAAAATCCATGCTTAGGAAAAATAGGCTGAGCCCCGGGTGGTCATATGTGACTTGGCTCCAAAGTTCACACCACAGCTCTAAGCTGAGGACAGAATGGCTGGGTGACTCTGCCCACATCTCCTCTCCTGTGTGTCCTCTGATGTCTGCTCTGCGACTGTCTGTCACTGGTGTGTACCACACACTAACGCTTCCCATCCAGGACATGCTGAAGGAGCCAAGGGGCTGGCCATCTCTCAACTCTACTTCCAATCAGTCACCAAAAGCTCATAGGCTACCTCATGGTGTCCTTTCACTTCGGGTCACCCTTCTGTGACTCTTTTGCAATTATACTAATTATTGATCACTGCCCATCAATCAGTCATGTCAGTACCTCCTATATATTAAATCATTGAAACTTTTTAGGGTGTATGGGTATTCTGTCTGCATAAACGGATGGGCACACCATACGCATACAGTATCCCATGGACCTGCAGTTATAGACAGTAGCAGATTGCCGTGTGAGTACTAGGAACTGAATCCCAGACTTCTAGAGAAACAGCCAGTGCTTTTAATTGCTGAGCCATCTCTCCAGTCCGGCTTTAAACTTTTTAACAGTGCTTTGAGTATCATTATCCCCATGATATGATAAAATAAAGGACAGAGATTAAGTGTGGTGGCTTGAATGTGCTTGGCCCATAGGAAGTGTCACTATTAGGAAGTGACCTTGTTGGAGCAGGTGAGTCATTGTGGGGGGGTGGGCTTTGATGCTTCTGCACTCAAACTCCACCCAGTGTAGAAGGGAGCCTCCTGCTAGCTGCCTGTGAAAAACAGTCTCCTTTGGGTGCCTTTGAATCAAGATGCAGAACTCTCAGCTTCTTCTACAGCACCATGTCTGCCTGGATCCTGTCATGCTTCCCATCATGATGATAACAGACTGAATCTCTGAACCTGTAAGCCAGCCCCAATTACATGCTGTCCTTTATAAGAGTTGCCATGGTCATGGTGTTTCTTCACAGTAATGAAATCCTGGCTAAAACATTAAGTAATACACTAAGTCACACAGCTAGGACATGCTAGAAGATTCTGAAACTAAGAGTAAAACCCATTTCACAGGCTAGACTCTTAGAACTCCTGAGTCATCACTAAGACTGACACCTAGGTCGCTAAGTAGATGTCAACTTTATTCTCTCTCCTAAGCCAACTCTCCTCCCAAATACTTTCTTTGAGGTAGGTATTAGTTCATTAAAACAGGGTCTCCCTATGGAACCTCGGCTGCCCTCAAACTCTGCAAATCTCCTGTCCCAGTCCTCCGACTACTAGCATAACAGACACATACCACCACACCCAGCTCCAAAAGACTGCTCTTGAGCTCCTCCTTTAGCTAAACCCACGCCCAGGAGCAGGTGTGCTTAGGCGAAATCATTCGATCGCTGACTATAGCTACATTCAAGAGCCTGTTGCCAGCCAGAGGAAATATCAATGAACACGACTGACAGGCTCCTGGAGCCGAGAGGGAACCACTCCCCCCCACCCACCAGGGTAGACAGATGCTGAGGCAGCAACAGCACCTGTGACTTGTGACGGAGCAGCTCACATACAAATGTGTGAAGAAGCATGGCAGAGCCCCAGGCACACAGCCTCCACCTGCGAAGCCCTCATGAGATGGTCCCACCTGGTTCAGCCACAACTCCATGATGCCTTTCCAGCTGGCTCCCTGTCCCTGCATTGAGCCCTCCATGCCAGTCGGAGGACTCTCCAGCATCCAGGCACTTGATCTGCAGAATATCACACCTGCTTTCATGCTGGTCTTTTGTCTTCACACACACACACACACACACACACACACACACAGAGATGGTACATACTTTTAATTTTATCTTAAGTGTGTGGGTGTCTTGCCAGCACGTATTGTCTGTGCACCGTGTGGATGCCGGGTCCATGGAGGGCAGGAGAGGGCATGCAGTCCACTGGGGCTGGTGTTACAGATGGTTGTGAGCCACTATGTGGATGCTGAGAATCTAACCTGAGACTTCTGGAAGAGCAGCAAGTGCCCTTAACAACTGAGCCAGCTCTCCAGCCCCTGAGAGGCTCACCTGGTTTTGAGGCTTCTTGCTACCAAGAGCTTGATCACAAGGCAGTCGCTGCAAGGTGATTCTGTGAATGTCACAGGAGCTGAAGGAGAAGGGCAGGTCAGCAAGGTGAATGTCACAGGAGCCTGGTCACCTCCTCAGAGAAGCCTGAAGGTGTCCATGTGCCTGGTACTGAGTATGTCACGCTCAGCTCAATACACATTGCTGCAGGGCCCGCCTACACGGGTCAGCACTTACGAGAAGGCCAGCGAAGGCATGGAAACTGGTCCCTGGACTTTCCTCGGGCACTAATGTGCATTTCCATCCCTTTTCCAATATTCTCCATGCTTGCTTTATCATGGTACATGAAGAAAGAAAAACTGAGGGGCTAAAGCTTCCTTGCTATCTGTTTGTTTGTTTGTTTGTTTGTTTGTTTGTTTTGTGGTTGTAGCTCTTTGGTTTAGTTTGGTTGCAATACTGGAGAAGGAACCTGGACCCCCAACTCTGAAGCAAGCACTCTGCTGCTGAACTCTATCCCTAGCCCCTAGCCCCTAGCACCTTTCTTTCCCACTAAGGTGGTTTTTTTTGTTTTTTGTTTGTTTGTTGTTCAAATTTTTGAGACAAAAGTCTCACTAAGTTATCCAAGTTGGCCTTGAACTTGCAATCCTCCTGCCTCAGCCTTCTGAGTATCCAGGATGACAGGCCCATACCACCTTGCTTGATTACCGACTTGACGACGGCTTCTTTATTTTAAGGCAGGGTCTCATAATGTAGCCCAGGTTGGCCTCAAACGTACCATCCTCCACTTCAGCTCCCTCTAAGAGCCAGGAAGACTGGCATCCGCCACCACACCAGCTTTCCTAATCACCAAAAGAAGCAAGAATCAGAACTTCAGGCTGGCAATGGCTGTTGTCACTGCTGCCACTGGCTCCTCCTAGTCTATCACATCAAGAGGAGCTGTCAAAATAACAAATGACATATTTTGAAGTCCAGGATTACCCCTCAGCTAGACTTCCTTGGTGTGATAGGCAGTTACCTCTCCCTATAGTGTCTTTCTTCACCTCCCGCTTTTCATTTTCTTCCTGTGCCTCTCTCATCAATAAAGGTCTCTGCTCTAAGGAAAGCATCCTTCTCCAGGAAGAATTTAGCAGTATCCGATTACAACCCTCCCAGGAAGCAGGTGCTATTACCTGTCAACAGGGTTTGGGGCATAGCAAATAGCTCCTACCCCCACTCAGTGGGGCTCCTACCTGGCTCCCAGTCAGATAAAGTGGCAAAAGGAGACAGTCCTTTTGGAGACCTCAAAATCTCATTTTCATTCCCCTTGCAGAGAAGAGAGTGGCTTTATTGACAGAGACGACTGAAAATTGCTTAAAAATTGCCAATAACCAGTTCGAATTGAGGCAGAGAGACAGTCTGGCTGAAGCAAGCTCCCTGCTCCAGCGTGCAGCCCTGCTGGGCCTCCTTTTGCTGCAGCCTGGAGTATATGGCACATGAAGACTCGCCAGCAAGGAGCCTCCTGTCATCCTCAGAAGCATCCCCCCTCCCCTCCCCTCCCTGCCGCTGCTGTGGTTTCCTGGATCCCTACCACACACCGTCACACGTTCGGGGAATCGCTGCCAGAAACTCAGCTCTTAGACTGATTCAGGGACCCAAGGTCACACCCTGGGTTGTAGCTGGACAAGGGAAATGGCTCACTTCCTCCCACTGGAGTGCTCCTTGGCATGACTGTGCAACCAAGATAGGCCACTAGATGTCACTACCATGGATGATGATGATGATGCTTCTCCTCCTCCTCTTCCCTGTCTCCCCCACCCCCACCCCACCCCACTTTCTTCTGCTTTTTTCAATGCTAGGAATAGAACCCAGGGCATTGTCCAGCTAGGCTATTCTCATCCCTGAATTCATGCCCTTACACCAGACACTTGAGACAGAACCTCCAACAAGGAGAGCTCTAGACTAAATCCTACCTCAGCCTCGATGGCACAGCCTCTCCACTTATTATGACTGGGATCCTCAGGGAGATTTCCCTAAGCTAATTACATCCAAACAGTCAAGCCAGGCCCCTGTCAGCTGGAGCAGGCAGCAGGTGTGGCAATGGGTCTCTGCTTTCCTCCCCCTCTTCCTGGCCGTAGATGACTGCTGCACATTCTTCTGCCTTATTTAGAACCTCCTTGGGAATAAATGAAGGGGCTGGAGAGCTGGCTCAGAGGTTAAGAACACTGGCTGTTTTGCAGAGGACCCAGGTTCTATTCCCAGCACCTACCTGGAGGCTCACAACCATCTATAACTCTAATTCCAGGGAATCAAGAGACCCTCCTCTGGCCTCTGGAGGCACCAGGCATGCATGTGGTGCATAGACACACAGCGGGCAAACCACTCATACACATCAAATAAAAATAAGTAAATCTTTGGGTTTTTTTTTTTTCAAGAGTTGTGGTGATTTGAATAAGAATGGCCCAGGGAGTGGCACTATTAGGCAGTCCAGCCTTGTTGGAGGAGGTGTGGCCTTGTTGTTGGGGATGGGCTTTGAGACCCTCGTCCTAGCTGCTTGAGGACAGTCTTCTCCTGGGCCCCTTTGGATAAAAATGTAGAGCTCTCAGCTCCTCCAGGGACATGCCTGTCTAGACACTGCCATGTTTCCTGTCTTGATGACAATGGACTGAACCTCTGAACCACCTGTAAGCCAGCCCCAGTTAAATGTTGTCCTTATAGGAGTTGCCTTGGCCATGGTGATTGTTCACAGCAGTGAAACCCAAACTGAGACAGAAGTGTAAATCCAGATTTCGAGTATGCACCTGTCGTTCCATTCCAGCTCAGGAAAGTGAGCCAGGAGAGTCAAAAGTTCAAGGGCAGCTTGGGCATACCTCACACCACTAGAGATTTTATGACGTGTGTGTGTGTGTGTGTGTGTGTGTGTGTGTGTGTGTGTGTGTGTACCATGTGTATGTGTCATATGTGTGTAAACATTAATGGGGACACACATGTGCCACGGCCCAGGTACAGAGGTCGGAGGACAACCTTAGATGTTAGCCACTGCCTCCCATGTCATCTAAGACAGGGTCTCTAGGCCTGTGAGATCTAGAGCTTCCCCTGTCCCATGCTGTCCTAGGAGTGCTGGGATTGCAGACACACTAGGTGCCCAGTTTTTTGTGGGTCCTGGGGATTCAAACTCAGATCCTTGCACTTGCACCATAGACACTTTTAACCTGCTGAGCCAGCTTCCCAACTCCAGCACCATGACTTCAGATGCCAGGGCACTGCAGAAGTAACAGGGGTTGGTGGCTCTTACAGAGAATGAATGACAGGTGAGTAATTTACGATGGTTCTTGAGACCTGAACTATAATTATGAAGTATTTCTAGGTATATATTCAGGATGCAAAGTGTACAGAATCCAGAGCTAATGTTAATTTATTACTGACAGCTAGATATATGATAATATATCATATCTTTTTATCGTACATTCCTTCTGACTTACATCGAGCAAACTTTTCATTCATTAATAAAGTCAAGACTTGCCATTACTCTTAATGATGGAGTTCCATTTTGAACCCAGAGGACCTCCTGTAATTAAACTCTGAACCTCCACAGACTAGACATCTGAAGCTTAGAAAGAGGATAAATTGAACTTCTGGTTTTACAAGAGAGGTGAAAAATGTCAGAAAGACAGAGCCTACCTGCTCGGTGCCTTGGAAGAGAAAGGGCAAAATCAGAGGCGATTGCCAGTCACACTGAATCCTTTTACCTTCCAACCCTACTGCTGACTCTCCCTCCCCCTTCCCCTTCCCCTCCCTCTCCCCCCTTCCCCTTCCCATCCTCCTCTCCATCTCTTCCTCTCCCTCTCCATCTCTCCATCTCTCCCTCTCCATCTCTCCCTCTCCCTTCCCCTCCCCCTCCCCTATCCCCCTCCCCCTCCCCCTCTCTGGCTCTCTATTCTTCATTTCCTGTGCGGGGGGGGGGGGGGTTGCACACAGCAGGCAAGGCTCTGTGCCACAGTTAGAGTCACAGCCCCTCCTTTACATTTTAAGACAAGCTGACTTCAGCCTCATTGTGATCCTCCTGCCTCTGCCTGCTGATTTACTGAGGTTACAGCAATTTTTTAAATTTATTTACATTTCAAGTGTTATCCCCTTTCCCGGGTTTCGCCCCCTCCTGGAAACTTCCTATCCCCCCTCCCCCCTGCTTCTATGATGGTGTTCCTCCACCCACCCACCCACTCCACCTTCCCCACCCTCAATTCCCCTACACTGGGGCATCTATTGAGCCTTCATAAGACCAAGGACTTCTCCCATTAATTAAGGCCATCCTCTGCTACATATGCAGCTGGAGCCATGTGTACTCCTTGGTTGGTGACCTAGTCCCAGGGAGCTCTGGGGGTTCTGGTTGGTAGATATTGTTGTTCTTCCTACTGTGTTGCAAACCCCTGCAGCTCCTTCAGTCCTTTCTCTAACTCCTCCATTGGGACCCCGAACTCAGTGCAATGGTTGACTGTGAGCATCTGACTGTGTATTTGAAAGGCTCTGGCAGGGCCTCTCATGAGACAGCCATATCAGGCTCCTTTCAGCAAGCATTTCTTAGGATCCACAATAGTGTCAGAGTTTGGTGACTGTATCTGGGATGAATCCCCAGGTGGGGCAGTCTCTGGATGGCCTTTCCTTCTGTCTCTGCTCCACACTGTCTCCATATTTGCTCCCATGCGGATTTTGTTCTCCTTCTAAGAAGAACCCAAGCACCCACACTTTGGTCTTCCTTCTTCTTGTGCTTCATGTGGTCTGTGAATTGTATCTTGTAGGTATTCAGTGCTTTTGTGCTAATATCCATTAATCATTGAGTGCATACCATGTGTGTTCTTTTGTGATTGGGTTACCTCACTCAGGATGATATTTTCTAGGTCCAGTCATTTGCCTAAGAATTTCAGGAATTCATTGTTTTTAATAGCTGAGTAGTACTCCATTGTGTAAATGTGCCACATTTTCTGTATCCATTCCTCTGTTGAGGGACATCTGGGTTCTTTCCAGCTTCTGGCTACTGTAAATAAGGCTGCTATGAACACAGGGGAACATGTGTCCTTGTTATATGCTGGAGAATCTTTTAGGTATATGCCCAGGAGTGGTATAGCTAGGTCCTCAGGTAATACTATGTCCAATTTTCTGAGGAACCACCACACTGACTTCCAGAGTGATTGTACCAGCTTGCAATCCCACCAGCAATGGAGTAGCGTTCCTCTTTCTCCACATCCTCGCCAGCATCTGCTGTCACCTGAGTCACCAGCAGGCAAGGGCTCTGTGCCACAGTTAGAGTCTCAGCCCCTCCTTTACTTTTTAAGACAAGCTGACTTCAACCTCCTGCCTCTGCCTGCTGATTAACTGAGATTGCAGCAATCTTCTTTTAAAAAAATTTTTAAAAGGTTATTTTTATTTTTACTTTAATTTTTTGAAATTTTATCTGCATGTATATAAGAGAACCTCATGCATGCCAGGTGCTCTCAGAGGTACCAGATCCTCAGAACTAGCCTTCTAGGCAATTGTGAGGCCTCCATGTGGGTGCTGGGAATATAACCCAGGTCCTGTAGACTAGCAGCCAGTGCTCTTAACCAAGAGACATCTCTTCAGGCCCAATCTTCCATTTTCTGGGACAAAATACTGTTTTTTCAAAGATCATAAAACAAAAGATATATTACTACCATCCAGTATAGTGGCAAATGTCTGTAATCACAGCACTTGGGAGGCTGAAGCAGGAACATATGTGGCTCCAGGCCAGGGGAAATCTGACTCAAAAAGAAAAAAAAATTCTTTTTTATACAAGTCATTTACCTCATTCAATTCCGCACCATTCAGAAGGCTTCCATGATAAGCCCTCCACAAGAAAGCTAATCTAATCTTACTTTACCAAAGACAAAGTGTCCTTCAGAGGTATCACATAGCTTGAAAGGCTGTCATTTATTTAGTGTGTGTGTGTGTGTGTGTGTGTGTGTGTGTGTGTGTGTAGTTGTGTGTGTAGAGGTCAGAAAACAACTTTCAGGAATGAGTTCTGTTCTGTCTCCTTCTGTGTAGTCCAGGTCTTCAGGCTTGGCAATAGCACCTCTGGGGCATCTCGCTCACTCCGAAACAAGACTTCCTCGGGTCCATCCTTGGTGGCTGCACTTTCTGTGTTACCCAGACTTAAACACTGGGCTGGTTTAAGTTGCATCAGACTCCATGGTCACGTACATGATACAAGCCCGGGATCCTGGCGGAAGTGAAACCTTTAACCTTATCAACTAATTAAGGACCCCAGAGGAGAATGATGAGATGTGAGACGGGGACTTGGTTATCAGGGTCATCTCTCATCTGAGAACAGAATCAGATCCCATTGAACAGGGGCTGGATAATTGCATAAGTAAGTGTCCTATCTGGAACATGAAATCTTGCTGTGGCTGCTTAATTAAATCATGATAAAACCATTCTGTGGCTGGTACGAGGCGCTGAGAGTTCATTGTCCATAGTTTTAATGGAACGATACCTGGGCCTTTGCATTCCTTCGACTTTAAAAAACATTTGGAGAGCCGGACGTGGTGGCTCACGCCTTTAATCCCAGCACTCGGGAGGCAGAGGCAGGCGGATTTCTGAGTTCGAGGCCAGCCTGGTCTACAGAGTGAGCTCCAGGACAGCCAGAGCTATACAGAGAAACCCTGTCTCGAAAAACCAAAAAAAAAAAAAAAACATTTGGAGAGCAACTTTTTTTTTTTCTTTTTAGAAAAAGTCATATTAAGCAAAACTAGTGGTGCAGGCCTTTGATATCAGTACACAGGAAATGGGAAATGGGAGATAGAGACAGAAAAATGAGAGATTCAAGTTAACCCTGGGCTAGAGAAGTGAGTTCGAGACTAGCCTGGGTAGCTCTGTGAGAGTATATCTCAAAATAAAAAGGGAAAGGGACCTGGGGATGTAACTCAGTGGCAAAGCACTTGGCTAGGAGGCATGAAGTCCTGGAGTCCAGCCACAGCACTACAAAAGTGTGTGTGTGTATGTGTGTGCATATGCACGGGTGTGTGCACGTATGAACTCAGATGTATATACACATGTGCATGAATGTGTATGTATATGTGTATATATGTATACATGTATACATGTGTGTGCACATATGTAGTTGCTGGTGTTTTTGTGTCACAGGCTTCTTGAAGTTGTGTGCATTTTTAACCGGATCCTGCATTTCATAGCTTTGTACTAGTTTTGGTACTATGATAAAACACTGACCAAACTCCAAACCGGTTTGGAGAGCAATGGGTTTATTTGGCTTACAGGTTACAGCATTATCATCAGGGAAGTAAGGGCAATACCTAAATCAGAGGCCATGGAGGAGTGTTGCTTACTGGCTTGCTAGTAGGTTGTTCATCCTGCTTTCTTTTTTTCTTTTCTTTTCTTTTCTTTTCTTTTCTTTCTTCTTTTTTTTTTTTTTTTTTTTTTTTTTTTTCGAGACTGGGTTTCTCTGTGTAGCCCTGGCTGTCCTGGAACTCTGTAGACCAGGTTGGCCTCGAACTCAGAAATCTGCCTGCCTCTGCCTCCCAAGCGCTGGATCAAAGGCGTGCGCCACCACGCCGGGCCCATGCTTTCTCCTTTCATGCTTTCCTATCGGGCGAACCCTAATGTCTTGCTCCTTCCAGCCTTTCATGTTAATTCCTCCTTCCCCCATGCTTCGCCTCTAACTTGTAACTGAAAAGAATTCCTCAGCCCTTGATTTTCATTTCTTCACTGTTTGGCCCAAATGGTGAAGGAGTCTGTGAGCCACCAGTCAGAATTCTAACTCTGCTGGTTTTCCAACACCCAAGTGTTGACCTGTTTTCAAAGATTTGCTTTTATTATTTTTATTTAGGGGAGACAGGGCGGGTATGTGAAAGTGAGTGCAGATGCTCATGGAATCCAGAGGTGCCAGACCCTCCTGGAGCTGGAGATATGGCTGATTGGGAGTGTTAGGCTGGACCCCCTGCTTATCCCTGCACAAGCTTGGAAACCCCATCTGCCCTCCTTCCTCACAACCCCGCCCACACTGAAAAACTCTGAACCTAGGAAGGGCTTCAAGTGCCCAGGCTGTTGCAACCTCCTCCCCTGATTCTGCCAGCCACCCCAGTCCCCTCAGTCCCCAGTACGCTCAGTTTACTGCTGACACATCATCATCATCACCCTTCGCCCACAGTCTATAAAAACTACCCCACCCTCGCCGGGATGCGCGATTTGCCCCGCCCCGTTCTTTGGGACCCGTGACCCCACCTGGGTGCGGCCTCTAATAAACCTGGCTTTATCTACCTCTAATCTGGTCTAATCTGGTCTATATCTGCGTCACCAGTGGAGAGAAGCCCATCCATGAGCTGAGGGGGTGTGAGCTGCCTGGCTTGGGTGCTGAGAACCAATACACTCTTAACCATTCAGCCATCTCTGTTAACCCCCAGCTGGAAAACTTTTATCCGGAGACACAGCAAATAAAACGGCTTCCGTACCTAAACCATTTCTTTTTCTTTCTTTCTTTTTTTTTTTTTGTATGTATTTTGACGACTCAAAACCCAACCTGCTTGAAGTGGGTTCTAAACATATCAGGAAACATCCAAAAGGTATCTCACCTAACAAGGCCAATCTGGTGCTCTCACTAGAATCCTCCCTAACTCCCTTCCTCTGGCCACGCCCACCCATCGAATCCAGACCCAAGCACGTGGCTCTGTCATTCCTGCTAGCCACTACCTGCTGGCTTATTCTAGGGTTGAAAGCTGGGTGAGCTTGCTTCTCTCAGTTTGTGTTCATGGTATTAGCACAGGACCCAACAGGGCTTGTTACAGCAGAGCAGATACTTCACCGAAACAGATCCAAATGACAAACATGATGGCTCGCTCGGAGTCACAACCGCAAGCTCACCAAGTCAGACCTTACAACTCCTGAAAAAATCTTCCAAGGACCGCAAGAAGGTTCAGTTGGTAAAAGAACTTTCTATCAAAGCTGCAACCTGAGTTCAACCCTTGGGACCTACATGGGAGAAAAGTGAACCAACTTCAGAAAATTGTCCTCTGTCTTCCACACAAGCTGTGACATATTCACACACACGAATAAATAAACGCTTTTTTAAATTTTAAACTTAAAAAAGAAAGTATTTTTGACCCAGAGCCAGCACTGCCTCTCATCAGACATATGGTTAGGACCCTACATTTTTCAGCATACGATGCCTGAAAAATAATAGCTCCAATTAGAGCCTGGTATGGTGGGGACACATCTACCCTCCCAAGCTACCCTGGAGGGCTGAGGCAGGAGGTTCACAACTTCAAAGGTCTGCCTGGGCTAACCACATAAGGAATTAGAAGCCAGGATGAGCTGTTTCAGGAAACTCAATAGCTCAATGGAAGAGCATTTATCTAGGAGGTATGTGGTTCAGTGGGTAAAGGTACTTGCGGCTAAGCCTGAAGGTTTGAGTTCAATATCATGGAAGGAAAGAACAGACACCTGAAAGTTCTCCTCTGACCACCACAAGTCTCCACAAATACAATAAATAAAGAAGTAGACAATATTTTGGGTGTCTGAATGGCTTACTTATATGTATACCTGAGCACCATGTGTGTGTCTGGAGTCTGTGGAGGTCAGAAGAAGGCCAGAGCTTCTGAGTCCCTGGAAGTGGAGTTACACATGGCTGTGAGCCACTGTATGAGTGCTGGAAACCAAACCTGTGGCCTCTATAAGAGCAACCAAGGAGCCATCGCTCCAGCCCTCAATAAACTTAAAAAAAAGTCCAGCCAGATTCACAAGCACAAGGATGAAAAGAATGATGGGGTAAACGAGGGGATGAAGAATGCCCCAGCAGGTTGAGGCCACAGTGGATATTAACTGAGTTCTAGACCGACACCAGCTCGGACAGGACCTGGATGGCCACAGCATCTGCCCAGAGCCTTAGGGCCCTGGCTGCCCGAGGGCGTGGTCTGTGGCGGCTCCACCCCACCACGGCCCCGCCCCCGCCGCGCGCCTGCAGGCTCACCTGACCCGCTCGCCGCTCACGTGATCCGTCTCGGCGCCGCCATCTTGGAGCCACGGCCGAGGAAGGGGCAAAAAGGGGGAAAGAGAGGGAAAAGAGTCGGGAGCGAGGCGGACGAGGGCGAGGGTACGGTGGGGGTCCCGGCCGGCCAAAGGAGGCTCGCAGGAGCAGCAGCCCGCCGCCCGACCGCAGGTACCGCGTCCCGGGCCGCCCCTCCGCTTGAGCGCCGCCGGCCATGTGCGGCCTCGCTGGTGACGCCCGCTTCCTCCTCGCCGGTGACGCCCGCGGCACTGCCACGCACCCGAGCCCGAGCGCCAGGGCCCTGTGTGTGCTGTCGTCCCTCCGCCGGGTCTGTGGAGACCCCGGGCCCGCCGTGCCGCTGGGGGTGGGGGTCCCGCCGAGGCGCCTTTGCCTTCTGGAGACGTGAAAGCGCTTAGGCCAGCCAGGACGGAGCTTAAGTTTCTTTAATTCCCCCGTCCTTTAAGCACTGCGTGGTGTAGGAAACGCCAGCGCAAACGAAAAATAGCAATCGTGGCCTCCCACACGTACACATCCTCTGGGATGACTGAGCTTTCCAGAGATCGCTGAGACCATTGGTGAAGGTGCCCACCTTTCCAGACCTGGGGCATCCCGATCGTTTGTTTGGAGTCCAAGGTCTGGGTGATTAATTAGGTCCAGGCAGCCACCCCCACCCAGTGGACTGGAATTTGCTATCAGTCTACATGGCCCAAGGCAATTACTGGATTTGCCACCTTTTCTGTCTGAGTTTGTACTTTCTACTCTACTGGTCTGATTCTGTGTATGGATTGCTATATTGATTAAAAAGAGAAAGTCTGACCTTTCATTTCTTTACCATGGTAACTCTTTGGAAACTCGGAGGATGCCCTAGCGGTGTACTAATTTTACTTAACTATAATGGCTAAGTTACTTTCTAAGAGAACCGAATAAGCCTACTTTAAAGCAACAATAGGAAAACAGTAGCAAAAATTAAAAAAAAAAAAAAAAAATGGAGGACCAGGGCAGGAAACCGCTTTGGAGAATATATAGGTCAAGCCACGTTGTCGCATCTTTACAAAGTACTGTTTTGCCCACTGTGTTTGACTAATTTACATAATCACCCCTTAGGCTGTAATTTTGGTTAAAGTTAGAATAGCAATATGTCATTTATTATTCCATATTGGTTAGAAAATTATGTCAGTAAAACCAGTAGTTTGCTGAGTGAATTACTTACATGGAGGGGAAGGTTTAAAATATACAATTGTTAGAAGTTTTCCAGACTGATTTGTTTTAGCTTCTGCAAAATCCTCTACTTGTTAAGTAAATTATGCAAATTTGCCTCACACAATTACATCGCATGAACAGCTTTCCGAAATTTCAATGTTAAGTATTGGAAGTTTCTTCACCACCGAGATAAGTTATTGTTGTGTTTCGCCCGCCAAGGAAGAGACATGTTTGATGATGTTTATTATTTCCTTCTTGGCCACAGCTGGATTGTGAATATCGATCCAGGAGACTTATCAGTTTCAGAAATTGATTGGAAAGACACTGGCTCTTCACTAACAGCCATGTAACCTTGGGTAAGTCACTTATATCTCACTGAGATGTCTTATTTATAAACTGACACCACTGTGACTGGACCCACAGAACTCTGAGCAAACGAAGCTCACCTTGAGGATGGAAAGTGAAATTGGTATACTAGGGAAAGCATAGTTTGAGTTCTGACACCAGGCACTGCTTCACATCTGTGAGCCTCAGAGGTGTTACTTGACACTTTATGTCCAAAGAAGGGATTGGACACCAGGAATTACAGGACTATTACAGGAAGTGGACGCAGGCCCAGTTCTGGGTTTGCAGCTCCAGGTCAGGTGGTCTTCAGCACTATGCTTGGCATGGGTATTTCATAAATTACAATGAAGCTGAACACTACTTGATGTTAGCTACGACTGTGTTTTCATTGTAGCTGCTAAGTCAAAATATTGTTCCAGGCTAGGTGCCAGGTAAGAAACTATACTATGAAACCCGTATACTTCTGTATTTATACTTTAGTTTTTCTCTTAGTTGCTATTATTACATTGAGCTGAGAAGATTTTAAATAAATTGTAACTGACCTTTGTAAGGTCTAAAGTAAAAATAGCTTTTAGGTTACTTTTTTTTTTTTTTAAGATTTATTTATTATTTATATGTAAGTACACTGTAGCTGTCTTCAGACACAGCAGTAGAGGGCGTCAGATGTCATTAAGGATGGTGGTAAACCACCATGTGGTTGCTGGAATTTGAACTCAGGACCTTCGGAAGAGCAGTCAGTGCTCTTAACCGCTGAGCCATCTCTCCAGCCCTAGGTTACTTTTAATAGGCAGTTTGTGATTCCATCTCTAAAAGTTCATCCAGCTTTACCCTCACATTTCACATCAGAAGAATCTAAAACAAATAGTGACTCGCCTAGATCATACAGCCAAGGGCACTTCAGAGAACAGAAGAACCCTACCTTCTTTTGGCTAAAACAGATGTCTCAGAGATATGTGAAGTTTTTGAGACTCTGAAAGAGTGTGAAATTCATTGGTCATCACTTCTGTTGTTTTGGTGTAGGTTTTTGTTTGTTTATTTACTTAGTTGGAAAAACGAAATGCGTAGTCTAAAAGATGTTCTTTATATTGTCTTGTTCTCTCTTTACTTATACCCAGAAAATTACAACCTTTTCTTCAAGCCCACATGAATCATTTCACTCAGTTCTACATGTAGCCATACTGCTATAACTAAAAGGAACTAATTACATACACAAATACAGCAAATAGCAAATTATAAGAAAATAAAGACAACTGAATTTGTTCACTTTTCTTGGAAAAGACATTAATTACAAGCTTTTTCCTGTGGATTACTGCTGTCAGGGACAGATCTGAGAGACTCAGTATGAAAGACTGTAGAACATTGCTGGTTTGGGAGAGTACCTAATTCACTTGTTCTGACTGGATCTTCTGATCTAGTGGTATATCTAGTGATTACAAAGAAGCTTCTAGGCTTGTGTCTTGGTGAACCTTCCAGTGCAGTGATTTTTATCTGTTCACTACCTTAGAGAACATGCTTATTCCTTTTGTAAGATGTTCATGTTAGAGTTTTAGAGCAAGCTTTCTAATTTCTCAACCTTTCTTGTCACTCTTAGCCTTGCATTTACAGTAGGGAAGCAAATTGCTCTCAAATCAGGATAACTCAAAGAGGTTGTATTTACAAAGATAATATTACCAGGGTATTGGCCTTCTATACGCAGGCCACAGAGTGATGGTGTTAGTGGGAGAAGGAGCATCAGGAGAGGGGAAGTGCCAAAGCCAGAAATAGATTTGTAGAGAGCAGCCATCCAGGAAGAACTGACCTGTTAAGAAGCAACCAGTCCAGGGTGACCTAGAAGCAGAAAACCTGTTCTTTCTCACCTGTGTTCCTCTCCATTTGCAGTACCCTGCCAGAGGACCAGGAAGCAGAGTCCCATAGAAGGCCACAGGAGGCCCAGAGATGGTGGTGATGTCTGTCATGCCCCTAGATGCTGGGAACTGAGATGGAAGTTTCTGGTTTCTTTAACAATTTGTTTATGTCAAGTGATGTTTTTCTGGATGCTGTCTTATGAGAGGACATGTGATATTTTACTGAACACAGACACTTGGGAGGGCTCATGATATTTAGGAAGAATATACATAGAACCCCACCAACACTGAGAAAACATTCTTGCATTGCAATGCCACGGACTACTTTGCTGGTCTTTGCTGGTGTTCACTTTGTAGAGAGAAACACACCAAAGAACTTCTCATGGTATTCTGGCTGATTCTGGCCTCTTCTGCTAGCTGGTGCCTATTCGGCTGAGCCTTGCTGTTTCTGCTGGATTGTGCCACTACTGCTGATTCATGGTTGGTGTTTGCTATTTAGCTGGACTGTTGGTATCTGACAATGAAGATTAGAATCACCCCAAGGGACTACTTCTAAACAGGTCCACAACTCTCTTTTCCTATTAACCTTCTTTTCCCCCTACCTCTGGTTGATGGATTAGAAGGGAGATTGAAGAATTTAAGAACCCTAAAGTAGGTTTTGAAAAATCTAAGCCTATAGGAACCAGTGGATATACTGCCTTTTCAAGAAGCCTTATGCCTGCTCTCTGTGCAGAGGAGCCTTCTCTTAGGACTTGGCCATATATACTTAGCCTTCATGTTACCCCAGCGTTGGAAAGCCAACATTTAGTCTTCTCTAGCTTCTCCATGTGCTTCTCTCTGTCCACCTTCGAGTGACTATGTCAGTGTAAAAGAGCCTGGCCTACCTACTTGCTGTGTGCCTTGCACATGGTGATGTTGAGGGTGGGTGTATTTTGTTTGTTTTTATTATGAAAAACTTTAGTCATTTGTACAAGTAGAAAGAAGAGTATAATGAACAGGTAATCATGCCACCTTCATTAATTCTCCCTCTATCACCTTCTTCCACAGTCCTACCCTACTTCTGTCCCATCATCATTTCTTTGAGCTGTGTTTGCTTCGGTCTCTTAAGTCCAAGGATGGTATTCAGATTATCATGATCTGTGGTGTGATTTGAGTCACTAGTGCTGTATGCTGACTCTTTTTCATCTCTAGTTCAAATGAATTTTAGCTCACTTGACATATTAAAGTATATATAAATATCTACATATTTATATGTACAATGTATATAATACACATAGGCTATATGAATGCCATAAGGAAAAACATAGGAAATTAAAGACTTAGTTGGTTTTAGTGACCTCCTCTCCTGTGTACAATGGCTGTTTGTGACCTTTTATTTAACAGACTTTCTTTTTAATGAGTTTTTGCTTGCTTGTTGGTTTTGCCTGCAAACCTAAACTGGTTTTTTTTTCAGGTGCTTCTTGATGCGTTTTATGTTGTCATATCAGTTTGATAGCTGCCTTACTGTACTTATCCCCAAATGTATGCAGCCTCTAAAATGAGATACTTACATAAATGTTCTAGGGAAATTGGAGCATCTGCTGCAAGTTGCCATTAGCTCTTAATGCCTGAGCACAGGCAGCTTTGAAAGTGAGTGTTGTGTCAGATGCCTTTGTATTAGCCGTTATCTCGGGCTAAGATGAACCCCTCCTCTTGACTTCACTTTCTCTTTAAGAAGCACACTGAACTATCCATGGGGAGCAACTTGCACTGCTCTGTCTTCCTCCTATTGGATCATTAAGTAGAAGAGAGCAATCAGGAGTCGCCTATGTAACACTAGGTGTGAAGTCTGTTGAACAAACATTAAATGTTCACCAAGTTGTCAGTTAGCCTGTGTGGCTCTTACACCCACAGGAAGGGAGATCTTGTATTTACAATACTATAGATTATATCTGGCCAAGAAACTGAAAATGCTGTGAATTTTGTTACTTTTATTATGTAACTAATATATTGTTAACAGTTGAAATGAATGGCAACAAAAATCCTTCAGTTATGACCCCACAGGGAAATCAGCAGTCACATGAAGAACCATAGCTTCCCTTGGCCAAAAACCACTGGATTCTTGTTTTGCTTGAAGTATGTCTGTGCATCTACTTGCATGAGTCTTCTTTTCTGCTAAAGAGTCACTGTTTCTGCCTAAGTAGCTCACCAGCCAATCTCCAGGCTGGTTCCACCTGACTCCCTGACTCCATGCCCAGTGCTGGGGTTCTAGGTGTGTGCTACCATGCCCAGTGCAGGTTTCACATGAGTTCTGGGAATCCAACCTCAGGCCCTCATGCATGTAACAAGTGCTTTATCCATGGAGCCATCTCCCTAGCCCCTAAAACTGGAGTCTTCAGACAGTGAGATGTGTTTTAAGAAGCCACAAAAAGCCAGGCATGGTGGCACATGCCTTTAATCCTAGCACTCGGGAGACAGAGGCAGGCAGATTTCTGAGTTCAAGGCCAGCCTGGTCTACAGAGTGAGTTCCAGGACAGCCAGGACTATACAGAGAAACCCTGTCTCAAAATACAAAAAAAAAAAAAAAAAAAAAGCCACAAAAAGGGGTTTTTGGTCATTGTTTCCCCCTGAAGAATTACATTGTCCTTTATTAGTCTCTCCTGTAGCAACTCAAAATTTGGTATCTAAATCTAAAAAGACTTTTTCCTTCTGAGAGACAACAAAAAGATACAAATGTTCTTAGAGGGATTTTTAGAGCTGGGATAGCTATGTTAATTATGGTTCTGAAATATTCCCCTTCATGAGGTGGTTGTTACAGGCTACCCCTAGGAGAAAAAGGGCTGATTTTAGCTAAGAATAAAACATGTGCTTTTTATCAGACATGGACTAGATAAAGACAACTCAAGATGGAAAGAGTGGGACATAGGACAAAAAGGCAACAGTGTGACCAGAGACTGAAAGGGGCAAGGCCAGGTGCAGGTGAGGAGTTCCCTAGGAGCCTGCCTGATGCAGTGCCATAGGTGTGCTCCTGACTGGGAACTAAAGCCTTCATGCAGGCTTCAGCCCTGCGGAGAGAAGAGTGTAAAGCCAGTTACTGGAGGTTAAGAATGATGCCTAGTTTTTTGTCTGTAGCCTGTGGTGCTGAAAATCTTGTTGGCATTTATTGAATGTTGTGAGTTAGGTTCCAGAATGTACCTAAAATTTGGAAAAACAAAACTTGTTGCTGGAAAAGAGCCTAAACTTAAAAATTCGGTCCAAGTCAACAAAATCATCTCAATTTAAGTCAAAGGAAATGTCTGAAGAGAAAGGGCTGCCAGGAAGTGTAAAGGAGATTCAGAGACCTCCAGAGGGAGGGTGATGTTGCTCCTAAAGGCTTGTGTGCCTTGCTGCATTATCATGTGTGCCTACAGTAAACGCTTCCCGACCTCTGTCTGGCATTGAACCAGAACCAGAATGGCAGTGTTTTCTTCTCTAACCCCATTCCCTGCTCAGGAGAGAAACACAGATGGGAATGAGGAACATTTGACCACTGATGCGACCTCTAGAAAGCCACAGCATAGTTTGTGGTTTATCTGGTGGACCATAAACCAAAGGAAGGAAAGGAGGAAGTAGACCATTGCTCTTATTTAGCTTCATTTGCAAAGTACTTCCCAAAATTCAGGATTCCTTATAGTAGGATCTGAATACATTTTCAGAATTTCAAAAATTTGAGCAGAGAAGTGTGATTTTTCGTTATCTATAGTTAAAATTTGGCATAAGAAATAGTTTATCCAGAGTTACATGAAATCATGTTGGCTTCACAGACTGATGCTTTCCAGTAGCTTGAGGTGACTCCACAGGCCCCAAGGATGGCTGTTTCTTTAAACAAAGATTCATGTCTCTTTAGTTCTAGAATCTCAAGTGATTCTTTAAACAGAGATTCTATAATCTCAAGGGTTTCTTTAAACAAAGAGTCATGTCTCTTTAGTTCTAGAATTGCAAGGGATTCAAGGGACTTTAGTTCTAGAATCTCAAGGAGGCAAGGTGGCAGGATGAGGTCTTAAAGTCATACCCAAGGAATTCTGAACTGTTTAAGTCTCTTAGGGATAGTTGGGTGCATTGATAGGAACCTCCTAAATTAGAAGATATTTAAACATTTCAGTCAGACACCAGAGTTGACATTATCCCATAACCCATGCTCTCTGCTGTGCATTGTCTCTAGATATGGAAGAAAGCAACAGCATTGCCATGTTGGTACAAGAGATTGGAGAACAGGAGGCTGTGTTAACTGCTGAAGGAGTCCTCAGCCCTTCCTCAGAAGTTGACCAACAAAGAAAAGCTAAAGCAGATCCATTGGTCCACGTCATCCAGAAGCTAAGCAAGATAGTGGGGCATGAAAAGTCACAAAAATGTCTACTGATTGGGAAAAAGCGCCCACGTCCAAGTGAGACAGCAAACTCTCTTGAAAAGCTAGAGAACTGTGAGATTCCAGCTAAAGCCGCTGAGTCCCCTGCTGCTGGGGTTAGGAAAGCTGAGATGTCACAGGCAAGTTCCACTCTTGCTTCAAATGATGGGAAGGCTATGTCCTACCAGTGTAGCCTTTGTCAGTTCCTGTCACCATCATTTTCTGTGCTGAAAGAGCACGTCAGGCAGCATGGGCAGCAGCATGACGTGATGCTCATGTGCTCAGAGTGCCACGCCACCTCCAGGAGCCAGCAGGAGCTCGAAGCACACGTGGTGAGTGAGCACGAGAACAGTGCCAGTAGCCATGCCCGGTCCAGCCCCTCCGGTCAGGGAGCCACAGAAAGAAAGAGTGAGACCATGATAGACATCCCAGTGAACACGGGCAGTCCACAGACCCATGCTGTCCAGAGTGCAGCCATGGCAGAGACGGGTCGGAGGAAGTGGTATGCGTATGAACAGTATGGAATGTACCGGTGCTTATTCTGCAGTTACACCTGCGGCCAGCAGCGGATGTTAAAGACACATGCTTGGAAACATGCAGGGGAAGTTAACTGCTCCTACCCAATCTTTGAGAATGAAAATGAGCCCCTTGGCCTTCTGGCTTCTTCTATGTCTGCTGCACCTGGTGGGGTTGATGCAGTTGTCATTGCTATTGGGGACAGCGAGCTGAGCATCCACAATGGGCCATCTGTACAAGTACAGATTTGCAGCTCTGAGCCACCGTCTTCATCTCCTTTAGAACAAAGCACAGAGGAGGGAGTACACCTAAGCCAGGCAGTCCCCCTGGACGCTAACGAGGAAGAGATGCTGGAGGTGATGTCTGATTCCGAGGAGAATCTCTTTGCTGATAGTTTGCTCTCTTCAGCACAGAAAATCATTAGCAGTAGCCCAAACAAAAAAGGTCACGTGAATGTCATTGTAGAACGTTTGCCAAGTGCTGAAGAAACCCTCCCACCAAAACATTTCCTCATTAATGCCGAAATGGAAGAGGGGAAGAGCCTGAGCCCCACCGAAGCCCAGACTGGGTGTGGAGGAGCAGGAGATATGTACCATGCTGATAAATGTACTGTTGATATTGGGGGGTTGATCATCGGCTGGGGCAGTACAGAGAAGAAAGACAGTGAGCTAAGTAAGGGCCTGGCTCCTGATGAGAATGCCCCACCAGGACGGAGAAGGACAAATTCTGAGTCTCTCAGGCTGCACTCCTTAGCTGCAGAAGCCCTTGTCACCATGCCGATAAGAGCTGCTGAACTAACAAGAGCCAGCCTTGGGCACTATGGGGACATAAACCTTTTAGATCCAGACACTGGACAAAGGCAGGTCAGTGGTCCATTGACAACATACTCAAAAAAAATCATGTCTCCTCTTAAGAATTCTACAGATGGAGTAACAAGTTTTAACCAAAGCAGTTCCACTGTGGTAGCTCTCCCAGAGGGAAGGCAGGAATTGTCAGATGGGCAAGTTAAGACAGGCATCAGTATGTCCCTTCTTACCGTAATAGAAAAACTGAGAGAAAGGACAGACCAGAATGCATCAGATGATGACATTTTGAAAGAGTTGCAGGACAATGCCCAGTGTCAGCCCAACAGCGATGGGAGTTTGTTGGGGTCCAACGTGGTGGAGTACATCCCAGATGCTGAGCGGCCCTACCGATGCCGCCTGTGCAACTACTCGAGTGGCAACAGGGGCTACATCAAGCAGCACCTGCGTGTCCATCGGCAGAGGCAGCCTTACCAGTGTCCTATCTGTGAGCACATAGCTGAGAACAGCAAAGACTTGGAAAGCCACATGATCAACCACTGTAAAACCAGAATACACCAATGTAAGCAGTGCAAAGAATCTTTCCATTACAAGGTGAGCGGTGGTCTCAAGGGTTGGCAGGGACTTTAGAGCTGTAGTCCAGCCACCCCATTTTGTATATCAATGAAAATGAGTTCCAGAGAAGTTTGGTAATTTGCCCAAAGGTACCCCCAACAAATTAACATTAACATTGAAGATAGGTCTGGAAGCTAAGTCTCCATGGTTGCTGTCCAGAACTTTCCCTTAGTCTAATGCCCGTGTCCTTTGTAGTCTTAGCGCCTGTTGCTTTCATGTTTTCATGTGTGTGAATGGTAGACACTGGTTTTCACTTATAAAGGAACTGACAGGCACACATCTGACGTAAAAGGCTAACTATGCATCAACACACAAAAAAGGATTTCCTGCAGTCCTAACAGCTGCTACACAACCAGCAAAAAGTGATTTGTGTCATTGCAGAAGGGAAGCAGGCTGTGAGACCTACTAGGAGGCAGCACAATAGAAATGACGCCATAGGGCTGGTGAGATGGCTCAGTGGGTAAGAGCACCCGACTGCTTTTCCGAAGGTCTGGAGTTCAAATCCCAGTAACCACATGGTAGCTCATAACCATCTGTAACAAGATCTGACTCCCTCTTCTGGAGTGTCTGAAGACAGCTACAGTGTACTTACATAATTACTTAAATAAATAAATCTTTTAAAAAAAATAAATAAATGACGCCATATTTGCTATTGCTGGACAGTTTGAGGGACTTTGTTAGGGATCAACCCCAAGACCTCACACCAGCTAGGCAAATGCTTTCCTACCTGTGAAGTGCATTCCCAGCCCTTGGTTTTGTGAGAGCCCTGCTGAATGTCCCAGGCAGAACTTGAACTTGCAGTCTTTCAGGCTCCCTCCTATGTGCTGAGGTTTGAATAGACTTCTGTGGCCATTCAAGGCAGATGTTTATCTTAAATATTGATCCAGCAGAAAATGACTTTTATCCTCTGTAAAGGGTACCTGTAGTCAATCCTAGGTCGTTATTGACTTACAGCTCCCTCAGTGTGCCGGGTATTGAAAATAAATCTTTATTGGCCAACTGGGGCATAGACTTGGTCTCACAGATTACCTACAGTTGGGGTCTAGATGGTTAAAAAGGAGCAAAAGTTGCTCTGCCCGAGGCTCATGGGCACTCAGATTACTCTCGTGAAATTCCAAATCGCGCATCCAGAGAGGTCCCAATAGTGAGTTCCAGGAGTATCTAGAGTTGCTTTTGCTGCCTCTGTCCTGATTTGGGGTGGAAATAGTTCCTGTGACATGTCTCGCTGGTCTCAGACTCAGAAGTTAACAAGAGCGCCTGTGTCTGCTGGATCAGGTTTTGTTTGCAGGTATGTTGAGTCATCCCCTAACCATCTGCTCCTTCACCTCTGGCCTGCTTGCTGTGGGAAGCATGCGTGTTGGGGGTGTTTACCTCAGAAAACAGGCCTCTCTGCAGAGAACATGAAAGGCTATGATGAAGTTGTGATCACCTAGTGTCTATCTTTCTCTAATTTTACATAGGCTGAGTGGTTTTTGGTAGATTTGACTTTAGAATATTAATTTTTTAAAAAGAAAGTAGTAAAGTAGCACTAATTACAAGGATTTGGCTGCAACGGGGTGAGTAGATGATGGTTAAAAGAAAATCACCCTGGAACCCAGTTGGTAATGGCCGAAGGTTCCAAAAGCGGCTTCCTCCTAACCATGCGGGTATATTTGCTGGGAGTTAGGGGTTAATTTTCTTGCTTTATTTTTATTTCCTTTAGAGCCAACTGAGGAATCATGAGAGAGAGCAGCACTGCCTGCCCAACACCTTGTCAGTAGCTTCGAATGAGCCAAGAGTTTCCCGTGATGCCGCTGATGGAAAGTGTGCTCAGGAAGGTATGTATGCGTTTTCATTAGCGTCTATGCACTGCACAGGATGGCGGCTTTCATTAGGACGGTTTTGTGAATGCATGTAATGTACTCTGATGGTGTTCGCACACACACCGTCATCCTCACTTGTACCTTGTTAAATACAGGCTGCACTGACAAGCTTATGAGGTGAAAATGCCCTTCATTGTCATGGAACAATGTGTATATCTGCCCTCTTCTATACTGTGGGTGACAATGAATATTCCCTTTGTTCCTAAGGAAACTCCAAGAATTGACTAGAGTAAATTACATCTAGTTCTGGGTCAGAAGTACTAAATTAGTAAGTACTAAATTAGTAAACCCAGGCAAATAGATCTCATGGTTAAAATTTGCAGGGTTTTGTAAGGGCCAGGCTACAGCAGAGACCCTTAGAAGGTAACGGAGGCCCAACAAGCTGGGAAGGTGGGAACTAGCGCAGAAGGCAAGCCTCTGCCCCCCCTCCAGCACCAAATGACCTGCCTGCTGAGGCTCGGTTTTTGCAGATGGCAACCCCCACCTCAAACTTTAACTGAGGCTTCCTGCTGTGAGCTTACTCTTCTCCAAGTATGACTTCCAGACTTCATCTGCATTATTTAAACACACACAGGAACCTTTTATGCACTAGTTAGGTACTAGTCGGCGGAGTATCTGGTAATAGGAATATTAGAATCAAAAGATTTAATTAGAGCTCCATGAAAAGGCGGATGCCACATCCAGAGAATGAGGGATTGAGTGTAATAAGCTGTGCTTCCTGGCTGTGGTTCACGTAAATTGATATGCTTTAAATGTCTCCAGTGTGGTACATAGTGTTTATGGGAAATAAAACATATTGGGGTGACTTTCCTTTTTAGATTTCCTAAGAATTAACGTTAGAAACAAGTGCAGAGTAAAATGTTTTACCATAATGTCTCATTAAATTATACCCCAGAAAGCATAACTGATTCCAGAATGTTTCTGAAGGAACTGATTTTGACACCACTGTAGCACCAGAATCCCCTTGTCAAACAGATGCCATCCCCGTAAAACCATCCCGAACAAAAGGAGTTTACGACATGGCATCTGCTTTCGAGGTGGATGGCTGAGCGAAAACAGTTTTGTTTCCTTTCTACAGAATAGCCCTAAATGCCTCTTTTTATTTTAATTCATTATGTTTCCATATCCCTTCTAAAGGAGACATTAAGCATTAGACATGATTGGCCCGTAAATCCTAATGAGGGAATAAAGTGTGTACAACTCAGTAGCGCCACCTGCAGTTGACTCCAGCAGCATTGAAAGCAAGGGCTTAAAAGTTATCAGTGGTTTTTAGCGGATTCAGTGAAGACATCAACATGGACACTCCAAAGTCACAGTGTTCGTACCTTCCTCTGCTCTGCAGTTTTTCTGTGTGACTTCTACGCTTGCTCCTGGGGTTAATGAGGTGTAGATTTAAATTGCATACCATGATCATCTTGGTTTTTGGTTTGGTTTAGGAGTTTGGTTTTTTTTGGTTTTTCGAGACAGGGTTTCTCTGTGTAGCCCTGGCTGTCCTGGAACTCACTTTGTAGACCAGGCTGGCCTCGAACTCAGAAATCCACCTGCCTCTGCCTCCCGAGTGCTAGGATTAAAGGCGTGCGCCACCACGCCCGGCTTGTTTTATTTTTTTTTGCAGTGCTAGTGGTAGGTGCGTGCTGAGCAAGCACTCTTCAGCTGATCTTCACCCTAGCCCTTGCCCTGATTTTAGTTTTAACCCCACCTAGCTGCATTTGGTGTTCTGTCAGAGTACAGCAGGCCGGCTGATCCCTTCCTGCATACTCACACCTGGATGGGCACTCTGATTAATAACGTGTGGTTGTGACTCATGTTTTGTTAACAATTCTGTCTGCTTATTAAACAAGAAGGGAAGGGCGTGGCTGTCGCTGTATGCAGTCTTTGCTATTGCTGTAGCATGGGTGACACTGGCATGCTTTCATTACAGAGAACTGATGTGACAGTACTGCAGGGATTCGTTCAGACCAAAGTCATGGCACACCTATCCTGAAGGGGTTCTCTTGCTAGGTGCTGGGAGCACAGTGAAGGGTGTCACGGCCCTTGTGGGATCAGAAGTGGACTAGTGGGTGTGATGGCAGCAAATGTCCTGGCGTGGCACTTTTGAACTTGCAGACTGTGTCTCCTTGTGAAGTTTAAATTGTCCTTTCCTAGAGACCTGTCATTTGTGCAGCCCTGGGTTTTAATGCCAGCGTTGCAGAGACTGGCTGGTAGTGAGCAGAAAGAGCGCAAGGCTCATTCAGCCATGTGAGAAGGTCCTCTACTTCCCATTCTGTCGAGAAGGCAAATGTGGCCTCAAGAGCTGACATCATTTGCTCATTCTCACACCAGTGGTCGAGCAGAAATTAGGCCCAAGTCGTTGAACTTTAAATCCAGTCTTGATTCAATTGGAAACATTTGCTAGAAGTAGCACGGTCTCTCATTCTGTGCTATATTAGGCTTTTCCATCTGTCAGTTTTATTAGTTGTCATTGATCTGTAATATTTTTCACACACACAAAAAAAATTATCCAATATTTCACACCTCATTTTTTTCAGGTTTTTTTTTTCAAAAACTATATTTGGAACAATGCCATTTATAATCAAGTCCAAGTTTTTAACCTACCAATTAAGAGCAATGCTTAGATTGTAATTATGATTAGTGTATTAATGTTATAGATTTATACCAGGAAATTGGGACGTTTTGTCCTGCTTGGCAGTAGTTATTAACTAAAGAAAAGTTCAATTTTAGAATGCTTAAATTTAACTTAAGAATTGTCTTTGTTGAAGTTTCACCGTGGGCTTTCCTTTCTTCTGCGATGTTACTTAGATCCCGTGTGCACTCCTTCCTTCCCACCTAGGCTTGCTTCATGGCTTGCTTCCTGCCCAGAACACAGGGCTCTTCCTGCTCTGCCTAAGCCTTGAGCATCCATGTGTACCTGCTGTGTGAAAGTAACACAGGGATCTGGGAACCAGTACACAAAGCATAGGCTGTCCTCCAGGGACAGTGCTTATGGTGGAGCCCTAGGGCTTATGTGAACTACTCATTTGCAGAATGAGCTAGTGATAGGCCTGTATCACTGGGCTCGGGTTTGCTGCACATGAGTCTTTTCCGTCTCTGCCCCCCCCCCCCCGCCCCCAACCCATCAGCCCATTAAGTGTGACTGCTAAATTTAGAACTCCTCAGAACTGGTGATGTCTTTTCTTCCTAAGTTTAATAGATGGCTGACGTAAACCAAGCCATCCTACATGGTAAAAATGTCAGCTGTGTATGACTCGTGGCACAGTTTATTTTTATTTTATGTAGCTCACTGTTTTGCTCTATGAATGTATGTATGTGTACTACATGAGTACAGTGCCCAGAGAGGCAAGAAAAAGACATGAATCCCTGAAACTCAGGTCATAGACAATTGAGAGCCACCAACTAGGTACTTGGAACTAAACCTAGGCCCTCTGCAAAAGTAGCTAGTGCTTTTGACTGAGCCAGCTCTTCAGCCTCTAGATAATACTTTATTGTTTTAGCTTGTTGGCAAATAAATGTTTCTTTACCACACTGTGACCATTACTGGTTAGAATAACACCTTTCAAGTTCACAGTGTAACTTGGTTAATTTAGCTGCTAACTTAGCACAACATCTAAGGGCAAGTTCATTCTACTGTAGAACCTGGAACATGGTTACATAGAACCAGCCCAACCTGTCCATGTTTACAGGTCAGATGATATGGTGTTCAGTTCATGCTTGCTGATGGTCTGAGTGCAAGAAAGTCTAGGGAGCTGCGTAAAATGTGTTAATTATACTGTGAGAGAGCCTTGATTAAAACCTTGGCACGTAGTATCATAATTCATGATGAGGTGTAAATGATCCCATGTGAGTCTTACCAAATCATGCCTCTAAACCTCTTTCCTTGAAGGGAACAAGTCTTCAACCCAGAAACAGTATAGGTGTGACGTGTGTGATTACACCAGTACAACATACGTCGGCGTCAGGAACCACAGAAGAGTCCATAACTCAGATAAGCCATACAGGTAAGTGTGATTGACTCCAGCATTCTGAAGTTTATCTTGGAATATTTTATGATAAAGGAATGCTTTAGAGATAGGTTGAAAAATATGGTTAAAACACATGTTAAAACTAAGAAATGGTTACATACTGGTTTCTTAAATCTCATTTAAGTTTGTTAAGAAACATTAAGCATGAGTCTCAGTTCAGCAAACATTTTGAGACACTGGGAAAACTGGAAGATATCTATGTCCACCGGTTTTATGCTCTGGTTTCTCTTGAGTATAAGTTATCATAACAGTTTCCGGTGCTGCAGACCTCATCACCGTGATGCAAAAGTTGTATTCTGCAGATGCCAGCAAAGGCATGAAGGCCATAAACACACCTATGAAAAGTTTGTTTTCTATAGTTTGAATGTTTCATTTAATACAGTTTTGTCACAAAAGCAAATTCTGTCTCATTTGTATTTAGAGAAAATAAGGTGTATTCTTGGCCAGACAGAATCAGCAGCTAAGCAGTGACTACTGTTTAATAAACTTTGCTACCCAAGGGTAAAACACTGCTTACAATAACAGTGTGAGCATTCTCAGAGTTTGTCCATCCATCATAAAAACATGCCAGGCACTGTCTGTAAGGCCAGGGACATGAGCCCCTTAGCAAAACAGTTTTCCCCCAGTTTAATCGTTTTGCATGTGATGCACATGAGTCTGGACAAGTTGCTCCATCAATGCAAATCATGGCTTTAACTTTGTCCACTCGTTACCATTTTATCTGAGACATTTTAACACAGCTCCAGATGTGTGGGTATATAAGTAGGCATGTAATCAAACGTTTACTGATAATCACAAGGAAACTTACTCTAAACATTATTTGGTATTTTTATATTTTGCCATTTTTAAAGACAGAAGAAATGTTATTGAGATATGTTTACTTATTTACTTTACATAAAGAATTATACCTTCGTTGAGCAATTGAAACTGGAGAATATAGATCATCTTCAGCATTTTTCAGAGCTGATCAATATTTTGATAATCCTCAAAGCTGAGAACGTCATTTCATATGAATACCTAGTACAAAATAGCGCAAGTATGTTTGGGACCGTTTCGGGAACTTTGGGAAATTCTGTCTATATTCCTAAGCCAAAATTCATTGAATTTTGTTTGTTTGTTTTTTTAATGTAACTCAAGTCAGTTTCTCAAGCAGCAATTTCTTTTAAGATTTTATTTATTTTATGTATATGAGTACACTGTCACTGTCTTCAGACACACTAGAAGAGGGTATCAGATCCCATTGCAGATGGTTGTGAGCCACCATGTGGTTGCTGGGAATTGACCTCAGGACCTCTGCTGTTTATCACTGAGCCATCTCTCCAACCCTCAAGCAGCAATTTTTAAAATAAAACCGTGTAGCACATCACAATCTAAAGATACAAGGATTTGATAATTATATGCTGGGACTGGGAATGTAGTTCAGTGTGGTGTTTGCTTGCCTTGCAAGCATGAAGTCCTATTTCCAATCCTTATTGTTGTATAAACTGGGTGTGATGGCATGGACAGAGCGGTGGCACTTGAAAGTTAGAGGCCAGTGGGTTAAAAGTCAAGGTCATCACGCTGGGTTCCATGTGGAGTTAGAGGCCAGCATAGACTACATGAAACCATGTCTCAAAAAAAATTAAGTCTTTATTTTCTGTAATGAAGCTGTGTATGTCTGTCTATAAGAGCAGAAAGCTTTGCAGGTACAGAACAAGCCACTGCAATTGATAACATCATGTAGTCTCAGGTCTCAGCTGGCATACATCAGGCAGCATCCATTGGCACTTCCTGACTTCACTAGGGCAGGGTGTGCATGTGGAGTGTTGAGAGAGAAGGCTGGTCTGAAGCCTGCTAGAAACAGCTCAAGTTCTTACAGGCTGAGTGACTGTTTTGTTGTTGTGTGCTCAGAAACCCCTGCTGCTGCCACAGTGTTTACACTGAGTAATCCAGCCGCATATGGGGTTATGACCCAGCTTAAGAAACTGAGAATGAAAATTTGACAGACTTGTTTCTTGGACTAGAGAATTGGCTCCGTGGTTAACACTAGCTCCAGATGACCCAAGTTTAGTTCCCAGCATCCACATAACAGCTCAGAACTGTCAGCAACTCCAGTTCTGAGAGATCTAAAGCCCTTGTTGAGCAGCAAGCACATACATGGTGAACAGACATACTTGAAGACAAAACACCCAGACTAATTTAAAACATAGTTTTAATGTGGCTCTAAAAATGAAAGGTGCTTGTACACTCATGTTCTCTCTTTGTTTCTGTCTTACGTGTGTGTGTGTGTGTGTGTGTGTGTGTGTGTGTGTGTGTGTGTGTGTATGTGTATGTGCATGTTCTGGGAGACACTTGGATTTGCCTTAATATCTCTATTTTTAAGGTAGAGAAGCCTTTTTACCAGAACACGATGACCATTCATTACTGATAGTCTCAGTGCTGTACATTCTGAGTGAGAACTGGTAGCTGGGATGAGCATGTGGTCACACAGAGAAACACCTAAGAGAGCATGGTAAGACAGGCCCTGGCTTTCCTGTCAGCAGAAAGCTTTGCCTTTAAGCCTCAGTGCCTTTATCTTGAATATATAGGCACTACTAGATCCACATGATTTAGGCAGGAAGCATCTGTGGGTCCAGAATTAGGTGTGTTCATTGAGAAACATGCTGCAAGTGCTATGTGCCAGGTGCTTTACTAGGTCCTGGGGCTATATTCCTAACAGAAAAGGACGTATGGATACGTTTACAGTCTCAGACACAAGTTCTAGGTCCTGATCTGCAGGACTGGGCAAGACCTGAAACTTGCCCAGCAAATAGTTTGTCACAACTTGTCACAACATGATGGAACAAGTAGAATATTCATATACTGCACATCTCAGCCAAAACAGGAACACTCAAAAAATACCAAACAAAAGTACCCTCAGCTATATGCATATGAAACATAGGTGGGTTTTGTTTGGATTTAAGTCTCATTCTATACACACACACACACACACACACACACAGAAAAGGTACTCCAAAATGCAGAGTCTGAGTCTCTTCTGCCTGACTCTAGAGGAGGCTTTCTTCTGAGTAGATTAGGCTCACAGCTACTGCCGTTGGCATCTTCAGGATGCTGTTCTTGCTTAAAAAAGAGGAGACAGGAGAGTCACAGCTATCCTAGTGCCTTGTGTCTCCTTAGTTTTGCTTTCTGCCCTTGCCACTGTCAGTTCTTTGTTTCAGTGTAGTGTCCTACCCCATGGGTGTATGTACTGGAATACTTTGTCTCCATTGGTATAGTCTGCAACTCTCTGGGCTGGTAAGCACTTTCTTGGTGTCTGGTTTTAGTGGGGATCACTGTAGTCCTTTCTGACTTATTTCATAAGCAATCTAGTTCCCTTTATTGCAGTGTTTGGGCTTGTCCTCAGAGTCCACATTGTACACATTTCTGATTATTACTTTTGTTTTCTCTTAAGAAAAATATAACAAATTCTCATAGAGTAAGAATGTCTTTTTGTCCTCTAGATGATCTTTGTACAAATGCACAGGAGGCCCTTGATACGTTTGAACAGCCTCTGGTGTAAAAGCTTTCCTACAGTGACAGTATCTTTTTGCTTGCTTTTGACCTTTCTCTGTTGTGGTTCCAGCCTGTCCTATCCTGCCTGTATGATCAGCAGGTACCTGTCCTGTGTGAGCTCTGCCTGTGCCAGCAGTTAGTCCAGGATTTCAGTCTGAATCCTACTTAACAGGGCTTGGGCTAAAGTCTGAGCCCCTGCCCAACATAGTAGATGCTCAATAAAGGCTGACAGTTTCTAATACGCCTCAGTTCTGCTCATTTATAAAATTGCTCTGGTTCAGTATGCAACTTTTATTGAAAATAAATGCATATCAGTATTACTGTGCTTTTTAAAGAACTGCTGAAACATATATGCTAATTTGTATACAACCCTATCAAAAAAAAGGATAGATTTTTTTTCCCATAAACATTAGTTTGCTCATAGCAGGAACCTTACAAGATCTAAACACTAAGTTTGATTATTAGGTTCCCTCACCCTCCCTGTCTCTCAAATATGTATTATTTATTATTATATCTACATTTATGTCTGTGCACCATATATGTTCAGTGTCCATGGAGGCCAGAGTAGGGAGTCCAATCCCCTGGGGCTAGAATTACAAAGGTTTGAGCAGCCAGGTGGGTACTAAGAATTGAACTCAGACCTATGGAAGAACAGTCAGTGCTTTTAACTGTGAACCATCTTTAGCACACTTGCTTACGTTTCGTATCTCTCTGTCTCCCTCTCCCCCTCACTCTTCTTTTCCTTCTACTTATCTCCCCATCTCTCCTCTTTTCCAAATGGCTTAAATCAACTTTTTTTTTTTTTTTCGAGACAGGGTTTCTCTGTGTAGCCCTGGCTGTCCTGGAACTCACTTTGTAGACCAGGATGGCCTCGAACTCAGAAATCCACCTGCCTCTGCCTCCCAAATGCTGGGATTAAAGGTGTGTGCCACCACACCCAGCTCTTAAATCAACTTTTTAATTGAACATAATATACATACATCCTAGAAATGATACAGATCCTAAGTTCACACTTGATACATAATCACAAATTCTAGCTTTTGACAGCATGCCCTTCTTGGTCCTCCTGTCATCAAGTACCCTCGGCTCTTTTCCACAAGCACCATCTTGTCTGTAGAATCATAAATTAGTTTTGTTGGTTTCAGACTTAATAGAAATAGAACCATATGGTATATAGAATTTTGTGTCTTTTTACTCTTAACTCTGTGTGTACTAATAAATTTCATTTCTATATTATATTCTATTGTAAGACCATCATACAAAGCTAGGGGTGTACTTCAGAGGTGGGGTGCTTGCCTACGTGAATAAAACCCTGAGTTTGACCCCTTGAGCTACCAAAAAATGATTATTTACTCATTCTGTTTGTGATAGTTTTTATATGCTTGGTCCAGGGAGTGGCACTACTAGGAGGTGGAGTCTTGTTGGAGTAGATGTGGCCTTGTTGGAGAAATGTGTCATTTTGGGCATGGGTGAGCTTTAAGTCCCTCATCCTTGCTGCTTTCAGAACATAAGGTAGAACTGTCAGCTCCTCCAGCACCATGCCTACCTACATGCTGACATGCTTCCTGCCATAATGATAATGAACTAAACTTCAGCCTATAAGCAAGCCCCAATTAATGTCTGTTATAACAGTTGCCATGGTCATAATGTCTTTTCACAACAATGAAACCCTAACTAAGACACTATTATTATAGACTTTGGATTGTTAACCAGTTTTTTTTTTCTTGTTAAGAATTTAACTCCATCTTAAACATTCCTTCGCTTGCTTGGGGTGCACATAAGCCCATTTCAAGTGTCAGCAGCTGCCAGGAGTGGTGAGCTCCTGCCGTCTTTAGTGCTGTTCGGGTGGGAAGTGCACTGGTCTCTGGTATGAGAGCTGCTGTCTATTAGTGTGGTGGGTTGTTTGCCTTTTCTTGGTCGTATGCAGGACTTCATTTTTATTCTGTGTGGGAGTCCTTTGCTTTGCACTGCTGACACTATCCTGTGCAATGGCTTCCCTGATATCTGATGTACAGAAGTTTCTAGTTCTCTATGGACAGGTTTGTTCCTTTGTATCTAGGGCTCTTATGTAGTTAACTCTGAAAGTGGCTTTGATTTTCTCAGGAATCCAGGAAGTAATGGTACAGAAGTAAAAATATGGCATAATAACTAGAATGAATAAATAAATAAGTCTTTAAGACAATAATGGGAAGGGAAAAGAAAGCCTTCAGGTTTCTTTCAATGGGGATAACAGAGTAGCCTTATAGCAGGGTCAGGCACTGAGGTCAGTGTTAGCTGTGATGAATGGTGTGTTTGAGAACTCTGGGCTGGGCCATGTGCTGAGGTCTCCAAATGAGTGTTCTCGCAGCCTGGTGTCAGGCAGATGGCAGGCTAGGACACATGATGTGCCTTTCCCTGAGACACACATGAAGTACAGCTTGAACCCTTGCTTCAGTGGGCCTTCCTGCCTGGGCTGCACCTTGAGGTAGCATGCCTCCACATCAGTAGTGTGAGACAGCACTTTCTGTGCTCAGAGACTCTGGGTCAGGAATGAGGAAAGGGCACATTCCATATGATGAGTCTGGGTCTTACGCAGGAAAGGTTTGAAGCTGGAGGGTAGCAGAAGCTGGGGGTTTCATTTGCCCAAGGCTCTCTTACCAGTCTGTGATTGGTACTGTGTTGTCTGCATATCAACAGGAACATGTCCACAGGTGCCCAAGTCTGCATATCATGTCCCTAATGTCATATAGCAGTGTTTCCACATAGCATGTGCACATGTTCCTTTGTGTGTCAATCAACTCTAGATTGTAAGTTCTAACAGTGTCAGTGCTGACTCAGTGGGTATTGTTTAGGGGATAATGGAGGAAGAACATGTGCAGATTTAGTGCAGATGAAGTTGTTTTTCCAAATGTCTTCCACCTGTGGCTATGGAGGACATATCACGCTGTCATTTATAACTTGAAAACCACATTCCATCCCCACCATCACAGTTAGATCTGCTTTAATCTGCAGGTACTAAATCATAAATCAGTGTGCTGTTGGCTTAGGGGAGAGTTCACATTTTCAAGGCATGGGTTGATTTTAAAGAACACTGGTTACTGGTAATTTAATCTGAACAGTGGTGTGGGTGATGGGGATTTGAAGGGGAGAGCTGAAGGAACTTCTTCCCACAGTGGCAGGAGCTTTTAAAGGCATCTCAGGGTTATTGTGTAACTTAAATCACCATTTTTCCAGTTCTTATTTCTTAAAAGCATAGAAAGTGAGAGTTGGCTCAGCAGTTAAGAGCACTGGCTGCTTTTTGAGAGGAGCCAGGTCTGTCCAGCACTCATGTGGTGGCTCACAGCTGTTTGCAGGCCCAGTCCCGGAGGGAGAGATGCCCTCTTCTGACTTCTGTGGATACTAGGCATGCCCTGGTGCACCAGTGCACAAAAACAATAAAGTAAATACATCTAAAATAAGAAAAGTGAGCCAGGCATGATGGCACGTTCCTTTAATCCCAGCACTCAGGAGACAGGCAGGCCAATCTCTGAATTCAAAGCCAGTCTGGTCTACAAGTGAGTTCCAGGACAGTCAGAGCAACATAGGAAGATCCTGTCAAAAAATAGTAACAACAACAAATGCATCGAGAATGAGTTATATGTAACGATACAAACTCAGTTGCAACATTTCTATTGAAATGTTTAGCATACTCAAGCCTCCCTAATACACCATTAGGCAAGCAGCTTCTCCTATCTTCCCCTGGCCCTCTCACAGAGTTGTTTGTTAACTCAGACTTGAGAAGCTGACCAAGAGAGGACCCAGGCCAGGGAAATACTTGTTTCAACCAGCACATGCCCTTGTGTGGAGTTATGCACCTATGTTAACTGCCTTACTAGTGATGAAGTACTGATGAAGTGTAGAGAGAATCTAAGAATCACCTGTCAGTAAAAGGCCAATGGCCAATGAACTGAGGCAGGGAATAGGAGGTGGGACATTGGCAGGAAGAGAGAGGATTCTGGGAAATAGTAAGCTATAAAAAGAGACTCAGGGAGAGCCGAGGGAGATGAGATGGGAGATGAACTGAGGAGACTGATGGAAACCAGCAGGTAGAAGAGCTCCAAGAGGCACTGAGGATACAAGAAGGACCAAATGGGGTGGGAAACCAATCAAGTGGTAGACATAGACTAGATTAAATGGTTAAATAAGTTAAGAGCCAGTCAGGGAATGAACCAACGCTTATAGCCCAGGCATTTAATAATAAATAATTAGTCTTAGAGTCGTTGCTGATGGGAACTAAGTGGCTGGAAGGGAAAACAGTTAATTCATTTTAACAATGAAGAGTCTATAAAATAATTTTCACTTAATTTTTAGCAAAGACTTGAAAAGCCCAAGGTCTCTCTCTGCACTGGCTTTCTTTTGTTGACAACCTTCTTCTTCATCAGGAAGAAATAATGCTTTATGCAGCTATGGATGGGGTGTTAGGATCAACATAGAAAGTGGTTGGTTATATCATTCCAGGGCTTTGAGCCGGCTATGGCTTATTGACAGGTTATCAGACTGGCCATCAATTGACTATTAGAATGTTTGCTTGTTTTCTCATGTCTCAGTGATGATTTTGACAGATGTGCTCTGTCACCAGCAGCAACAGGCAGCTCCATTATAGGAGCAGTGTAGACTGGTAACAGCTGAAGCCAGGGGGAATGTGCCCAGGCCACTGCTGTCTGGGTGCTTCCACCCATTCTCCCAGTGGCTGTTGTCCTAGATGGAAGTAGGACATTGCTACCCTCGTGGTGAGAGGGTGTGGTTTGTTAGTCTGTTAGA
The DNA here is from genome assembly GCF_900095145.1 of Mus pahari. Taxonomy (NCBI): domain Eukaryota; kingdom Metazoa; phylum Chordata; class Mammalia; order Rodentia; family Muridae; genus Mus; species Mus pahari. Next base: position 8,736,230 of record NC_034590.1, on the reverse strand, counting down.
CGTTCCTTCTCTGGAAACTTGATGGATTTTGATCAGATTGAAATGGTGTCAGGTGCTTCACAGTCTGCCTTAGCAGAGCATTTGACCGTGGAAAGTACATGTCAGTGAAAAGAACGGTAAGGCTAAGAAGGTGAGCAGTTAGGTCGTGGGGTGGGAGGGTGCTGTCACAGTGCTGGTGTTCGTCAGTTACTTTCCTAGTTGCTGTGAGGAAACACCTAGTAGAACCAACCTACAAGAAGATCTGTCTGGCCCTCATCCGGTTGGGTGATGGCATGGTAGAATTCATGGTAATGGGAGCTGCTTTTGACCATGAAGGCGGGAATAGGAGTACCTTAGGAGAGTTTGCCAGAACTGGGGCCAGATTGGAACCTTCGAACCCCGCCCCCACAGCAGTACTGTCATCAGGAGCAGCTCATACATCAGCATAATGTAGGGAAAACCTAAGTACCTGGGTTCGATCCCATGTGGTGGAAGGAGAGGACCAACTCCCATAAGTTGTTCTTTACCCTGTGCCGTGGCATGCACATACCTGCCTGCATATTCATATACATTCTCCCTCTCTCCCCGCTCATCTGTCTCTCCCTCAATAAATAAATGTGATTGATCCTCAATTTTAAATTTATTATGAGTGTGTGAGTATGTGTACGGGAACCTGTGCACACTGTGAAGTTGACTGTCGCCTTCCAAATTTGCTGGTCCAAGGGGTTGATCAGGTTGCCAGAGTGTCAGGTTAGGAGAATATTTTATTTATTTATTTTGTTTCTCAAGGTCAGAGACCCTTGGCCTTATTCTTAGTCCTTAGGACATATAATAAAAACTGCTGTCTTAAAGGTAAGCTGGGATCAGTTAGGGTACGAGTTAATCCATACCCGTGCCCATCTGGCCAGCCTTGTCTCATGGGTATAGGGGAGAGCTGAGCAGTCTGATTTGTTAGGTGTGTAATTAGGTACGTTTGTGGCTTCCAAAAAGATCATTTACACAATACAACCTAGAAATGATAGACAGGTATTTCCCTATATAATAAAAACTTTTATTCCCACATGTTTATAGTAACTTTATTCATAATAGCAAAATCTGGAAGCAAGCTGGTGAGGTATCTCAGTCAGGAAAGTGCTTTTGAGCAGACCTGATGATCCGAGTCACATCTCCAGAACTCACAAAAGAAAACACTAAAAAGGTGGCGCACGCCTTTAATCCCAGCACTAGGGAGGCAGAGGCAGGCGGATTTCTGAGTTCGAGGACAGCCTGGTCTACAAAGTGAGTTCCAGGACAGCCAGGGCTACACAGAGAAACCCTGTCTCAAAAAAAAAGAAAAAAAAAGAAAACACTAAAAAGACATGGTGGTGTTTATAATCCCAGTACTGAGGACAGAGTCTGGTGGCTTCCTGAGGGTAGAGCTGGCCAGCCAACCACTCAACCACTTCTTACTGTTCAGAGTTGTAACAAATCACACTAATGCAAGGTGTTCAGATTACTTAAAACAGAATTTGGGGTTGGAAAGATGACAAAACAATTAAAAGCACTGGCTGCTCTTTCAGAGGACCAAGCCCACATGGTGGCTGACTTATTTGTGGAAGACACATTTCTGAAGTCAAACCATCTCTCCAGCTCAGCGTTCCCTACCCGCTGTGTGTTTACTTATTTATGTCTATGAGTGTTTTGCCTGCATGTATTTTTGTTAACCACATATATGCAGTGCCATATAAAAGGTCACTGGGTATACCGGAATGGGCATTGGGTGTCCTGAAGCAGGAGTTAAAGGTGGTTGTGAGCCACCATATGGGTGCTGGGAATCCATCCTGGGTCCTCAGCCAGAGCAGCCAGTGTTCTTAACTGCTGAGTATCTCCCCATCCCCCAGCTCTACTTTTTGCTTTCTTGATAAACAGAAGAGAACATTATATACCTGTGGCTAAAGAATTTTGAACAAGCCAGGCTGTGGTGGTGCATACTTTTAATCCCAGATTAAGACTGGCAGAAACAGGCAGATCTCTCAAGTTCTAGGCCAGACTGGTCTATAGAGCGAGTTCCAGAACATCCAGGACTACACAGAGAAGCCCTGACTCAGGGGGAAAAATAATTTAGAACAAAAATTTTGTATATTACTATACTAGAAATCTTTCCACATCATGTATTTTAGCTAAAGTAAGATGGATGTTTGTCTAGATTCCTAGAAAAATCTTTATATTATAAAAGATCTCTGTCCCTTGGTTTTCTTTTCTTATTTACACTTCTTTCTAGGACCTCTGTGAAGTCAGTGTGTGCCTTAGGATCAGTGATAATTTACATTCTGTGAATGGTAGCCCAGCTGAGAATACTTAGAGGTTATGGTTACAAATGCATTATGAGTTTTTAAAAGTTTATTTTTTTTAAAAGATTTATTTATTTATTATACACTGTAGCTGTCTTCAGACACTCCAGAAGAGGGCATCAGATCTTGTTATGGATGGTTGTGAGCCACCATGTGGTTGCTGGGATTTGAACTCCGGACCTTCAGAAGAGCAGTCCGGTGCTCTTACCCACTGAGCCATCTCACCAGCCCTAAAAGTTTACTTTTAATATGACTTTTGTTAAATACCATTACATCCCTTTCCCTCCTCCCCGCCCTCCCTCGCACCTCTCCCATGTTCTCCACCACTCAAGTCCATAGCCCTTTTTCTTTGATAATCATTCTTATATGTCTGTATATGTACAGATGTCTATAAATACAACTTGCTGAGCCTGTTGTAGTGTTTGTGTGGACATGCGCCCAGGTCTGACCACCCTCCAGTGGACAGCGGTGAAAGGAACTCGTCACTGGAGAGGCTGGTCCTCCCCTTCCCTCCTCAGCACTCAGTAGGTGCCTGGGCTTGTCTGTCTAGGAGAGACTGTTCCCCTAGACTTCTGAGATTCTGGCTCTCAGTCTTTCCTCCCTCTCTTGAGTGGTGTCCATGAGCCACAGGTGCAGGAGCCAGGTTGTAAATGTGTCCAGTTTGGGAGTTTTCTGTGGTTGTCTCCATTTGCCTCCGAGAGGCACTTACCCAGGAAAGATGGTTCTTGCATAAAACCACCCTGAATTTTCACAAATGTGAGATGGTTGTGATTTCCCTGGTGCCTGTCTTCCAGGTGCTCCTTGTGTGGGTATGTGTGCAGCCACCCCCCTTCCTTGAAGTCACACATGTGGAAACATGCAAGTGACCAGAACTACAACTATGAGCAAGTTAACAAGGCCATCAATGATGCAATCTCACAGAGCGCCAGGTACGTCATCCTACCCTTCACTTGATGGCTAGGTACAGAGCAAGTTAGGGAGCATCTCCTAGACCTACAGCAAAACCCACTGAAAATCTGATGTGTTCTGTTTTCATAAGAGTTCTGGGGAAATCCCGTGGGAAACCGCTCTTAACCAGCAGTGACGAGAGAACTGGCCCTACCACAGGCAGTCCAGAAAACTTGGTGTCGTCCTCAGAGCTCACTTCCCAGCTGCCCGGTGAAGTTATAGATGCCAGCGAGCTTGAGAAACTGAACCCCACAGACAGCAGCTCTGACGTCTCAGGAAGAAGCTGTAGCCTGGCTGCACCAGGCACCGAGTACTGCGTGTTGCTCTTCTGCTGCTGCATCTGTGGCTTTGAGTCAACCAGCAAGGAGAGCCTCCTGGATCACATGAAGGAACATGAGGGGGAGATTGTCAGCATCATTCTGAACAAGGACCACAGCACAGCCTTGAATGCCAACTAGCTAGGAGCATGTGGGAGGGATTCTACTGGTCAACCTCAGTGCCATCACGAGCTCACCAGACATGGAGGAAGCAGGTGGTGTGGCTAATACTCCGGTGCTTGAGTGAGGATACAGAGCTGTGACCCTGTGTGAGCCTCTGGCGCCCCTTCTTAATGTCACTGTTTATTATTAAAAGCTTACCATAGTCCAGAATCTGCAAGTAGAGGAGTTGAGAAGACTGCAGAGCCACACTGGTGTGATGAGGGAAGTGGCAGATGGGAAAGGGCACTTGCCACTGTCGCCAGGATGGGCAGTAGGAAGAGGGGCGGTGACTTTCACTGTCTCCAGAGAGCTGTGGGGCTGTGGAATGGGCTTCATAAATCTTTTCCTGTGTTGATAGGAATTTATCACAGACTCAATGTAGGGTATGCTCCTTTACTCCCTAAAATAAGGAGAGAGATACCCAAATCACTCCTGGATTATAAACATTTGGGAAGTAAATTATTCTTTCAAATTCATAGTGACTCCATATAAGACTCAAACCAAATCTCAGGTTCACAGAAATGGATGACTTCTCAGAGGTCAGTGAACAAACCGAGCCCACTCACTCCTCCAGTCACACAGCTACACTCCCCTTCACCGCCACCGCTAGCAGTTGTCTGACAGCCTCCTCAAGCAGGAGGACAGAGCCGGCTACTGCATCACCTGTCCTTGAGCTAGCTCACCTGCTTACTCAAGCACACTGGAGCTTGAGAACCAAAGAAAGCAGCTTTGGGGAGGCCAGGTGTGGTGGCCCTGGCTACAATACACAGGTGATATGAGCAGGGGATTGCAAGATGGAGGCCAACCTGGGCTAGCAGGACTGGGCCTCGTGAGGCGAATGAAAGCTGAAAGTCAGGTGCCTCAAAGTAGCACAGCTGGTACGGTTTGCTCTGCTTTGAGTTTATGAGTGTAGTTACATTTAACCGAGGTGACTAAGGATGGTCAAACTTCAGTCTGTTTTAATAAAAGACTGGTGTGGTTCACATAGTCAGGAGGCAGACACTAGCCTCATCTATATAGCAAGTTTCAGGCTAGCTAAGGCTTCAAAGTGAGATCTTGTCTCAAAAAAATTAAACAAAATAAATTTTAAAAAGGACTAGAGGGATGGCTCAGCAATTTAGAGCACTGGCTGCTCTTCCTCTGGATCCAAGTTTGACTCCCAGTAACTATATGTGGCTGACAGCCAGTTCTGGGCGTCCGGTACACTCTGACCTCATCAGGCCCCAAGCACACATGTAGTTCACAGACATAGTTCAGGCAAAACACTAACAAAAATAAAGTCTTCAAGTAAAATTCTGGTGAGAACTTTGAAAACCTGGGGCTATGCGTAGCAGTTGAGCACTCATGTACATCTAGCCACAAGAAAACAAACAACACAAGCAGTTTCCTGTCAGAAACACCATTCAGCAAGTGGCTAGTATATTTCTAAGAGTCCATTTGTTAGTGTGCAAGAAAACATACTGAGAAACTAGCTCAGTATATTTGTGCTAAAGTTTGCATCACACAGACGTGACCTCATTAGTCCCATGGTTTGTTCCATCACTGCTGAGGGTGATGCGAACAAGGTGCTGTTTGTGTAGTTCTGATCACTTACTGTTCCGTTAAAGCAGACTGCAGTGCTCTTAATGTCCGTGTTCTGTACACACCCAGAGTCGAGGGCAGCTCCCGGAAGGAAGGACAGAGTCAGTGGGTGTTGACAAGCTTTATAGCTTGGGTTTCTGAAATCAAGGTGTCTGGAAAATGAGTTATTAGGTTTCATGTGGGGTCGGGAGCTATGGCATGGGGCCAGGCATGTGGAAACACTTTCTGATTTGTTTTATTATGTTTTTCCACCATAATTTTGATGACACTATTTAGAGAAAATTGACTAAAAATTTGCCATTCTCTGATGTTGGGTAGCTTTTTGGGGGACGGTGGGGAACAGAGTCTTTGTGTGTAGTCCTGGCTGACCTAGAACTCATTATGAAGGCCAGGCTGACCTCAGACTCAGAAATCCACCTGCCTCGGCCTCCCAAGTGCTGGGATTAAAGGCAGTAGCCATCACACCTGGCCAAGATAGGCTTAATTTATTTGTGAAGGTTAATTCATTTCTGATATATGGATTTTAATAAGAAAATGAATTTAAGATACTGATTCAATTCCTCTAAATTTATTCTATATGGACTTAGATGAATTTTCTCATATTTTCACAATTAAAACATTTATATTTAATGCCAAATGCAAAAAAATTCATGTTTCCATTTTTATCACCCATTGCTGTTGTGCCCACTAAATTTGGTTTTCATTTTGCTGTTAGTCTAACCAATAATAATAATGGCCTTCAATGAATTTTCTGTGGCTTTAATTTCCCACAATTGGTTAAAAAATAGTAATCACCCAAAACACCCTACCATTTCAGCAGGGTGGCTCTTCAAAAGATGCTTCCATGTTCCTTCAGACCACATGATTGCAATCATGAGTATAGACTTTCCCCCACCCCACGGGGAAAAACTAATAATCCAAAGGTTCAGAGCCTCCACTCCGTCATGCGTTTATATGAGCTCTTGGGCCTGGACCCTGCACGTCCTGATAGCATTTTACAGCAAGTCTCTACCAAGAAGCAAGAGTCTGAATAACAGAAGCATGCGTGTATGGTTGTCATTGCTGGGGAGACTCTTACCCAGTCAGGGTCACTGGTCAGAGGAGTATCCTGACCACTGCTCTAAGCTTTGGCATGAGAAACCCTGATTTTTGTCTCTTGCTCTGACCACCTGCGCTTCTAAGAACAAATGGGGAATACTGCTTTAAAAATATTGCGTTCAGTAAACATAAGATGAAGAGGTAGCGGTTGTGATCTTTTTTTAATTCATTTTGTCCCTTGCTGTGACTCTGGCAGGTGCCCTCACTGGCCTGTCAGCCATGTGCCCGTTCACTTTATATGTGGCTCAACCATACGCAGCGATCGATACCAGCTGAAGCTTCTGCCCTGGGCCTCTCAGTCCTATTCGAGGTTACCATTGGTGGCTTTGTAATTACTGTTCTTTTCCTCACAAAACAAATGTGAGCATCATGTTTACATCGCATCTCTGCAGCGTAGTTGGCTTGACAAAGATGAGCAGGTGTCTCTGGTCTCAGTTTCATAAGCACTTATTTAATCTGGTTTTAAATTGTGCAGCAAGGTGCTCAAAGTAATAGTCTATAAATATATTTAATAGAAACAAGTTTGACATTCATGGGCGTAAAAACATGTATTTTTTTTTTAAAGAAATAAGTATTGTATAACACTATGGCTTTGCTTCTGTAGCCCAAGTAGAGAAACTTCTGGAATACCATGTAAAAAAGTAACGATTGATTCTGATGCTGATTCATCACAACTGGATGATTGGCATTCGGTGACATTCTGTTGCCCATCAAGCTGCAAACCTTGTTTGTGGTAGAACAGGCCACCTGTTTAGAAGAGTGCAGCAAGCTCTCTGGCACCTCTTAATTTTCAGAAGAACTGTCCAAAATTAGAGTAATTTATTTTGCTTTACAGGAGTTTGCCATGTATTGACTTAAATATTGTATTTTGGTAATAAATTTTTTTTGTTAAAAACACTTGTTTCTAAGTTTCCTTAGCAGTGTTCATTTATTCCTGTCTTGGGTTTGTTGAGTTAGAAACTTGGATTTAAACCACTGAAAGCTTCCCAGGAGCTGGTTGGGGTTTGTTATTAGGCTCCGTAACTTGCTGAGGTATCACTGGCGCGCCAGTGCTACGTTTCACAAGCATAGGTAGGTTCTGGGCTTTCTCCCCTGTTAAACAATTCTTTAGCTTCCACAGCAGACATGGAAATGCTTTCAGTGCTGAGCTAGGGGTGCCAGCTCCCTTCCTGTAATTAGAATTGCTGAAGACCACTGACTACAACGCTGCTCATACTTCCATCCTCTCGTAGCCTATCACCAAAGAATTTCTTCCCGTTGATTATTTGCAGAGGCCCCAGGTGCTCTAAGGACTACAGCACTGGTTTGCTTCCCCCAGTTCCTGCCCTAGGATCCCAGGCCCTCCCAGCTAGAAGTAATCTCAATCAACACTGTGCCATGACAAGCTAGTAGTATAAGTCAGACCAGGGGGGAACCTAGATCCAGATCATGGGGTCCCATATGACAGCGATAGCCACATGACTACTGAGCACTTGAGATGGGACTTGTGTTTTGAGTATAAAACAGAACAGTTGCAAAAATTTAGTACAAAAAGAAATGTAAAGCACCTCAATAGCTTTATATATTGACGTGTTAAAATTTTTGGCTATATTGAGTTAAATAAAACATGTTAAAGTCATTTCACTTTGTGTTAGCTTTTCGTTTCTACAGCAAAATACCTTTAACAGAACAAAACCAAAATAAAACCCTCTTAGGTTGGCTTGTCTCATGGTTTCAGAAGCTTCTAGCCAAGATCTTCTGCTGTGAGGCAGGAGCTTACGGTGGGGACATGCACACCAGACAGATAGCTCATGGTGGCTAGGATATCATGGTGGATATCAGTGAGGAGGGGCAGGCAGACTTGTGACAAGATAAAAACATAAGACTTACTCAGGGCATAGCCAGGAGCTGTTCCCTACTGCCAGGCCCCGCCTCTGATAGTGGCATCAAATGATGAATCCATGCCTAGCTTGCTGGCTGCTGCTAAACTCAGTCCCCAAAAGTTCACAGCCAAGCCTCACAGAGGCACCTTTGTGGCCACTTCGTATCCAAGCCATAACACCCATTATTGTGGTTATTAGAAACTTGGAAAGTGCATGCATGGCTTACATTATGTTTCCCTTGAGTAGTACGGGTGTAGAGGAGAGACTGGCAGACTGGCCTCCATTTCAAACGTAGCTTGCCACTTATTTTCATAAATTGTCCCATTGAATCTCAGCCACATCATTTCTCTGAACCTTTTATCAGCTATTATCTGGAGGTACAACCGTGTTTCTGTGTTTGAGTGGCACATTGTATGACCCACAGAGGCCCTGTGTTTACTGTGTGATACTGTTTCTGGGCTCTGAAACAGTGCTGGATCCGGGATCTGACAGCTACCAGAGAGCAAAATGCGTTATAAAGCAAGCTGTTTCCCTGAGGTGTTGAGAGCCAGGCTGCGTTTCTCCTCCTGTGGCTGTCGTGTGTGAGTGAGACACACCTTCGTGCCACAGTGTGTGTACACAGTCTGGAAGAAAACTTTGGGTTTTCCTTCCACCTTTACATGCTTTCCTGGGACCCAACTCGGGTTGCTGGAACACCTGCCTTCACCCACTAAGCCATCTCACACCCCCCACCCCCGGGTCGTTTTATCATCTATTCCCAAACTCACCTATACAACTCCAACCCAAGTCTGTTGACTCTGTGATAGGTATGTAAAGTCAAACAACTTGTTTAAAACAAACGGCTAGGTAAATACTAAACAGTGCTGCTCTGAAGTTACCCCTGTCAACCACACCATGTCTACATCGCCCTCCCTCCAGGCTCATCCCGTGCTGTGGCCCCTTCAGTAGTGACTTGGTCACAGAGCCTGCCTTTGTCAGAATGGTGCAAGGTAAGCTCAGTAAAGGAGTCTGAGATAACAGCGCAGAGCATGCAGGCCCCTATAGCCAAGCTCACTGGTGAAGACATTGGCTTTGGCTTTGCTGTAAAAGGGCTGAGGATGTCATGGAGATTTCTTTCAGATCAACCAGGAAAAAATGTAAAATGAAAACATTCCTGACTCAATAAAGCCTCAGCTAAGTCTGGTGTTACAAGGTCTTTCATTATTGTTGGGTTTTCAAGGATTTCTTTCTATGAGTGTGTCTGTGACACAAAGGCCAGAAGAGGGCATTAGGTTTCCCAGACCTGGAGTTAGAGGTGGTTGTGAACAGCACGGGTGGGTGCCCTAGAAAAGCAGGGAACATTTCACTGAGCCATCTCTCCTGAAACCCAACAGCTAGTTTAGAAAAGAGGGGTGTGTCTTCTGGGCATATACCCAGAAGATCTTCCAACTGGTAATAAGGACACATGCTCCACTATGTTCATAGCAGCCTTATTTATAATAGCCAGAAGCTGGAA